>NW_004443984.1:8986099-9022943 GCF_000243295.1 Trichechus manatus latirostris
GGGCGGGGCGGCAGAGCTCGGTGGCTCGGCCCGGAGGACAGCGGCGCGGAGGCGACAAGAGGCAGCGGGAGCGGCGCCGAGAGGCCGTCCGGGACACAGGCGCCAGGAAGCGGGGAGCGCAGAGGTAACGCGGGACTGAACAGGCGGGCAAGGAGTGGGTGCGGGCTCGCTGGGCCCCGAAGGCGAGTGGCGGAGGCCCCTTGCCGGGGACACCGACGCCGCACCCGGAGAGCAGGGGGCGGGGCGCTCGGGCCCCGGAGGTGGTGCCTTTTGTCTGCCTTCCTTGGCCGCTCCGCCTCCCTTTCCCCTCCCCACTGCGTCCTAACCCCCGGCCCCTCGCGTTGACACCTCCTCCGGGGCCCTTTAGCGCGCGCGCGCTCCCGCCCTTGTTTTGTTTGGAGCTGGGGGTGGAGGGGGGATTCTTCCCTCGCCTCAGGACCCCGCGTCCAACCGCGCCTGCGCCGGCGTCTTCCCGCCGTGTCTCGATTGGCTGAGGGCTTGCGCATGCGCCCGAGGTCCGGCGCGTCGCGGCGCCTTCCCCGCCCTTCTCCTCCGCCTTTTCTCAGAGCTTCTCCCAGCCGGTTCGAAAGATGCCGGCAGCGGTGAGTGGCTGTGGCGGACCCGCCCCCCGGGTTCTCCGCCCCCGCCGCCGCCATTACGGAGTTCCCAGTGGTGAGTTTGCGGAGCGCTTGTTGCTGGCGGTCCGCAGCTTCTTGGGTCGCAGGGGCGGGCGCTGCCCAGGTCCTCTGGTCGGCGCCGCCGAAGCGCCCATTTCTGAGCGGGAGCTCGGGGCTGTAATCTCCCTCAGTGTCCGCGCTGCTGAGCCTTGACATCGTTTGCTTTCTCTGCCTTCATCTTGGCTTCGTTCTCTACCTCTCGCACCCTTCTGCTCACTCACCACTTTGGCCCTGTAACGCTGCCTTCTCTGCCTTTTTGTGTCTCTGCTCTTGTTTTCACCTTACTTGTCAGCAAACGTTTCCGAGCTGTTGGCGCTCCCGAAAAGGCTTAGCTGCTGCTTCTGCGATGGGTGGTCTTGAGCTTTCTTTCACCGTGTGGCGTGCTTAGAACTTGTTACTCGTGGCGCCTCAGATGAGGTGGTTTTAATTAGAGCAGTGTTTTCGGTAGGTAGTTAATAAAGTTAAAATTGTGTATATGAGCGTTTGTAAAGAGCTGGAGACGGGGTAGTGAATTGAGAACTCCAAATCTGAGTTTTAATACCGAATTGACCACTGTCTGGGACACAGAACAAGTTTTTTTTTTCCTCATGCAAAGATTTATACATACATTGTTATGTGACTCTAGTTGGTCTCCTCATACTGTGACAGCACACTCTTCCTTTCCACCCTTGGTTCCCCATGTCCATTCAGCCAGCTCCTAACCCTCTCTGCCTTCCCATCTCACCTCCGGATAGAAGCTGCCCCTTTAGTCTCTTGTATCTACTTGAGCTCAGAGGCACAGTCCTCACGAGTATCACTTTGTGGGACACAGGACAAGTTTTGAGCCCAAGTGGAGCAATGGGTAAGCACTCGGCTGCTAACAGAAAGGTTGGTAGTTCGCCTACCTAGGGCTCTGCAGGAGAAAGACCTGGCGGTCTGCACCCGTAAAGGTTACAGTCTAGAAGACCCTTCGGGGGCAGTTCTACTTTGTCATATTGGGTTGCTGTGAGCAGAATCAACTCGATGGTACCTAACAACACAAAAACATTTTCTCCTGCACAGTCAGGACAGGACGAGAGGGACTTTAATGCCTTTTCCACATAAATTCTGTTACTTACGCTTTCTGAGTTTTCCTTACCGTGAAAAGTATCCAAGAATCCTATTAGAAATACATCTGGAAATTCACCTTGAACTTTATGAACAAGCTATCTTGTCTTAGAGTGAAATGATGTGACTAGTATCATTTTGAAAGATACTTTAATCGTGTTTAATCTGGCATAGGCGTAAAACTGTCAACACATTTTTGTTTTATTGTTCCTTTCAAAACCCATTGCTGTCGAGTTGATTCTGACTCACAGGGACCCTTTAGGGGAGAGTGGAACTGCCCCATAGTGTTTCCAAGGAGTGGCTGGTGGATTCAAACTGCTAGTCTTTGGTTAGCAGCCGAGCTCTTAACCACTGTGCCACCAGGGCTCTGTTCCTTTCAGAAGTTTGGTGTAATTTGTTTTAAAGCAGAAGTAACATTTTTAAGGTTTTTTTTTTTTTTTTTTTTAAGCTAACTTGGAAGATTGAGGATGTACAATTGATGGGTGAAGTGTCTTGAGCTCTTCATAGATGTAAAGTCTTAAGTTAGATTTTGATCATCTTTACAGCAGAGACCATGTAGTGTCCATCACATCTGGGCCCAAGATAGACACTAATTAAATACGTACTGATTTATTGAAATACAAAAGAGAATAGAAAAAAGTTGCCAGCAGTCAAACTACAGGCATGCTGTTTGTGGCGTAACCATTTAAGTCTGGGTGTAGTAAAAGACTAGGAACAATCTGAAGTATTCAGTGCATAACTTGTGACACTGTAATATGTAGTGTATTGCTTACGTTTTATAATGAAGTATGAAATAATACTTTCCCACAACTGCATATTATTGACAATATCAGTAGATTGAAATACAGTGTTAAGCTCCTTATTTTTCTATTATTTCCACTTAATACGGAGAAAGTAAATTAAAACTGAAATTTTGGATTTATTCTACAGTCCTTTTTTTATTGCCTCCATTAATGCAATTTACCCATTTACCCTTGAGAAAAGCACATCTTTGTAGTGTTAATCTAACCGTAAATTAAAAAATAAAGTAGACACCACAGGAGGACCACATAAACCACAGGTAAACTCAGATTGATTGTTTTTGGCATGTGTAAAACCAAAAAAACAACCAAACTCGTTGCTGTTGAGTCATTTCCAACTGATAGCGACCCTACAGGACAGAATAGAACTTCCTCCTTAGGGTTTCCAAGGAGCAGCTTGTGGATTCGAATTGTCAACCCTTTGGTTAGCAGCCATAGCTCTTAACCACTGCACTATGGGGGCTCCTGGCACATATAAGAACCCAGGTAAAAAACTAATTCAAGTTTCATTCGTTCATCTATTCTTCGATGTAACAAATGTTTGTTGAGCACGTGTGCTAGGCCTAGTATGTTGTAGGCACCAGGGATACAGCAGTGAATCAGCCAGAAAAGATCCCTGCAGGAAACAAGCATGGCAGCTTAGAAGTCTGATCATTCAGAAATGTAGCAACAAAAAAAGTTTAATTAATAGATACTTCGTGATTTTAAAGCAGTGTGAATTAACCATCTGTATAGTTTTAACTCAGTAATGAATAGCGGACTTCTTAAATAACTTATTAACTGTCATTGCTGTCAGGTCCTTTCTGACTCATGGTGACACCATGTGTGCAGAGTAGAAGTGCTCCATAGGGATTTCAAGGCTGTGACCTTTTGGTAGGAGATTGCCACGCCTGTCTCCTGTGGTTCTTGCAGTGGGTTCAAACAGCCAGCCTTTCGGCTGGTAGTCAAGTTCTTAACCATTCGTGCCACCCAGGGACTCTTAACTATTAGCTAATCTACCTGAAAGAACTGGAGAAAAAAATTCAAGCCTCGAGTTTAAATATTGAAGGATTCTATGGGCAAAATATTAAACAATGCAGGAAGCATTAAAAGAAGATGGAAGGAATACAGAGTCACTTTACCAAAAAGAATTGGTTGATGTTCAGCTGTTTCAAGAGGTAACATATGATTCAGAACTGATGGTACTGAAGGAAGAGGTCCAAGCTGCACTGAATGCATTGGCGAAAAACAAGGCTCCAGGAAATGATGGAATACCAATTGAGATGTTTCAACAAACAGATGCAGTGCTGAAAGTGCCCACTTGCCTTTGCCAAGAAATTTGGAAGACAGCCACCCGGCCAGTTAACTGGAAGTATCCATGTTTGTGCCCATTCCAAAGAAGATCCAACTGAATGTGAAAATTATCAAACAATATCATTAGTATCACACAAGTAAAATTTTGCTGAAGATCATTCAGAAACGGTTACAGCAGTACATTGACAGGGAACTGCCAGAAATTCAAGCTGGATTCAGAAGAGGACATGGAACAAGGGATATCATTGCTGATGTCAGATGGATTCTAGCTGAAAGCAGAAAATACCAGAAAGATGTTTACCTGTGTTTTATTGACATGCAAAGACAATGGAGTGTGTGAATCATAACAAATTATGGTTAACACTGGGAAGAATGGGAATTCCAGAACACTTAACTGTGCTCGAGCGGAACTTGTACATAGACCAAGACGCAGTTGTTCAAACAGAACAAGGGGATATTGCATCTTTTAAAATCAGGAAAAGGGTGCATCAGGGTTGTATCTTTTCACCATACTTATTCAATCTGTATGCAGAGCAGATAATAAGAGAAGCTCAACTATATGAAGAAGAACGCGGCATCATGATTGAAGGAAGACTCATTAACAACCTCCGATATGCAGATGACACAACCTTGTTTGCTGAAAGTGAAAGGACTTGAAGCACTTCCTGATGAAGATCAAAGACTACAGCCTTCAGTATGGATTATATCTCAACATAAAGAAAATAAAAATCCTCACAACTGGATCAATAAGCAACATCATGATAAACGGAGAAAAGATTGACGTCAAGGATTTCATTGTACTTGGATACACAGTCAACGCCCATGGAAGCAGCAGTTAGGAAATCAAACAATGTATTGCACTGGGCAAATCTGCTACGAAAGACCTTTTTATTTATTTATTTTGACTGTGCTTTAGGTGAAAATTTACAACTCCAGTTAATTTCTCATTCAGAAATTTACACACTTGTTGTTTGCAGTCTCCACAATGTGACAGCACACTACCTCTTTCACCCCAGGTTTCCTGTGTCCTTTTGGACAGGATCTGCCCATTTGGTCTCATATATTTGACTCAACTAAGAAGAACATTCCTCACATGTTATTTTTTGTTTTATAGGGCTGTCTGATTTTTGTCTGAAAAATAGGCTTCAGAAATCGTTTCCGTTTTGGATTAGCAGAACGTCCTGGGGCCATAGTTTCGGGGGTTCCTCCAGTCTCAGACCAGTAAGTCTGGTCTTTTTCCACGAATCTGAATTTTGTTCTAGATTTTTCTCCTGCTAAAAGACCTTTTTAAAGTGTTAAAAAGCAAAGATGTCACCTTGAGGACTAAAGTGCACCTGACCCAAGCCATGGTATTATCAGTCACCTCATATGCATGCAAAAGCTAGTCAATGAATAAGGAAGACCAAAGAAGAATTAATGCCTTTGAATTAAGCTGTTGGCGAAGAATATTGAAGATACCATGAACTGCCAGAAGAATGAGCAAATCTGTGTTGGAAGAAGTACAGCTAAAATGCTGCTTAGAAGGGAAGATGGTGAGACTTTATCTTACGTGCTTTGGACATGTCATCAGGAGGTACCAATCCTGGGACAAGAACATCATGCTTGGTAAAGTAGAGGGTCGGCGAAAAAGAGGAGGACCCTCAACGAGATGAATTGACACAGTGGCTGCAACAGTGGTCTCAAACATAGCAAGGATTGTGAGGATGACGTAGGACCAGGCAGTGTTTTGTTCTGTTGTACACAGGGTCACTATGAGTCGGAACCGGCCTCACAACACTGAACAACACCACCACCATAAAGAAAGGACTATACACTGAAGTTTTAAGTTCCATGACCTTTACTGAAGAAGTTCAGAAGTGAGGCATATAGTTCTTGATATTTATCTCAGATAACTTTGGATTTTATTTTTAAGTGTTCTTCACATATACTGAATATGGTAATAAGTGATATCAGATACTGTTCATTCAACTCTTTCAATAAGTATTTATTGAGCACTCACTGTGTTTTAGGACACTGTTCTAGGCACTGGGAATTAAAGTCCTAGCCTTTGTGGTGCTTACATTCGTTGAGAGAGACCCATAATAAACAAACCAAACCCGCTGCTGTTGAGTCATTTCCAGCTTATACGAGTAAACAAATGTATATTTAATTTCAGCTGGTGTTAAATGCTATGAAGAAAACTGAAGAAGCATAAGAGAGGAAGACCTTTTGAGAGGTGACATTGAGCAGGAACGTTATTGTAGGGCCTGGGAAAAGAGTGTTGTAGTTTAAGAGAACAGCAAGTACAAAGACCCTGAGGCAGAAATGAGCAGAACATACTCCATGGGCCAAAAGAAAGCCTGTGTGTTTGAAGTCAAGAGAGTACAGTGATGGTGAGAGTAACAGGAGGTGAGATTAAAGAAACAAGGGGGATGGTAATTGGAAGATTGTAAGTAAGAGAAAGTCAGGATATTTTATTTTTTTGGTAGATTGGATGCAGCCAGGAAGATTGGCAAACCAGCTTAGTTTTGGTCTTCCTGACCTAGGCATATTTTATCTGGGCTAATTTAAACTGTCATTCTTGTCCTTAGAGTAGTGATGTCTTTACGAATCATAGTGCCCTGATTTTAATTCCTTTAGTCAATTTTTATTACTGTGATGAAAAATAGCTTCCTGTGTCCCCCCTCAGGGGCCCTAGCGGAGCAGTGGTTAAATGCTCGACTGCTAACTGAAAGGTCGGCAGTTTGAACCCTCCAGCCACTCTGTGGGAGAAAGATATGGCAGTCTGCTTCCATAAAGATTTACAGCCTTGGAAACCCTATGGGGCACTTCTTCTCTATCCTATGAATCACTATGAGTTGGAATCAACTCGACAGCAATAGGTTTGATTTTTTGGGTTGCTGTCCACCCTCTTTTTTTAGCCCAGTGAGTACCATCTAAATGGATTGTATTTGTTTTAATATTGAGTAATTAGTGACACAGAGTTTACTGTGTAAACTTTTTTCAGCATTTTATTTACAGGGAAAAATATTTTTTTTAAAGATACACATAAACAGTGGAGATTTCTTTGACTTCATAGTAGCATTTTCAATCTAGATGGTGTTATCATGGGTTAAGAAGGATGCATTCATTAGCAATATCGCCTTGCCTTACTAAGAATAACCTTATCATGATACTGTTTTACTTCTGTATATTCTTTGCCTATAAAAATATAGATTTTCTTAGTTTTTTTTATTTTTAATTATCAAGGAGAATAATTTTCTTTGGAAGTGCTGCTGGGTGACGAGTCCTTGGGTGATGCAAACAGTTAACATGCTCAGCAGCTAACTGAAAGTTTGGAGGCACCTTGGAAGAAAGCCCTGGCAGTCTACTTTCACCATCCCCGGAAAAAAAAAAAAGAAGCCATTGAAAATCATATGTAACATAATTCTTCTGTGACACACACGGGGTCGCTATGAGTCAGTATCAGTTCGATAGCAGCTGGTTGGCATGAATGAGAAGATTTACATATTAAAATTATCCCAAGATAGATTTTTAGGTTTCACAAACCTCAATAATGCCCTTAAACTCAATTTGGCCCTCTTTTCAAAGATCAGAGAAAACTATTTTC
Source organism: Trichechus manatus latirostris (assembly GCF_000243295.1). Taxonomy (NCBI): domain Eukaryota; kingdom Metazoa; phylum Chordata; class Mammalia; order Sirenia; family Trichechidae; genus Trichechus; species Trichechus manatus. Next base: position 8,993,545 of record NW_004443984.1, read on the forward strand.
ACTTCTGTATTTTATAGTTCCTTGAAGCTAGTTACTACATGAGCATTTTAAGTAGTTCTTGTGGCAGTTAATTTTTAAGTATTTATGGATATTAGTTAACTATTGATAGTAAGTTTCAGTGCATTTTACTGTCTGGAATTCTTTCAGCTGCTTTTCCTTGCAGCTGATGGACAGTTCACAAGTCTGGTGTTGCCCTTGTTGTCCCCATAAAAATTTTCCTTTTAAAGGTGAAAGTATTATTTATGTTTGGATTTTTTTTAATTTGCCCCAATTGTTGTAGTTTGGAACCGTTGTTACCTGACAAGTTGAAGGCCCTTACATTCCTAGGCAGTGTTAGAGCTTAAAGTAGAAGATGAATGACTATTATTCCCCAGTTTTTTTGTTAATTGTTCATTATCTGTTAATTGTTCAGATATCTAAACACTTAAATGGTCATTTTCTTATACTGAGGATTTTTTATTATAAAATGTCATTGAGTCCCAGATAAGGTTTTTAGAGGGAGAAGGTATAACGATTAGGTAAATTTGGGTGACTACATGGGTTTTAATCTTTGACTATTTAATCGTGTGCTTTCTCCTATACTAGTTTTGCTTTTATTAAAAACATGACAGAAGCATACTTCTGTTCTGCTAGGGGTCAGTCTAGATTTGTTTCTCTGGATCTGGAGGCTCTTAGATTGTCTTGCTTTCAGCAGTGTTTTTGCCCTTGTACTTTCCATTAATAGAAAAACAGATGACTTCTTTAGTGAAGATAGAGTTGAGGTTACAGTTAACTTATCTGGCCCCTTTGAGAACAATAACAATAAGTCTTCTCTCTTTAGTAAACTGATCTTTGACTAAATATTTTTTGTAAACTGTTCCTAAGTCTCCTACTCTTTCTAAGTTCCTGATGGCAGCAGAAAGGTGGGATTCCTCATGAGCTTTCTTGTCCTTGTTGCCTTTGTTCATGTGGAAGATGCAACAGCTGCTGTGGCTTGTGTGTTTGTCTTGGTCGCTGCTTTACATAGTCAATGTTTTGATAGTGGTTTTATCTTTCTAATAATAACTGACCAAGTCATCTGTCACTTAACTTACAAGTTTTATAGTTATATTTTTTCCTTTTGGATGTATATTAAATTTAGAAGTTTTAGTTTAGTTTTTTTCCTGTTAATCTTCACACCAGGTCTTTTCTGTGCTTTAGGTTGACTCTTCACCACACTGAAACCATTAGGAAAAATCCTTGTGGTTAACAGCAGAGGCTTCAGAGTGTAACCTGTACTCGAGCCTAGAAATTATTTTAAATGGCGACTGATACGTCTCAAGGTGAACTCGTCCATCCTAAGGCACTCCCACTTATAGTAGGAGCTCAGCTGATCCACGCGGACAAGTTAGGTGAGGTAGGGGCTGATGCATTCTTGAAGCTCACTCTTGGATCGGTCCCTGACTTCAGGCCCTGCTGGGTCCTTCTTGGTACTTGTTCCTTCCCCAATTTTGGGGAGCCTGGGTTGTAAATCTGAAAAATCAAATAAATACAAAGCTCTTTCCATCTACCTTTTTCCCTCAAATTCCTGAGAAAGCCTCCAATCTTCTAAATTTATTCCAAATCAGGTATAATTATTTGTTTCCGTTTGAAATTTTGGCTAAAATAAAATATTTTGAAAAGTATTTCCTAAAAATCATGTTTCACTTCCAAAAAAAATGTGTTAAAAGTAAATTGCATCGGATCCTGGAGTTGACTTGAAGAATTCTCCTACATCTTCTGACACCCAGTTAGGCCCCTTGAGAAAGAGAGAAAAGGGAATATTTTTATGTTTATTTGATTGTGACCATCTTTTCTCTTAGAAGGTAGAAGATAGCACCATGCCAATTCGTCGAGCTGTGAACTCTACTCGGGAAACTCCTCCCAAACGCAAGCTTGCTGATGGGGAGGAAGAAAAGCCAGGTAAAATAAAGCGGTAGCACAACTTAAAAAGGCAAAGTTTTCTCCTCCAATTTAGAATGTCCCATAAATCCCCTTGAACTTAATTGCTCTTTTTTTCATGGTTAAATGTAAGCATGCTGGGGGAGTATCTAAAGAGAGAAGTGGTAGCTGCCATTGCCAGACCAAGTGGGTAAAGTAAGATTTCTTCTTGTCTCTAAAGATTTTTGGAAGGTGAAAATTTCATGTTCTTTTAATAAGAAACAGAAAAATGGTGGGGTGAGGACAGGTACAGTGAGAGAGTAGCATTCTGGGCATAGGGTACCATAGAGAGAGAGGCTCTGTGGAAGAGTGGGAGGAGGAGGATAGGACCGAAAGAGAACTAGTGGACGACTTTGGCCTTCGGTATGGACAATGGAAATCATCAAGAGGCCTTAAAGGGAGTGAATGGGTGATCAGATATTGGCCTGTAACTTTGGTATTGGTGGAAAGAGTGGCCAAACAGAGTTGGGAACATAATGAACCAAGAGAAATGTAGACCCAGCAACCTAGAATACTAGTGCTCCTTTTTGCTGTCTCTCACCCCATCTTCTTTTCCCTGTCTTTTTTTCTTCTCATGACCTCTTTGTTTCTCTCCTTATCCTTTCCCATTTTTCCCTTGTCCTTCGCCTTTTGTCTCAGGTTTTACCGGGGGAGCGCGCTGTGCTCTCCTGGTCACGGCTGTTAGAATCAAGTATTTGCTGACTAACATAATTTAGGAATAGAAAATACATGCACCCTTGCTGCCTGTATCCCCTACTGCACCAGGGCAGGCATCATTACTCAGTAAATATACTCTTTTCCGGAGCCCTGTGGCACAGTTGTTAAGTATTTGGCTGCTAACTGAAGGTCAGCAGTTCAAATTGACCAGCTGCTCCTTGGAAACCCTATGGGGCAGTTCTGCTCTGTCCTATAGGATCGCTGTGAGTTGGAATCGACTCAGTGGCACCAGGTTTGGATTTTTCATATACTCTTTTCCAACCAAACCTGGATTTTGTTTTAAAATCTTCAGGTGAGTGTTATACACATTTTGGGCTCCTTGGCCTATGGCAGTTAGGGGACATGGGAACTGGCACATAAAGAAGTAATAGATGCTGTGAGTTGAAGATTGATTATCTTGTCCAGCACTGGGATTAGCCACTTAGTGGCCCATCTTAAGCCACATTTAAAAGCCAGCTGAAGCTGCTAATTGCTAATAGCATGCCAGAGGACAGAGGAGGTGTTCAGATGTAACATATTAGAAAAGTCAGCCAAGAATTTATAAAAATTTGAAGGGTGTACACTGTAGAAGAAAAGTAAGTCAGTTTACAAATTATATGTTTAATCTTCTCTCTACCCTATTAGTTGTTTAAGGGATCATATAGTAAGTACATTATAGTATTTTATACATGGAAACAGTGAGATTTCACTCATGTTTTAAATTTTGTAAATCCTAGATTTCACGCAGAGGCAGACACAGTAGTTTAATGAGTTAGAAGTAATGTCTTGCATGTACTGCATAATCAGTAAATATCTATCAAGTGACTGAATGTTTATCAAGCCATAAACTCTTCAGCAGTTATTCTAGAGAAAAGAAAATAAAGAGATATTATAGCTCTACTGTTACAGTAAAACCCAGTAAATGATTCTTAGTTCATCCTTTTTGGAATAAGGCAATGTATAAATGTATAAATAAGCATAGGCTTAACTGATAGCCCATGCAGCCAGTTAGGGTAGCTCCAGACCCACTGCTGTCAAGTTGATTCCAACTCACAGCAACCTCATAGGGTTTCCAAGGCTGTAAATCTGTTTGGAAGCAGACTGTGACATCTTTCTCCCTCGGAACTGCTGGTGGTTTCAAACTTGCCGACCTTTCTGTTAGCAGTTGATCGCTTTAACCACTGTGCCACCAGGGCTCATTTAGGGTAAAATGAAGGTCAAATTGTTGCGTGGGAAGACAGTAAAAGAGATAGGATATAAAATATATCTTACTGTAGAAAACCTAAATGTAGTTATTATTTATATCCCCAAATGCCATCAATATAATGAAGTTCTAGCCTTACTACTTTGCCATCCTAAGCATATGGGAAACAGTTCTAGACGCAACAGAAGAGGCCAAAGAGGAACAAGAATCACTCACTCGCTGATCTACAGGCTTGCCCTAAAGCATTTTATATAATCCTCATAATATCTCTGTGAGGTAAGGATACTGAGACTTGGAGATGTCAAAGAACTTTCCCTAAGATCATCTAGCTAGAAAATTGTGAAGACAGATTTGAATCCAGGTGTGTCTGATTCGAAAACCTCTATTGGCTGAACAGTTACTGGAGGAGTTTTGACTTATATGGAGGTGTGATTAAAGGACATAATCTAGGAAGAGACTTGCAAATTATAGCTGGCCGTTCTGAAATTTATGGTTTAGAATTTTATCTTGAGACACTGGAAATTCCCTTATTTTATTTCTGTGGTTTTGTTCTAAGAAGGAGGTGACATTTGTGTGAAGACCACAAAGAAGGCTTCATCATTATTCCAGTAATTAGTTCATATAATTTAAATGACCAGACTTTTCAAGCATATACTTTCATTTTTGGCCTAATTTTTACCACTGGAGTCCTTTTCTTTGAAGTCTCTGCTTAACTGCTGGGGTTTTGTGCTTTCATAATAGCTGCTCAAAAAGACATGCTGAGAAAAAAAGGCATGGAAAAACAACCACAGACTTAGATATTCCCCCTCTCGTATTTCTACTCTTGCTGTAGCCATTAGACTTGAAAAATAACATGCTAATTTTCTGTTATTTATTCAGTTCTTAAGATTTGTCTGTTAAATTATAAAATGGCTGGTGTCGTAGTTATGAGTCTCATTAATATTGCAGAGTAGAACAATCAAGAAATTTGATTTGGAATAAAATGAGTTGATCTCCTTTTCTTACATAGTTTGGATAAACAACCACTTGAACAACTTGAGTGACAGAGAATGAAGGAAAACTGAGCTCAAGTCATTAACTGTTCATTTAAGAATTCATTTCTTAAACATTTGGCTGGTCTGTTTCAATAAGACAAACTTTCACCCTTTTATTGACTTCGGCTTTCATGTATCTCCTTGATCCACTTCTGTTCACCCAATTTTTAGAACCAGATGTAAGTTCTGAGGAATCCGCCTCCACTGTAGAAGAACAAGAGAATGAAACTCCACCTGCTACATCTAGTGAGACAGAGCAGCCAAAGGGGGAGCCTGAGAATGAAGAGAAGGGAGAAAGCAAGTCTTCTGAGGAAGCCAAAAAGGAGTAAGGAGTTGTGCCTTCTTGCTATTTATAATTAAAGACTGCTACTATTTATGAAAAGGACTATAGATGAGATTGTTCTAAAGTGTTCTAACACTGGTTTGATGCTAGGTATTTGCTGTTTGGATTTACCTTTTAAAGTTATCATTTGAAATGGGTTGATTATATAGTTGTGTGTCCTTTTAGAATTTGTAGTAGTTAGCAAAACAATGGTTTGAATAATCCAAAAATCATTCTTTTTGGCTTTGGACTGTTTTTGTACTTAGAATTTGTTGTAGGAGTGTCTGATATTTAAGCATTGTCAAAAGTTCAATAAGAAGTAGGACATGACTATAAAAACCTGACCCGAGAGACACCTCACGATTTTATTCCAACCTCTGTGCCAGGAGTGAATTGACTTTATGTGCTTACGTTAGAAAACAATCATCTATATCAAGCCATTGCTAGAGTGACCTAAAACTCTGTATATGTTGACAAGTATTCAGTTAGAGAGTGACTTTGAGACTCTGAGAGCAAAATTTGCAATTGATGCTATACAAGGTGGTGGTGATTATTTTTTAATCTTCTTTTTTTTTGGGGGGGGGGCAGGAGAGCTGGTAGCATTCATTCCACTTTTTCACAATTGTTTAGAAGAGTTAGGAATTACTTTTTAAATAAAGGAATAACTTAGTTATAACTTTACTTTCTAGGTGTTATCCTCAGGGAGTCCTTTATCCTGGTTTCATAGGTATAAGAAAGGCCTGTGAAATTTAAGTCTTCTAGTGCATCGCATCTGTGAGGTACATGGAGTGATGCTATTATTACCTAGGAGAAGTAGTAAGTCAGTCTTTTGATAAACATAATCTCATAATTATTGCAACAACTTTGTGAGGTAGTTGGTATTATTACTATTTTACAGCCGAGGAGACTAAGACTCAGATCCCTTGCTAAGATCATACAGCTAGTAAGTGTTGAAGCTAAGACTAAAACCCAGATCTTCTGACTTAGAGCTGGAGCTCTTTCCACCATACTAAGTTGCCTCTGTTGTAGTTGTTACTAGAATACGTTTTTAAATTCTCTTTTCTTTTGTGTACTGGGCCTTCATACCAGTGCTAGTTTATATGACTCCTCTCTCCTGCACTTAAATTACTTTTTTAGTTCATTTATAGTACCCAATTTTTTACAATTGTTTTATTTTGTTAAATTTTGCTTATTGTACATATTACCTTCGTGTCATATTACCTACATTAAAACATTGATTTTTATCCCTCACTGGTCTTTTTCCTCTTCCTGACTTTATAACTCTTTCTGGATAGTTTATCTTGCATAGTAACAATTCTTTGTTTTAAAGTGAGAAAGATCAATCTAAAGAAAAGGAGAAGAAAGTGAAAAAAACAATACCTTCCTGGGCTACCCTTTCTGCCAGCCAGCTAGCCAGGGCCCAGAAGCAAACACCGATGGCTTCCTCCCCACGTCCCAAGATGGATGCAATCCTAACTGAGGCCATTAAGGCAAGTTTTTATTTCTAGCATTTCATCTTAGATTTATTCTGTTCATCTTTTTCATATTTAAAAATGGCATACTTTTGTCTGCATATAAGACATTATGCTCTGCTTCCTAAAAGAGACTTAAATAAAAGAATGCCATTGTGAGGTTCAAATTTTTATAATACAGTAACATTTGGTGAGCAATGTTGATTTCTTAAAAAATTCAGATGTACCATAGCAAGTATTTTTAGCTTATCTTTAAATTTGTTTTACTCAGTTTTTAGTTGAGACTTTGACATTGAATATAATTATGTACATATATATGTACACACATGTATACACACACATATACACATGTAATTAAAGACTATTATTATACTAATACAGTTTTTTAAAGGCTGCAAATGTTAATTCATTTAACAAATTTAAAGACCACCTTCTCTATGCCAGGCAGCGCTGCATGTGTATAGCATAGAGTATGACAGACAGTGTACTTGCCCTTGTAGACTTTTATTAATTGCGATTCAGGTAATTGAATAACATAGAGAATTTTTGTTTAAAAAAAAACCTGAGGTCCATTTTTAAAGCTGATTGTCTAACATTGGTAGTGGTTATCTTCACACCTGAACTATAAGAAACACTCTTATAAACTTTACTACTTTGCTTCATCACTTTGCTTTCTAAAATAGTTACGAAAATTATCTTCCTTGCTTATCTTTATAACCTTGCTGTAGTCTGTTAAGTGACTTTCATTAGTTTATGTGATCACCAGATATAGCTTTCTTACTTTAATTTTTAAGATTGTCTTGTAATCTGACCGTGCCTTTATTGAGTATTTTTTTCTGATTAATATTTCCCTGTTTATTCCGCTTTATCAGATGATAAGAAGAGTTAAAATAGGAGCCACAGACTCCCTGATTCTCTGGGGCTCTGTCACTGGGTCTGAGTCAGGATCGGGGAGACAGGGATATGCATCATTAACCAAGTGTGGTATAAATAGAAAGAGCAGCCTGGTTGTCATCTTCAGAATTTGAGAAGTCAGCACTGGCACGTAAATTGGAAAAAAGGTTTGCCTTCAGACTTCCCTATTCACTCCTTCATGATTTCTTATCCTCTCACCTCATTAAGGAAATTCTCTTGGTCTAGATAGCTTGACTGTAGTGAGATGTCTATTTTTTTTGTAGCCTTTCTTCAAGGATTTCACTTCATGATCACTAAGTGATTTTTTAGTGAGTTTGAGGGAACAGTGTTACAGTGAGGACAGAGAAGGAACTAAAATTTTTAAACAGTAAAACAAAAAATTAAGACAGTATAAATTAGACCTAAAGAATAGTTTATTACAGTTGTGCATATTTGTACAAAAAATATCTATATAAAACGTATGTTCCATGCAGTATAACAAGTCATGATTTCAGGTCACTGATACCATATTTTATATCAAACAGGAGTCCTGCTGTCTACTTCCATCTCATTATCAGTTTGAGGGAGCAAGGAATTATTTGTTTAGGCATTAGAGTATTCTTTTCTGCTCGGCTCATTTTGCTTTCTGTTTTCTTATAAGGTCAGGAATAAATTTCAGTGGGTTGAAATAGTTCAGAGACATTTACTTGAATTCGGTCACCCAGCTTGTTTTGTGTTACACACTCTGTTCTGGCCCATCTACCTGTGTATTATTTTTCTTTGTTGTTCAAGTATATAAAGTAACATTCAATGAGAGTGAGTAGGTGCTACATTGAGTTTATAAATAATGGCACTACAAAATTGGTGGACTAGCCCATTTAGATAAATAACAGATGGCTACTTTTATGTTCTTCAAAATTTAAAACATTTGGAAAAAAGTAACATTTGCTGCCTTTGTGACATGAATAAGCTATTTAAGTCTTCCATTAGCATTAGTCAAATGGAGTATAGATAAATAAATGGAAAAGGGGAAAAAATAAAACCAAACCCATTGCCATCAAGTTGATTCCAACTTATAGGGACCCTATAGGACAGTAGAACTGCTCCATAGGGTTTCCTTACGAAAGCATACTGTCGCGTCTTTCTCCTGCGGAGCAGCTGGTGGATTAGAACTGCTGAACTTTTGGTTAGCAGCTGTGTGCTTAACCACTGTGCTACCAGGATTCCTAGAAATGGAAAAGGGCTCTTTAAATTCCAATAAAATGCTCTCATTGTTACGCACCTTCCCTCTTAAGTCGTTGTCATCTCTGAATCCAGTTTTATGCCATTTATTTGGATTATCTTTGCTTGTTCTCTCTGCTGACATCCACACAGAGCCTGCAGTGAGATGCTTGTCTGGGTGTGCCAAAGCTCATAGCATAAAATGGCCCAGATCTGTGATCCTACAAATGATAGAAACTTCTGCTTTCCTCATTTTGATGTTAAAGATCTATCTTCTAAGTATTGACTAGAGTTAAAATGGGAAGAGGTTCTTCATTAACACATAGAATGTTGTTCACATGTTGCACGGTCTCTTTAGTTTTAAACAATTTAAAATTAATCGTTGCAGGAAATATTTAATAATTCTGTATTTCTCCACAGCCATTATGAACTGACATTACCTGAAATATTGTTTACTCTTCCTGTCATTTCTATCATCAGTTGTCAAGTCTGCCAAAATAGTTTTTTTGAAAATATGTATGTAAGGCTCTGTATGTAATTAAAAACAACTAATTTAAAGTAATGTGTATGGCTTGATAAATCTGTTTTCTAGGCATGCTTCCAGAAGAGTGGTGCATCAGTGGTTGCTATTCGAAAATATATTATCCATAAGTACCCTTCTCTGGAGCTGGAGAGAAGGGGCTATCTCCTTAAACAAGCACTGAAAAGAGAATTAAATAGAGGAGTCATCAAACAGGTATCAAACAGTTGTTTACTGTGATAATAAGATCATTTCATTATGTATAAGTCCGTATTTGGTAAAATTTAGGTTTTTTATGTCTGTCTCGTTAAAAACAAGTTACGTGATGATGAGATGCTTAAGCTAAACCTAGTTTTCTTATCTGAGAATAGGTTTCTAAAACACTGGTGCCAGTTACTGTTCTTTTAGCGATCAGAAATAATAGGCTGGATAGTATAATTTTTTCTAGCTTCTTATACTCTTAATTGAATTCTCTTTGGGGACTGCTTGTGCTTGAGAACATACAGTGCTGAAGGTGAGAAATTAGATTTAAGGAATCCTACTGTTGTAACAGCAGAAAGGGTAATTGCTCCTATCTTAGGTTTGTTAGCTTTAAAGCCTAACTTACATGAGTAGACTTGTTAACCATTATAAATTAGCTGTGTAAATAGGTTCATCTTAACTTGTTAGTATCTAAAACTATTATAGCCTATTACGAGTGTCAGAGAAGCCTTAGTGAATTGAGACTAATATGATACCAATATCAATTTCAAGCATAAATCCATGTTACTTTGCATAGTGCATCAAAGCATTGCTTAGAATCATAGAAACCTAAAGCTGGCAGGGGCCTTACCTAACACTCTTTAGAGATCCAGAGTGATGAAATAACTACCAAGGCCGCATGGCAGTGGCAAAGATGGTTCCAAGAACCTAGCTCACAACACTCCTAGAGTCTTATTGCCTTTCTTCTATACCTGGCTGCACTGTTTATTAATACAGAGTTCTGTGCCATTCAAGCATTTAAACTCTTTTTAGGAACTTTCAACAAATATTTAATTCACAGAAGTATATTGACTGTCTTCTATGTGCCAGGCTTCTGGCCCATCAGTGAATAAATTAGAGATCCCTACTGTGTGAGACTTATACTTTACTTTTTTCAGAGTGTTGTAAAAGGCATATTTAAATAGTCTTTAAAATGATGATTGTTTAAAAGATGTTACTTAGCCAATGTAATTATTAGAGCCAAAGATCCATCTTATATCATGATCTATGTCAGCCAAGTTTATGGGCTGGCTTTTTGTTTTTTTTTATGAAAATTTAGTTTGTGGCCTTCTCTTATACGCTGACCCTCAGTTTGATGCTTGAACAACAGTTAATAGGCTGAAAGCATTTCCTCTTGAGTGCTACGTTCTTAGCAGTGTAGGTAAAGCTAAGGAGTAGAGGACTTGGGTTGTTGTGAATCAACTTCAGAGGTGTATGAAAGTGCTTTGTAAATTGTAGAAATATCTAATAGGACATACCATTATGTACAGTGTCTAAAAAATTATTAAATAACCTTTCCCATAAGCAAAAATCATCTGTAATTGGTAAACTGTAAAAAAACAAGTTGTCTGAGACCAACTAGGCTGTAAATTTTTGCCAAGGAGCTACCTTTCTTCCAAGACATTATGGTTTTTCTCAGTTTCCCTAAAAGATTATGTGTCTTCCTTCCATGGACATTTCTTTTTCTTCATGTTTCATTTTTTATTTTGTTGTTGTTGAGAATATATGCAGCAGAACATACACCAATTCCTAGTTCACACAGGACCCATGCCTCACATAGTACACAAAAACTAACTCAAAATGCATCAAAGACCTAAATATAGACCCTAAAACAATAAAGATCAGGAAAAAAAATATAAGGACAATGCTAGGGACCCTAATACTTGTCATGAATTCAATACAAACCATAACTTAACAGTGCACAAACACCAGAAGATAAACTAGATAACTTGGAGCTCCTAAAAAACACTTACACGTATGAAAAGACTTCACCAAAACAGTAAAAAGAGAACCTACAGACGGAGAAGAAATTTTTGGCTACAACATAACCGACAAGGGTCTGATCTCTAAAATCTATAGAATACTTCAACACCTCAACAACAAAAAGACAAATAATCCAATTTAAAAAAGAGGCGAAGCACATGAACAGACACTTCAGCAAAGAATACATTCAGGCGGCTAACAGACACATGAGGAAATGCTTGGAATCACTAGTCATTAGAGAAGGGCAAGTCAGAACTACAGTGAGATACCATCTCACCCTGACATTACTGGCACAAGTAAAAAACAACAGAAAATAACAAATGTTGAAAGACTGCAGGGAGCTTGGAACTCTCATGCACTGCTGGTGGGAATGTAAAATGGTACAACCATTTTGAAAAACCATATGGCACTTCCTTAAAAACTAAGAATAGAAATACCATAAAATCTAGCAGTCCCACTCCTAGGAGTATATCCTAGAGAAATAAGAGCCATCACGTGAATAGACATGTGCACACCCATGTTCACTGCATCATTATTCCCAATAGCAAAAGGATGGAAACAACTAAGTGCCCATCAACAGATGAATGGATAAACTATGGTACATACACACAGTGGAATACTATGCAGCAATGAAGAACAATATTGAATTTGCAAAACATCTCACACCATGGCTGAATCTGTAGGACATTATGCTGAGTAAAATAAGTCAGTCACAAAAGGACAAATACTGTATGAGACCACTATTATAAAAACTCACATAAAGGTTTACACACAGAAAGAAACTATCTTTGATGGTTACTGGAGAGAGGGGAGGGGCGAGGAGGGAAAAACAGTAACTAGACAAAAGATAAGTGGTAACTTTGGCGAAGGGTAAGACCGTATGCAATACTGGGGAGGTCAGCACAGCTTGACCAAGGCAAGGTCATGGAAGCTTCGTAGACACATCCAAACTCCCTGAGAGACTGAATTACTGGTCTGAGGGCTGGTGACCATGGTCTTGGGGGACATCTAGCTCAATTGGCATAACATAGTTTATTTAAAAAAAGTTCTATATCCTGCTTTTGTGAGTAGTGTCCAGAGTCTTAAAAGCTCATGAGTGGCCATCTAAAATTCTCCACTGGTCCCATAAAACAAAATGAGACTAAATGGACAGACCACCCCAGGGGCAAGGATTAGAAGGCAGGAGGGGACAGGAAAGCTGGTGACAGGGAACCCAAGGTCTAGAAGGGGAAGGTGTTGACATGTCATGGGGTTGGCAACCAGTGTCACAAAACAATATGTATATTAGTAGTTTAGTGAGAAACTAATTTCTAAACCTTCATCTAAAGTACAATTTAAAAAAAAAAAAGAATTTATGGAACAGAAAAAAAACAATGATGAATCTACAAAGCATCTCACAGCATGAATCTGGAGGGCATTATGCTGAGTGAAATAAGTCAGTCACAAAAGGACAAAAGTATGAGACCACTATTATAAAAAACCAAGAAAAGCCTTACATACAGAAAAAAACAATCTTTGGAGGTTATGAGGGAGGGGAGCGATGAGGAGGGAAAAATCGGTAACTAGATAACAGACATGTGTTAACTTTGGTGAAAGGAAAGACGACACAATATAGGGGAAGACAGCACAGTTTGACCAAGGCAAAGCCGTAGAAGCTTGCTAGATACATCCAGACACCTTGAGGGACCAAGTTACTGGGTCTGAGGGCTGGAGACCATGGTCTTGAGGGACATGTAGATCAATTGGCCTAACATAGTTCATAAAATGTTCTACATCCTACTTTGGTGAGTAGCGTCTGGGGTCTTAAAAACGTGAGAGTGGCCATCTGAAATCTGTTGGTCCCATCACATTCAGAGCGAAGGAGTAAAACCAAAGACAGGAGGAAAATATCCGTCCAAAAGGACTAATGGACCACATGAGCCATAGCCTCCACTAGCCTGAGCCCAGAACTAGATAGTGCCTGGCTACCACCACACCACCACGGACAGCTCTGACAGGGATCATAGTAGAGGGTTCTAGACAGAGCAGGAGAAGAATACAGAACAAAAATCAAATTCACCAAGACCTGACTTACTGGTCTGATAGAGACTGGAGGAACCCCGAGACTGTGGCCCCCAGACACCCTGCTAACTCAGAACTGAAGCCACTTCTGAAATCCACCTTTCAGCCAAAGATTAGACAGGTCTATAAAACAAACAACACACGTGAGGAGTGTGCTTCTTAATTCAGTCAAGTATAGGTGACCAAATGGGCAACACCTGCCCAAAAGCAAAGATGAGAACGCAGGGACAAAAAAATGAATGGACATGGAGAACCGAGGTGTAAAGGGAAAAAGGGTGTTATGGATTGAATTGTGTCCCCCTAAAGTGTGTGTCAACTTGGGTAGGTCATGATTCGCATTATTGTGTGATTGTCCACCATTTTGTCATGTGATTTTTCTATGTGTTGTAAATCCTATCTCTATGATGTTAATGAGGCAGAATTAGAGGCAGTTACATTAACGAGGCAGGACTTAATCTACCAGATTAGATTGTGTCTTAAGTCAGCCTCTTTTGAGATATAAAAGGGAGAAGCGTGCAGAGAGATAAAGGGGGACCTCATACCATCAAGAAAGCGGTGCCAGAAGCAGAGCATGTCATTTGGACGCAGGTTTCCTGTGCTGAGAAGTTCCTAGGCCAGGGGAGGATTGATGACAAGGACCTTGCTCCAGAGTTGACAGAGAGAGAAAGCTTTCCCCTGGAGCTGGTGCCCTAAATTCAGGCCTACTAGACTGTGAGAGAATAAATTTCTGTTTGTTGAAACCATCCACTTGTGGTATTGCTGTTACAGCAGCACTAGGTAACTAAGATGGGGAGAGTGCTGACTCATTGTGGGGATTGCAACCAATATCACAAAACAATTTGTGTATAAATTTTTGAATGAGAAACTAATTTGCACGGTAAACTTTCACTTAAAACACAACAAAATTAAAAAAATACACTGATTCAACAGTTTGTACATGTACAGTTTAGTGACATTGATTACATTCTTCAAGTCGTGTGCAACCATTCTCACCCTCCTTTTCTGAGTTGTCCTCCCCCATTAACAAACTCACTGCCCCCTAAGCTTCCTATCTGATCTTTTGAGTTTCTGTTGTCAGTTTGATCCCTTATAGTTAATTCTTAAAAGAACATAATGCTTAAGGCAGACCTTTATTTATTTATTTTTTTATTGTTGTACTTTAAGTGAAAGTTCACAATTCAGGTTAGTCTCTCATACAAAAATTTATACATACCTTGTTATGTGACCCTAGTTGTTCTCCGTATACTGTGACAGCACTCTCCTCCTTTCTACCCCTGATTTCCCATGTCCATTCAACCAGCTTCTGACCCTCTCTGCCTTCTCATCTCGCCTCTGGACAGAAGCTGCCTGTTTAGTCTCATGTATCTACTTGAGCTAAGAAGCACACTCTTCATGAGTATCTAAAGACAGACCTTTTTTACTACCTCAGCTAAACTATTGTTTGGTTTTAAGAAGACTTCGGGGATATTTTTGGTTTAAGGTTTAAAGATTATCTCAGGGCAGTAGTTTTGTGGGTCCTGGAGCCCATGAGAATTTGAAATTCTAGTCTCCATTTCCCCCCTTTTGATCAGGATTCTTCTGTAGAATCTTGATCAAAAACATGCAGCAGTGGTAGCCAGGCGGCACCATACACTTCTTCTGGTCTGTTGGCAAAGGAGACAGTTGTTGTTCCTGGAGGCAGTTAGCTACACATTCCATATCCTCCTATTCCTGACTCTTCTTCTACCTCAAGTGAACAGCGACCAGTTGTTTTTCCTTGGATGGCCACTTGCAAGCTTTTAAGACCCCAGGCACTACACAACCAACTAGGAGGTAGAACAGAAGCAGTAAACACGTTATTAGGCCAATTAACTGGGATGCTGTGGGACTTTTTTTTTTTTGAAAGCTTGTAGTAGACTATTTAACCTGGTGTCATAATAGCATTCTTCCTCAGTTTGGTAGGTGAGGCAGCAAAAGCTCAAAGAATTAACTGGGTTGCCCAGTATTGAATAGCTGGATGGTACCATGAAGTTTAGTCCCAAGCCTTTTGACTCCTCATCCACTATTCTTTTTTCTCTGAAGTGTCAAACAGTACTTGATGTTAGTTCTTGGATTACCATTTTCTGTGATCTCGTTAGTCTAGTGTAAAGTTTAAATACGAATACCAGAATAATTTTTTTAAAAAAATGTTGGTTATTGCAATTAAAATTAATTTTTATTATAGGTAAAAGGAAAAGGTGCTTCTGGGAGTTTTGTTGTGGTTCAGAAATCAAGAAGAACACCTCAGAAATCCAGCAACAGGAAGGTGAGAAGACTGTGCTACAATTCAGTTGAGCACTATAATACTATTAAAAAAAAACCAAACCCATTGCCACTGAGTCGATTCCAACCCACAGCGACCCTAGAGGACAGTGTAGAACTGCCGCATAGGGTTTCCAAGGAGCGCCTGGTGGATGTGAACTGCCAGCCTTTTGATTAGAAGCCATATCACTTATCTATTGCACTACCAGGGCTCCACAATACTGTTACTACTAAAAGAAAAGAAACAACCTTTATTGAGTGTTCACTGTGTGCCAGACAGTGTACAAAGTACAGCCTTTCTTAGGGTCTGACTTAGCATTACATCTTTTTTATAGAAGAAGAAACTAAGGTCTACAAAGATTATAAGTAATTTGCTTATTATCAGCCATTTATTGTTGTTTGTTGTTTGGTGCCGTCAGGTCAGTTCCAACTCATAGCCACCCTAATTTGCTTATTATCAGCCACCTAGAGAGTGGAATGTAGTAGGAGTCCCCAAGTGGTGCAAACAGTTAAAACAGTTGGCTGCTAACCAAAAAGTTAGCAGTTTGAACCTGCCCAGCGGCAGCATGGAAGAAAGGCCTGCTGATCTACTTCTGAAAGGTCACATCCATTGAAAACCGTATGCACAGTGGTTCTACTCTGAAACACAGGGGGTCACCATGAGTCCGAATTGACTTCATGGCGGCAAGTTTTTGGTTTGGTATATGAATTACACTGCATTTTATGTAAACTACAGGAGGCATGCAAGTACATTTATCCAATACAAGACCCCAAAACAGTTTTGGTCCAGGACAGTTTTTCTTCTCTTTTTGTAAATATTAACACTCCCCTTTCCAAGACACATAATTCCATTTATGTAAAGTATTTCTGCATAATATAATGAAATACCTAGTATTTTATGTATGTCAGCAATTGAAATCATGAATATTCTTCTACATCTTTGTTTTTACAACTCTGAAGATTTTTGCACTTTTTTCACAGAACTTGCAAACACTTCCAAAATGAGCTTTTGTGCATTGGTTTCTAGTACTACATAATCCTTGTTGTTCTTTGTTATGGAAGTCAGAGAATTAAGATCTTTAAAGTACACCATGCCTTTCTACTTATACATGTACTTTTAACTCTTTCAGTCAATGTAGAGATTTTTGTCTCCAAGAAATTGTCATACAGGTGATATTACACCACTGTGGTATGCTTTGTTTGGCTGTGTGCAAAGAACTGATAGTTTTCTGTTAGCCAGTTAATTTGGTGATCAACTGAGCAATAAGTCTTCAACAAAGAGAAATGCAGTGTAAGTTTTTCAGAATTTGAAATACAGATTTGTAAAGCCTTTGAGTTGTATTTAGAAGCTTTTGAAGAGAAAGCTCTATATTCCGTAATGATAATTTTTGATACTGCGTTTCAGAAGAAGACTCCTGCAGTAGATCCAGAACCACAAGTAAAGTTGGAGGATATCCTCCCACTGGCCTTTACTCGCCTTTGTGAACCTAAAGAAGCTTCCTACAGTCTCATCAGAAAATATGTGTCTCAGTATTATCCTAAACTTAGAGTGGACATCAGGTAGGAGCCATTGGCTTGGATTTTAAAATACATAGGCTTCTGTTTACTAGGCTTGAAGAGCTATAATTTCCCTAGCCTTTTTTCATGAAAAGGGAGAAGGATAAAATATTCCAGAGGGATTACTTTCAGCTAATTGGAATAAAAGCTTTTATGGGTTTTATTTTTTAATTCCATTATGTTTTCCTTTTTTATATCTCCATATGTAATTTCCTTTTGAAGCTCAAACCACATATTCTTTTATAGGACCCTGATAGAAGAACTCTTGATTTTTGTCAGCTGCTAAAATATTCATTGTTGAACACTGTGTCCTCCCAGATGCTCATTAATTTTTATTTAGAGTTATGGCTGAGAACACAAGAGAATTCAAGCTTCTATAACATGTTTACATATAAATAGCATAGTAGCGGCATCATTTAAACATATACAGGCAGTCCCTGGATTACGAATGAGTTGCATTCCTAAGTCTGTCTTTAAGTGGAATTTGTACATAATTGAGAACAGTAAGGTACAGTTCATATCTAATGTCAGTTAATCAAATGTTTGTCTTAGTGTATAGTGTACTTTTTGTGTGTAAAAAACATTAAACACTTCTAGGTACACTAAAGCATCATTAACATAATACAGTAATAATAATAGTGTTTTGATGCATGTCATAAAGTAGCACCCATTTGTTGTTACAAACCGCTGTGTGTACCTCCTAATTTTTCATGTAACAGGCTTTACGAGGGTTGGTTTGTAACTGGGGGTTGTACGTAAGTCAGATATAACCTGGGGACTGCCTGGAATATAAAATTCTGAAAGAATTTTGATAGTAATTCATTTGTAAAAATTGCCACTTAAAAACATCTTGACTGATCATATTTAGATTGTCACGTGCTCATTTGTGAAATCATGCAGGTGTATTAATTTGTTCAAATTTGTAATTCACAGAATTTGTATTTTGAGTATGTTTTTGTAAGATCTTCATTGTAATGAATTTTGGGAATTTGTGTTTAATCCAGAGTTCTTTCTACAGAAATAACTATATGTAATGCACACTGTTCTAATATAGTTTAGTACAAACATTTACTTGTATTCCTACAGAATACAGTTAGAGTTGCTGAGATGTCAGCCCAGAAGTCACATTTTCAGAAGAACACTTGGTGGTATTCAAAGTGCCAAATAAAAGAGTTAGTAAAATAGTGCAAAAGAAAACGGAATCATAGAAGTAGAAAATCTGAAATTCATTTCCATGCTTCTTGTGCGCTTAGTATAGTGGTAGTTGCCACAGTTGCATCTGGATCAGGAACGCATTTGTATGGTGCACTTAAAGATAGAAACACATTTCCCTTTTCTCTCCCTATACTCTCTACTTTTTGGTGACTGGAGATCTGTGTTCCCTCAGCCCTTTTTTTTTCCTAATGGTTCTACTCTTCTTACGTAATACAGTGTGTTGCTACCAGTATTACTTCTTTCCATGTTTAGTCTTGTGAAGCATTCCCCATCACTATCTTATGTTGAAACAAAATTTGCCTGATAATAGGTTGTCAACCCGAAGATGCTACTGAACCTGAAGATGTTTTCCCATGATTCTTTTTTTCCCTTTATTTTTGTGAAACCATATTGATTTCCTCCACCTTTGACTGTAGTGGAGTTCTGTCATCCACACATTTAACATGAAAATCCAGCTATTTTGTTGTTAGGTGCCATCAAGTCGGCTTGTTACACATAGCAACCCTATGCATAAAAAATCAAAATATTGCCCAGTCCTGTGGCATCCTCACAATCGTTGCTGTGTTTGAGCCTATTGTTGCAGCCACTGTGTCAGTCCATCTCATTGAGGGTCTCCTTTTTTGCTTACCCTTTACTTTACCAAGCATGTTGTCCTTCTCTAGTAATTGGTATCTCTTGATGATATGTCCAAAGTAAGTGAGAGGAAGTTTCTGTGTTCTAGCTTCTAAGGAGCCCCTGGCTGTGCTTCCTCCAAGACTAATTTATTCATTCTTCTGGCAGTCCATGGCATATTCAATATTCTTTGCCAGCACCACAATTCTAATGGGTCAAGTCTTTGGTCTTCTTTTTTCATTGTCTGGCTTTCACGTGCATATGAGGCAGTTAAAAATACCACAGCATGGGTTAGGCACACCTTAGTCATCAAAGTGTCATCTTTGCTTTTTAACATTTTTTTTTTTTAAATTGTGCTTTAAGTGAAAGTTTACAGTTCAAGTTAGTTTCTCATACAAAAATTCATACACACATTATTTTGTGACCCTAGTTGCTCTCCCTATAGTGTGACAGCACACTCCTCCTTTCCACCCCGGATTTCCCGTGTCCGTTCAACCAGCTCCTGACCTCTGTGCCTTCTCATCTTGCCTCCGGACAGGAGCTGCCCATTTAGTCTCATGTATATAGTTGAGCTAAGAAGCACTCTCTTCACAAGTATCATTTTATGTCTTACAGTCCAGTCTAGTCTATGTCTGAAGAGTTGGCTTTGGGAATGGTGTCAGTTCTGGGCTAACAGTCCGGGGGCCGTGTCTTTCGGGGTTCCTCTAGTCTCAGACGATTAAGTCTGGTCTTTTTACTAGAGTTTGAGTTCTGCGCCCCGCTTTTCTTCTGCTCTGTCAAGGACTCTGTTGTATTCCCTGTCACAGCAGTCATTGGTGGTAGCTGGGCACCTTCTAGTTCTTATGGTCTCAGGCTGATGGAGTCTCTGGTTTATGTGGCTGTTTCTGTCTGTTTAACTAATATCTTCCTCGTGTTTTTGGTGTTCTTATTCTTTGCACCAGGTGGGTTGGGACCAATTGATGCATCTTAGATGGCTGCTTGCTAGCTTTTAAGACCCCAGATGCCACTCACCAAACATTTTCTTAATAACTTTGTTATGCCAGTTGACCTAGATGTCCCCTGAAATGATGGTCCCCAGATGCTCGCCCCTGCTACTCAGTCTCTCAAAGTGTTTGGTTGTTTTCGGGAAGCTTCTTAGCTTTTGGTTTAGATCAGTTGTGCTGACTTCCCCTGTATTATGTGTTGCCCTTCCCTTCATGTAAGATAATTCTTATCTACTATCTAGTTAGTAAATAACCCTTACTTTCCCTCCCCACCCTTGTAACCATCAAAGAATGTTTTCTTCTGTGTTTAAACCATTTCTTGAGTTCTTATAATAGTGGTCTCATACAATATTTTTCCTTTTGCAACTGATTAATTTCACTCAGCATAATACTTTCCAGATTCCTCCATGTCATGTGTTACGAGTTCATCGTTGTTCTTTATCGTTGCATAGTATTCCATTGTGTGAACGTACCATAATTTGTTTATCCATTTGTCTATTGATGGGCACCTAGGTTGTTTCCGTCTTTTTGCTGTTGTGAACAGTGCTGCAATGAACACGGGTATGCGTATATCTATTCGACTTTTTAACACTTTTTTAAAGAGGTCTTTTGGCCATACTTTACCCAGTGCAGTACATCATTTGACTTCTTTTTGTGCTTTAAGTGAAGGTTTACAGAGCAAACTAGTTTCCCATTCAATAATTTGTACACAGATTGTTCTGTGATATTGGTTGCAATCCCTGCAGTGTGTTAGCACTCTCCCCAGTACCACTCTGAGGTCCCCCTTTCCATTCATCCGGTTTTCCTGCCCCTTCCTGCCTTCTCATCTTTGGTTTTGGGCCAGTGTTGTCCTTTTTGTCTCATATAGATGATTGTTCTAAGGAACACTTTACTCGTGGGTGTTATTGTTTATTTTATAGGCCTGTTTGTTGTTGGGCTTAAAGGTGATCTCTGAGAGGGGCTTCAGTTCCAAGTTAGAAGGTTATCTAGGTCTATAGTCTTGAGGGTTCCTCCAGTCTCTCTCAGACCAGTAGGTCTGGTGTTTTTTATGAATTTGAATTTTGTTTTACTTTTTTTTCCCCACTCTAAGCAGGACATTCTGTTGTGATCCCAGTCAGAGTGATTGGTAGTGGTAGTCGGGCACCATCTAGTTCTTCTGGTCTCAGCCTAGTGGAGGCTGTGGTTCCTGTGGTCCATTAGTCCTTTGGACTAATTGCTTCCTTGAGTCCTTGGTTTTCTTCACTTTCCTTTGCTCCGGACAGAGAGAGACCAGTAGTTGTATCTTAGATGGCCACTTGCAAGCTTTTAAGACGCAAGTCACTGCTCACTTAAGTAGAATGTAAAACATTATCTTAATGAGCTGTGTTAAGCCAGTTGACTTGGATGTCCCCCAAAACAATGGTCCCTAGCCTTCAAACCCAGTAATTCAGTCCCATGAGGTGTTTGATTATGTCTAGGAGGTTTCCAGGGCTATGCCCCTTGTATACTTTACTGTATATATGAATATACATACAGCACACATGAATACGTATGTAGAAATATCTATAGTCAAACGTATATGCACTTGGGTATACTCCATTTGCTCTCCCCCACCTATTCCAGATGCATATCTACCTGTGTATCCACTCATAAATCATTGTTTGTTATTACTGTTGTTGAAGGATTGTAGATGTTATCATATTTACTGTAATTGCTTTTTATTCTTATGTACCTCTCAGTGTCTTCCCTTGCCTCGGTCAGGTTGTGCTGACTTCCCCCATATTGTGTATTGCCTTTCCCTTCACCCAGGTTAACACATACCTGCTTTCTAGTGAGTGAGTTCCCCTCCCTCCTCCTCCCATCCCTGGTAACCATCAGAGAACGTTTCTTCCTGTGTATAAACCTTTTCTTGGGTTTTTATAATAGTGGTCTCATACAACATTTGTCCTTTTGTGGCTTCCCCAACCCCCTCAGAGTCTTTAAAACAGCCTACAAGGCGCTACACTATCTGAGCCTTTGGTGGCACAATGATTAAGTGCTTTGCTGCTAACCAATAGGGCGGTGGTTTGAACCCACCAGCCACTCCGCGGAGAAAGATGTGGCAGTCTGCTTCTGTAAGGATTTACATACAGCCTTGGAAAAACCCTACGGAGCAGTTCTCCTGTGTCGTGTAGGGTCGTTATGAGTCGGAATCGACTCGATGGCAGTGGGTTTGGCGTCAGAGCCTTTATGCTTGCTATTCCCTCTGCCTGGATGGTTCTTCCTCCATAATCCATTTTGTTCATTCTTTCACTTCCTTCAGGTTTTTATACCATTCTCACCACCACAGGTTTGCCTTGACTGCCTAATTGTTTTTTGTTTGTTTGTTTTTTAATTTTAATTTTGGACATTTTCAAGCATATGCAAAAAGCAGACAGAACATAGCCATCATACTCACATCACTTCTAACAAAAATAAACAAAATTCCTTATTTATCTAAGTTTAGTCTATGTTCAGATGTTCCCAGTTGTCTCCAAAATGACTTTTTACAGTTGAATTATTCGAGTCAATCTCCAGACATGGCCCACACATAGTGTTTGGTTGGTATGACCACCTAAATTTCAATTGCAACCTCTCCCCTCTCGCCCAGCACTGAATCCTGCTACTCTAACTTGTTTTTCACCATAGAATTCATCATACTCTAACATATTATATACATTATTTGCTTTTTAAAAATTCTCTGTCTACCCTATTAGAAAGTCAGATTCCTCAAGACCAGGATTTTTGTCTTTATTGTTCACTGTTGTTTCCCCATTAGGCACACTGCTGTGTGCATAGCACACCAAAACCAAAAAACCTGTTGCTGTCGAGTCGATTCCGACTCATAGCAACCCTAGAGGACAGAGTAGAACTGCCCCATAGAGTTTTCAAGGTGCAGCTGGCTGGTGGATTTGAACTGCTGACCTTTAGGTTAGCTGCTGAGCTCTTAACCACTAGCTACCAGAAGGCTGCATAGCACACAGTAGCTGCTTGATAAAGATTAGTTGAAAGAATAGATGAATAAAGTATGAGTGCTTCTGGCCATTCCAATCAAGGAGCATATGCGCTGGAGCATGTGGGATGAGACAGCAATCATACCTGCTTCCATATACTAGAGAGTAGAGCATTATGGCTAAGAGCACAGGCTTTGGGACCATACCACTTAGGCTTAAATCCTGGCTCTGTGATTTTCTAGCCTTGTATCCTTGGCTAAGTTACCTTTTTGTACCTCAGTTTCCTCACTGTTAAACAGTATCTTATAGGGTTATTAGGTTTAATCTATTAATACATGTTAACCGCTTAGAATAAGGCTTGGCACCTAGTAAGTGCTTAACGAATATTAGTGTTATTAATCGGTCTCAGTACTAACATAATTTTCAGTAGTATCTCGTCATACTAAATACGATTCTTATGCTTAAAGACAATTTTTTTTTTAACATAACATCCAGTTCATCTAAATGCGAGTCACCTTTTTCATTTGATAACAATGTTTTTTTTTTTGTAATCCTGGAGGAAAAACTGGGCATATTGTATTTTCATAGAGACTGTGGTTTGCCTTTAGAAATGTTCAAGAGTAATTCTGCCTGTATAGCATTAGAAATCAAATCTTAAAATCTAACCCTTGTGTAAGGTGTAGGTTCATCATATTCTCTTTGATTTTTCTCTTTCTACCATGTCAGAAAGTGGACATATGCCCCAAGGTTCAGTTTTATACCATATACTTTTCTCTACACATGCTGATTTGGAGACATCTTAGATTCTTAACAGTTTCAGCTCTTGAGTAATTTCAAGAGTTTCCTGATCATCTTAATTCCATCTGTGCATTTGTAACGAACTGATGTACACATCTCTTGTTTAAAACCACACGGCACCCTTGCTACTGACAGTTGCAGTTTGTTCTCTGTACCTCACCTCTGGTTCTTTCAGTACATAGCTTTTATTTTTCTCTCATTGCATACTGACTTTGGACACAGATGGAGAACATGGTCATCAGCATCCTAACACCTAACTTTATCACTCAGTTTTTCCCTCCTTTCTAATTAAACTGGTCTAATCACTGTCTTATTCTTTTTAAGTTGGTAGAATAATAATACTTCCTTGAATTTGTATAGGTCTTTACAAAATACTGTTGTTTACATTGTTACCTATAATTCTCAAAATAGACTTAAGAATATATTTTCCTACCCCAGTTTTGCTGATAAAAGCCTATCCCAGGTTACCTGGCTTTTCACCAGTGAAGCCAGCACTTTATTCCATCTGTTAGTTGCTCACTTCTTGTCCCTACTGTTCAGGGTTGTTTTACATTGGAAGGAGTATGCATAGCATAGTGAATAAGAATGCAGAATATGGAATCAAACTGCCTGAATTTGTAGCCTGGTTCTTCCATTGCCTAGCTGTGTGAAGAAATCACTTAATTTTTCTGTCACTTTCCCCCATCTGTAAAGTAGGGCCAATAACAGTACATACTTCTTAAAATTGTTGTATTATCTTGTTTAGTCTTCACGTGTAAAGTATTTAGAACAGCCCTTAATAACATAGTAAGTGCAAAGTAGTGTGATATAGACTGTAAGTACAATTGAATTTTTCAGGAAAAAGAGCTGTGTCTGGGAGTTAGTAAATTAAAGGGATGAGAATTGAATAGGTCTGGAATTTGGCTGAGTTGACAGAGTGGGGAAGGTATTCTCAAACGAGCTTCATGAGAAAATCTGCAGAGGCAGGAGTTGGCATTCTCATTTGGTAACCGAGCAAGAGAAGCCTGTCTCTGACTTGAGTCTAGACTAGCAAGGGGTAGGACCATGTCATGGAAGGCTTCGAAGCTGTGTTGAGGTATTAGACCTGAGACCTGGTCAGTTAAGTAACATAATAAAGGGGACTGTGTAGGATTATTGACCTAATAGTGGTGTGCACTGTGAAAACAGAAGCAGCGCGGTGCCCAGAAGAAAGGGAATAGTGGCTTTGTAGCAAGGCTGTGGCAATGATTGGAGAGAAAGGACCAATCTGAGAAGCTTTCAAGCAGTTGGTAAGTATAGTTTTACGGGGAGATGGGAGTGAGTGGTAGAACTCTAAGGTTTCTAAAAGCCCATGACAAGGTTTATGCTGGAGTAAGGGTGGGTATCACTACCAAAACAGAAATGTTAAGAAAAGAACCAGTTTAACTGATGTTCGTTCCTGGAGCATTTGAACCTTGGTAAAGAAGATTGTTCTTGGACCAGTTATTTAATTGGATAAATGCATCTTGGGTTTTAGTGTTTTACTTAAGCTAATGTGATCTTTTTTGTTTCTCCCATTCGAAATCAGGAAAAACAGCCTATAAGCAATCTTATGTAACAACTAATTGAGAAGTTATTTGACACAGTTAAGTCACTCACTCAGCTGTGCTCCCAAAGCTCTATACACATACTTCAAGCTTGGTCTATATTGTTCTCTACTGTATTTATTTATGTGTTCATCATCTCTTAAATTCCTTGAGTTTAGGGACCAGATCTTTGTGTTTATTCTTCCATTAATCATAATAAATATTCAGTAAATGTTTGTGAAATGAATGGTGTGTGTGTGTGTTTTGGGTCATGACATAAATCTCATTAGTCCTGAATGGAATAGTACTGATTTAGGAATATTTTAATTGGTAGTTTTTTTAAGTTGGGAATTTCTTCATTTGGAGTGTTAGGGATGTGCAAGATTTGATAGATTAGTGCCTATTCTCTAGCATCCTGTTGGAACATGGGATTCTCTCCACTCTTCCTCTCCCAGCATATGGAAGATGTAATCATCAACTTTAGTGTCATCTCAGCCTGTAATGCTCAGTGGTTAAATAAAAGATTAAAAATTTCTTCCCCACAGAAAATATCAAAGCGCAGTAAAGCACCTCAAATGATAAAAGCTTTGTTCTGCCCGTCAGTGGGGCTGCCCTGCTGAAATTTTCTGTCTACCTATCAGCTAACTAGTTTCAAACGAGTCTCATGATATTCTGCCCATTGGGTGCTAGTAAGTCCTGAGAGGTGTGACAAAACATAACCCATTGCTGAATTATGATTAACATTTCTCTTCAGATGTCCTGTTGTCAGCCTGGATATATAGCTTTGCGTTTGACTCTGTCTTCTTTTTCTGCGCCACAGTCCCCCTTTAGCCCTTAGTCACCTTAATTTATTTTTCCCTCTACCAGTGGTTCCCCACTCATCATCCAGATAGAATAGCTGCCTGATAGAATAGCTGTGTTTCAACACTTTGTTCAGATATATTTAATGATATTCAACTTCTTGCCTGCCTTTTGGTTTTGATAACTTTTTTTGTTTTTGTTTTTAAGCTTATAACCCTTTTAGATAGCGACCTATTTTCCTTCTCAGGGAATTGTATTTTATTAGGCTGACTTTAGGTACTGGTTTGCAAAAAGTGACTCAGTTTGTTTTTTGTTAAATGTGTACGTACTTAAAAAAAATCTGGAAATTTTGCCTCAGAATTCCAGAGTTGGATGATTGATTATGTGGTTTGGTTTGGTCACTGTTGCAATCAGATGATAGTAGCTGATAGGATTTCAGAGTGCCCTGGCAATTTGGAAATTATTTCTATATTATATAAATTGTACATGTAATAACAGCTTCTTTGCTTGAAAAAAAAAGTGCCACTTGTTGAGAGTGCTAGCAACGTGTTAATTACTTTATTGTTCATTTTAACAAAGTACTACATTAATAGAAATCGATGTTAATAAAACTTTAGATCTGGGAATAGCCCTAGATCTATTTTTTAAAATTTTTCCTTCACTGACATATTTATCTCTACTTTTTTGTTTTTCTCTGCAGGCCTCAGCTGTTGAAGAACGCTCTGCAGAGAGCAGTAGAGAGAGGCCAGTTAGAGCAAATAACTGGCAAAGGTGCTTCGGGGACATTTCAGGTTAGAGGCTAAAAGACTTGGTTGTACAGAAGCGGTTCTCAAACTTTCTGGTTTCAGGACCTCCTTGTACTCTAAAAATTTATTGAGGACCCCAAAGAGCTTATGTTTACGTGGGTTATATCTACCAGTGTTTATTAATTCATTTAAAAATAACAATAGTAGACCTGTTATATGTTAACATTTTTTGTGAAAAATTAACTGTATTTTCCCAAACAAAAAAATGAGAAGTTGCATTGTCGGTATTTTTGCAGATGTCTTAATAAGACATGATAAAACTGGCTTAATAGAAGATAGCTGGTATCTGTTCCAATATAATATATTGAAGTCTGTGAAGAAACTCCGGCCTCCCATAGAAGCATAGTTAGAAAAGAGTATAATGTTTTAAGATAATTTTAAATAGTTGTGGATATTTTTCTCTGATACTGCACCAAAACTCAGAAAATGTTAGGTTTTTTTAAACAGCTTTATCAAGGTATGATTTGTATACCGTAAAATTCACTCATTTTAAGTTAAAATTTACAATTCAGTTATTTTTAATAAATTTAAAGAGTGGTACAGTCGTCATCAACATCCAATTTTAGAACATTTCTATTACCCAAAAAAGATTCCTTGTACCCATTTACATGTAGTCACTCTGTATCCCCACCCCTAGCCTCAGAAAACCGACTAATCTACTTTCCCTACACATAGGTTTGCCTTTTCTGCATATTTCATGTAAATGGAACATACAATATATGGTCTTCTGTGTCTGACTTCTTTTACTTAGCAAAATGTTTTCACATTTTATCCATGTTTTAGCATGCATCAGTACTTCATTCCTTTTTATTGCCATATAATATTCCATTGTGTGGATATGTAACACATTTTGTTTATTCATTCACTGGTTGATGCACATTTGGGTTATTTCTCCTTTTTGACTATTAATAATGCTGCTCGGAACATTCACGTCCAAGTCTTTGTGTAGATATATATTTTTACTTCACTTGAGTATATAGCTAGAAGTAGAATTGCTAGCTTATATTTTTAACTTTTTAAGAAACTTATACAACAGTGTACAAGGTTCCAGTTTCTCCATATCCAGTCCAACACTTGATACTCTTCTGTGAGTATAGCCATTCTAGTGTGTATGAAGTAGTATCTCATTGTGGTAGTGATTTACATTTCCCTAATGACTACTGATGCATCTTTTCACGTGCTTAATGGCCATTTGTATGTCTTTGGTGAAATATCCATACCTTGTCTATTTTTTAATTGGATTATATGTCTTACTGAGTCGTAGGAGTTCTTAATATATTCTAAATAAAGTCCCTTATCAAATATATGATTTGTGAATATTTTCTCCTATTTTGTGTCTTGTATTTTCACTTTCTTACTGGCATCTTTTTTTTTTTCCTATTCCATTTGAAAAAATTTTTTTTATTGTACTTCAGATGAAGATTTACAGAACAAATAGTTTCTCATTAAACAGTTAGTATACATATTGTTTTATGACATTGGTTAACAATCCACGACATGTCAACACTCTCCCTTCTCGACCTTCAGTTCCCTGTTACCAGCTTTCCTGTCCCCTCCTGCCTTCTAGTACTTGTCCCTGGGCTGCTGTGCCCCATTAGTCTTGTTTTGTTTTATGGGCCTGTCTAGCCTTTGGCTGAAGGGTAAACCTCATTAGTGACTTCATTACTGAGCTAAAAGGGTGTCTGGGGGCCATACTCTCAGGGTTTCTCCAGTCTCTGTCAGGCCAGTAAGTGGTCTTTTTTTGTGAGTTAGGATTTCGTTCTACATTTTTCCTCAGCTCTGTCCGGGACGCTTTGTTGTGATCCCTGTCAGAGCAGTCAGTGGTGGTAGCTGGACACCATCTAGTTGTACTGAACTCAGTCTGGTGGAGGCTGTGGTAGTGGTGATCCGTTAGTCTTTGGACTGATCATTCCCTTTTATCTTGTTTTCTTCATTCTCCCTTGCTTCTGAGGGGGTGAGACCAGTGGAGTATCTTAGATGGCTGCTCACAGGCTTTTAAGACCCCAGACGCTACTCATCAAGGTAGAATGTAGAACATTGTCTTCATAAACTGTGTTATGCCAGTTGAGCTAGATATTCCCTGAGACCATGGTCCCCACAGCCCTCTGCCCAGCAGTTCAGTCCCTCAGGGAGTTTGAATGTGTCTGTGGAGCTTCCATGAACTTTCCTTGTACAAGTTGTGCTGGTTTCCCCAGTATTGTGTACTGTCTCACCCTTCACCAAAGATACCACTTATCTATTGCCTATTTAGTATTCTCCCCTACCCCTCCCATCCCTTGTAACCAACAAAGATTGTTACTTTTTGTGTGTTAACTTTTTCATGAGTTTTTATAGTAGAGGTCTCTCTCATACAATATTTGTCCTTTTGTGATTGACTTATTTCACTGAGCATAATGTCCTCCAGTTTCATCCATGTTATGAGATGCTTCACAGATTCATCATTGTTCTTTCTCGTTGCATAGTACTCCATTGTGTGTATGTACCAT
>NW_004443984.1:9023310-9031187 GCF_000243295.1 Trichechus manatus latirostris
CATAGGTGTTTGATTTTTAGAAGATCCCAGTTATCTAGCTTATCTTCTGGAGTTTGTGTGTTGTTGGTTATGATTTGTATCCTGTTAATGCCATGTATTAGGACCTCTAGCATTGATCCTATTTTTTCTTCTATGAACTTTATAGTTTTAGGCTTTATATTTAGGTGTTTTATCCATTTTGAATTAGTGTTCGTATATGGTGTGAAGTATGGGTCCTGTTTCATTTTTTTTCAGATGGACATCCAGTTTTGCCAGCACCATTTGTTAAAAAGACTATCTGTTCCCCATCTGATGGATTTTGGGCCCTTGTTGAAGATCAGGTGACCACAGGTGGATGGATTTACATCTGGGTTCTCAATTCTGTTCCATTGGTCAATGTATCTGTCATTGTAGCTTACTGGTATCTTTTGAAGTACAAAAGTTTTTTTACTTTGATGAGCTCTGGTTTATCATTTTTTAAAATTGCTGTTGGTGTTATATCCAAGAAATCTTTGCCTAACTTAAAGTTACAGAGATTTAGTTCTAAGTGTTTTCTTCTAAGTGTTTTATGGTTTTAGCTCTTACACTTAGTTCTTTGATCCATTTTGAGCTACGTTTTGTTTATTGTGTGATACAAAGGTATAAATTCATCTTCTGTGTGTAGATATCGAGTTGTATCAGGACCATTTATTGAAAAGACTTTTCTTTTCCCCCATTGAATTGCTTTGGGTAAGTACCTTTGTAAAAAAAATCAATTGACCATAAATGTAAGAGTTTATTTCTGGACTCTCAGTTCTGTTCCATTGATCTATATGTGAATCCTTATGCCAGTACCACACTGTCTTGATTACTGTAGCTTTGTAGTAACCAGGAAGTGTAGAAGTCCTCTTTGTTCTTTTTAAGATTTTTAAATTTCAGTAACTGCTTGTCAGTTTCTACAGAAAAGGCCAGCTGGGATTTTTATAGGGATTGCATTGAACCTATAGATCAATTTGGGGGAAATCACTATCTTAACAGTGTTGAGTTTTCCGGTCCATGCATACTACATGTCTTTTCATTTATTTACATCTGTAATTTCCCTCAGCAGTGTTTTTGTAGTTTTCAGCATATATGTCTTTTATTAAATTCATTCCTCAGTTTTCTTTTTTGTGCTATTATGAATGGAATTGCTTTCTTATTTTCATTTTCAGATTGTTCATTGTTAGTATAGAGAAATACAATTGATTGTATATTGCACTTTTTACTCTGTGATCTTGCTGAACTCAATTGTAGTATTTTGTAGATTCCTTAGTATTTCCTATATATAGGATCATGTCATCTGTGAGTAAAAATCATTTTACTTCTTCTTTTCCAATCTAGATGCCTTTTATTTCTTTTTCTTGCTTGATTGCACTGGCTAGAACCCCCAGTACAATGTTGAATAGAAGTAATGAGAGCAGATAGGCTTGCCTTGTTCATGATGCTAGAGGGAAAGGCATTGAGTCTTTCACCATTAAGTATGATGTTAGCTATAGGTTTTTCATAGATGCCCATTATCAGGTTGAGATAGTTCCCTTCTATTACTAGTTTTTGGATTTTCGAATGCTTTTTCTGTGTCTACTGACATAATCGTGAGTTTTTTGTCCTTTATTCTGTTAATATGGTGTATTACGTTATTGATTTTGTGATGATTTCTTAAAGGTTAGTTGCCATGTGGAATCTGAAACGCTATCAGTGTTTTTTTTGTTTGTTTGTTTTTTGTACTCTGCTACTAAGTCCATTGGCCTGTCTTACACTTTGAATGGATCTCTTAGCCATGCTTAATTTTGTAACATGATGCATTGGTCATTTGGAAAATAGTGGCTCAGTGAGTTATTCAGATCTTCCAAATGTTGACATATTTCATCATACAATAACAAAAATCACATTCATTAATATCAATCACTGATCTTATAACATATTTAAGTATTGAGAAGTTACCAAGCTCACGGTGGTGGATGCACGTTTTTCACGAGCTTTCTCTTGAAAGCTTGAATTTTATTATTGGCAACAAATAAAAATTATTGTTTTCCTTGACGTAACAGGCTCACTTGATTCATTTTCAAGGAAATGTCTACTAGACACCTAAGTCTGAATGACCGTAGTTTCTCAGTCATTTTTTCAGGCAAAAAGGATAGTCTATGAAGAATGGAGCTCATTCAGCTGACAACCTAAGCAGTCACACAAGTGCTTTTCCTTGAGCAACCTTTATACTTCTGTATGCAGCAGATGTGCTTTATGTGCTCTTCCCATGTCGTTCCCATAAAATATTAGAAAGACATGAATTGAATGATTGAAATTTAATAAAATACATTTTACTGTTTCATCAAGGACATTTCTAAGTGAAATTGGCTGTTGCTTGTTTGTTTCTTTTAACCACAAGTGTGTATCAGTGAAGAATATAACAACTGCTGGAACATTTTTGTGCCGTCACCTTGTTTTGTGCTAAGGTGGTAGCAGTTTTATCCACCATTGCTTTTGCACCATTAGTGCAAATGTCAGCAGAGTGAAAAAGGCAAATCACATGTTAGCATCATTGTGAAAATAGTTTTGACCTTGCAGATTCCCTGAAAAGATCTTGGGGACCCCTTGGGTTTGTGGACCACACTTTGAGAAATAACTGTTATAGAACATACCTGATTTTCTCCCGTTAGCACTTCTTGCTTATCAGTGCTGGCCTTTGTTTCCTAGCCTTTCATCTTTGAAGTAAATATGCTATAGAATTCTCTATTGTATGATACCTTAAATATGATCAAACTTTTTATTTGCTTTTATCCTTCCAGAATTAGAAAGACTATTATTTTTATAGCTACTTTACTTTTCAGATTCAGAAAAAGGAAGTATTCTCAAATAAAAGTATCTTAATTTACTGAGAGCATAACAGGTTAACCTGCTTATTAGGGTGGATCTGTCAATATCTTTGGGTTAAGTTGGCTATTGTTATTTTAGTTTGGATAGAGGGGTAGATGGAAGAAGAAAATAACTATAGGAGGGTTGGGACTCCTCAGTTAGGTTGAATACCTGGTGAATGGGAAGATAAAGTCCCTAACCTGACAATTTATCGTAAAACATATCTGTGCTAATGCAGGAACTCCGACCCACCTGGTACAGAGGAGTCTTGTCTTGACCTGCTTTGGGAGAGTATTGTCTTGATGCTTTTCTCTTCCTCCTTGGAAAACAGCTGAAGAAATCAGGGGAGAAACCCCTGCTTGGTGGAAGCCTGATGGAATATGCAATCTTGTCTGCCATTGCTGCTATGAATGAGCCGAAAACCTGCTCCACCACTGCTCTGAAGAAGTATGTCCTGGAGAACCACCCAGGGACCAATTCTAACTATCAAAGTAAGACTCAGGGTTGTGTGCATTAAACTGCAATAAGGGGGATTTTCTTGTGAAAAAACTCTACAGAACATGCTGTTAGTGTCAAAAGCAATAACTACTGACTATGAAAACTGAGAGGGAACAGCTTTACAAATTAAACTTATCATTTACAAAGAGGAAAACAAAGGTGATCAAGGTTTATCCTTAATTTACAGTGTCTGCTGAAGATCAGTTTACTTAGCTGCAACGATTTTTCTTATGTTTCTTTTTACTGTAATTAAATAAATCTCTAGGTTCAAAATACCTCTCTAGTATCTTTTTGCATACTTCTGAACATTTGTTTCTGTGATACCAAAACATCTAATTTCACCTTGAAATCAAGCCAGTGTTTTTAGAGTATTTACTACTTAGATTATTTCTTACTGACTTAAGCCCTATAAAATATTTTATTCAGAAAAGTATATTTACCCTATGAGGAGGTGATTTAAGATAAGACACTTAGTCTTAGCAACGTTATCACATATAGAATGGTGAGATTGTGTAACTTCTCAGTGAGCTACTAGAGTAGTACAGTGGTAGAGGGTGAGGAATATGGAGATTAAGTAACCAACAACGCAAATCAGAATATATTGTTTTAAATAAAAAGGTTATTTTGAAGCATTGATACTGACTTCTGACATACACGCAGTGTATGTTTTTAACATGAAGGAATGCTTTCTGGTTGTTTTCTTATCTACTTAGAAAACTTGCATAGATTACAGTTTTTCTTCATTTCTTATTGTACTTAAGATACATACTGTGTTTAATTGTGCATATTTACCCTCATAAACTACTTTATGATTTTTCTCTGTTGGCCAAGTTTTTAAAAGAAGCCAAATTTGGTTATTAACCTTTACACTTTCACTGATTTGGCAACTTATTTTTTGGACACTCAATCACCGTAAAATATATTTCTGATGTATCTTTGTATGAAAAATGAGAATTGGTGAGGTCTTCAGGAGCCATGATACTGTTTTGTAACTCTTTGCTGATTTACACGGAGTTGGTTCATTCATCTTTTTATATATTCTCCTAAATGATTATCAGGCACTCAGTAGATACTTGAATGAATGTAAATAATGATATGAATTCATGTGCAACCTCAGGGCAACTCACTTAATCACCCTGGACTACCATTTCCTCTTCTGTGAAATGAGAGAATTTGACTCAGTGGTCTCTAAAGTCTCATATTATAGTCTAATCTTGCCAAATTTATGGGCACTTAAAAATGTTTAGTGAAGAAGTTAATATGTTTGGCCACAAAGGACTTATTTAGCATATGTCAATTACTATATATGACAGGACATTGAATGTTTAATTCATGGGCATCTGATTGTGGTTCAAAGAATTATGAGTCAGAATAACTAGATAATTTTTTCCCTTTTCTGAATTTTTTGTTCAGTGCATCTGCTAAAGAAAACCCTGCAGAAATGCGAAAAGAATGGATGGATGGAACAGATCTCTGGTAAAGGATTCAGTGGCACCTTCCAGCTCTCATTTCCATATTACCCCAGGTAAGCACTTAGTCTGTAATGATAAATATTGGTCACTGTAAATTTGAAATCTGATTCTAGGTTTCAGGCTTTGTTTAACTTATTTTACCCTTACTACCACCACACTGAACTGGATATATTTGAAAATAAACACTACAACAGTATTGTTTTAGAGCAGAAAGTTTTCATGTAAGAACACAGGAGTTTTGGCTATCCTGTTAGAGCTTATTATGAGCCAACATTCCTGAAATTAAGCATTGGGTTCTTTGAGATCTTGTCAGTCATTTTGATGTTCATTTCTTCTTTATCAAGGAAATGATAATAGCAGAAAGATTATTAGAGGATTACATACACATTTTAACTTGTCTAGCACCAAATAGGGAGCCCTACGTGTCTGTCAGTTGTCATATTGTGGGGGCTTACATGTTGCTGTGAAGCTGGACAGTGAATACGGAAGACCCAAGAAGAGTTAATGTTTTTCAGTTGTGATGCTGGTGAAGAATATTGAATATACCATAGACTACCAAAAGAACAAATCTGTCTTGGAAGAAGTACATCCAGAATGCTCCTTAGAAGTGAAGATGATGAGACTTTCTCACATGTACTTTGGACATGTTATCAGCAGGGATCAGTCCCTGGAGAAGGACATCATGCTTGGCAAAGTAGTGGATCAACAAAAAAGAGGAAGACCCTCAACAAGATGTATTGACACGGTGGCTGCAACAATGGGCTCAAACAGGATAGGGCAGGACCAGGCAGTGTTTCGTTCTGTTGTACGTAGGGTCGCTATGAGTCAGAACCGACTTGACAGCACCTGACAACAACAGATAGAGCATTGGCTGTTGCCAAGAATCCTCACTCTGCTTTCTTCATACTATAGAGATAGGAACATTTATTTAAAATATCTTGTCTCCTATACATACCGCATTCATTCATTCAATCAAAAATGTATTTTTTTTCTTTTTTAGTGAACAGAAATTTTTTTTATTCTTTCCCATACAAAAATTTATACATACATTGTTATGTGACTCTAACTGCTCTCCCTATACTGTGACAGCACACTCCTCCTTTCTACCTCTGATTCCCCATGTCCATTCAACCAGCTCCTAACCCTCTCTGCCTTCCCATCTCACCTCCAGACAAAAGCTGCCTGTTTAGTCTCTTGTATCTACTTGAGCTAAGAGGCACACTCCTGATGAGTATCACTTTATGTCCCACAGTCCAGTCCAGTCCCTGTCTGAAGAGTTGGTCTCGGAAATCGTTTTAGTTCTGGGCTGATGGAGAATCCAGGGATTATGCTCTCCGGGGTTCCCCCAGTCTCAGTCAGACCATTAAGTCTGGTCGTCTTACTGGAATTTGAGTTCTGCACCGCACCTTTCTCCTGTTCCATCAGGGACTCTGTCGTGTTCCCTGTCAGGGAGGTCATTGGTGGTAGCCAGGCACCATCTAGCTCTTCTGGTCTCAGGCTGATGAAGTCTCTGGTTTATGTGGCCCTTTCTGTCTCTTGGGCTAATACTTCCCTTGTGTCTTTGGTGTTCTTCATTCTGCTTTACTCCAGGTGGTTGGAACCAATTGATGCATCTTAGATGGCTGCTCGCTAGCTTTTGAGACCCCAGATGCCACTCACCAAAGTGGGATGTCGAACATTTTCTTAATGAACTTCATTATGCCTGTTGACCTAGATGTCCCCTGAAACCATGGTCCCCAGACCCCTACGACTGTTACTCTGTCCCTCAAAGTGTTTGATTGTATTCAGGAAACTTCTTAGCTTTGGCTTAGTCCAGTTGTGCTGACTTTTCCTATAGTGTGTACTGTACTTCCCTTCACCTAAGATAATTCTTATCTACTATCTAGTTAATAAATAACCGTTACTCTCCCTCTCCACCCTCGTAACCATCAAACAATGTTTTCTTCTGTGTTTAAACCTTTCCTTGAGTTCTTACAATAGTGGTCTTATACAATATTTGTCCTTTGACTTGACTAAATTCACTAAGCATAATGACCTCCAGCTTCCTCCATGTTATGTTCCACGGCTTCATCGTTGTTCTTTATTGTTGCATGATATTCCATCGTGTGGATAAACCATTATTTGTTTATCCATTCATTTGTTGATGGGCACCTAGGTTGTTTCCATCTTTTTGCTATTGTGAAGTGCTGCAATGAACATGAGTGTGCCTGTATCTATTTGTGTGATGGCTCTTATTTCTCTAGGATAAGGAGCGGGATAGCTGGATCATATGGTACTTCTGTTTCTAGCTTTTTAAGGAAATGCCAAATCGATTTCCAAAGTGGTTGTACCATTTAACATTCACACCAACAGTGTATAATTGTTCCAGTCTCTCCACATTCTCTCCAACATTTATTATTTTGTGTTTGTTTGATTAATGCCGGCCTTGTTGGGGTGAGTAATATCTCATTGTAGTTTTAATCTGATTTCTCTAATGGCTAATGATCGTGAGCATTTCTGCATGTGTCTGTTAGCCACCTGAATATCTTCTTTGACAAAGTGCTCGTTCATATCCTTTGCCCATTTTTTAATTGGGTTATTTGTGTTTTTGTTGTTGAGGTTTTGCAGTGTCTTGTAGATTTTAGAGATTAGACGCTGATTGGATTTGTCATAACCAAAAATTTTTTCCCAGTCTTTAGGTTGTCTTTTGACTCTTATGGTGTAGTCTTTTGATGAGCACAAGTGTTTGATTTTTCAGAGCTCCCAGTTACCTAGTTTCTCTTCTGGTGTGTGTACATTGTTACTTATGGTTTGTATTCTATTTATGCAATGTATTAGGGCTCCTAGCATTGTCTCTATTTTTTCTTACATGATCTTTATCATTTTCGATTTTATATTTAGTTCTTTGATCAATTTTGAGTTAGTTTTTGTGCATGGTGTGAGGTATGGGTCTTGCTTCATTTTTTTGCTGATGGATATCCAGTTAATGCCAGCACCATTTGTTAAAGAGACTGTCTTTTCCCCAATTAACAGACTTTGGACCTTTGTCAAATATCAGCTGCTCATAGGTGGATGAATTTA
>NW_004443984.1:9031484-9086225 GCF_000243295.1 Trichechus manatus latirostris
TCTTGTATCCTGAAACTTTGTTGAAATCTTCTATTAGTTCCAGTAGTTTTCTTGTGGATTCTTTGGGGTTTTCTGTGTATAAGATCATATCATACGCCAATAGAGATACTTTGACTTTTTCCCTACCAATTTGGATGCCCTTTATTTTTTTTCTAGCCTGATTGCTCTGGCTCGGACCTCCAGCACAGTGTTGAGTAAGAGTGGTGATAAAGAGTATCCTTGTCTGGTTCCCATTCTCAAGGGGAATGCTTTCAAAGTCTCTCCATTTATGATGAGGTTGGCTGTTGGCTTTGTATACATGCCCTTAATTGTACTGAGGAATTTCCCTTCTATTCCTATTTTGCTGAAAGTTTTTATCATCAGTAGGTGTTGGACTTTTTCAAATCCCTTTTCTGCATCAATTGATAAGACCATGTGGTTCTTGTCTTTTGTTTTATTTGTGTGATGGATTACATTGATTGTTTTTATAATGTTGAGCCATCCCTGCATACCTGGTATAAATCCCACTTGGTCATGGTGAATTATTTTTTTGATATGTTGCTGAAGTCTATTGGCTACAGTTTTGTTGAGGATGTTTGCGTCAATGTTCATGAGGGATATTGCTATGTAATTTTCTTTTTTTGTGGTGTCTTTACCTGGTTTTGGTATCAGGGTTTTGCTGGCTTCATAGAATGAATTTTGGAGTATTCCATCCTTTTTTGTGCTCTGAAATATCTTTAGTAGTAGTGGTGTTAACTCTTCTCTGAAAGTTTGATAAAATTCTCCAGTGAAGCCATCCGGGCCAGGGGTTTTTTTTGTTGGGAGTTTTTAAATTACCTTTTCAATCTCTTCTTTTGTTACGGGTTTATTTAGTTGTTCTACCTCTGTTTGTGTTAGTTTGGGTAGGTAGTGAGTTTCTAGAAATTTCTTCATTTCCTCTAGGTTTTGAAATTTGTTAGAGTACAATTTTTCATACTATTCCGTTGTGATTCTTTTAATTTCAGTTGGGTCTGTTGTGATATCACCCATCTCATTTCTTATAGAGGTTATCTGCTTCCTCTCTTGTTTTTCTTTTGTCAGTTTGGCCAGTGGTTTATCAATTTTGTTGATCGTTTCAGAGAACCAGCTTTTGGTCTTGTTGTTTTTCTATTCTCTATTTCATTTAATTCTGCTCTAATTCTTACTATTTCCTTTCTTCTGGCGCCTGAGGGCTTCTTTTGCTGCTCTCTTTCTGCTTGTCCCAGTTGTAGGGTTAATGTTTTGATTATGGCCCTTTCTTCCTTTTGGATGTGTGCATTTATTGCTATAAACTGACCTGTGAGCACTGCTTTTGCTGTTACCCAAAGGTTCTGGTAGGATGTGTTTTCATTCTTGTTTGATTCTGTGAATTTCTTTATTCCATCCTTAATTTCTTCTGTAACCCAGTAGTTTTTTAACAAGGTGTTGTTCTGTTGCCATGTGTTTAATTTTTTTTCCTTGTTTTTTCTGTTGTTGATTTCTACTTTTATGGTTTTTTGGTCAGAAAGGATGCTTTGTAATATTTCGATGCTTTGGATTTTGCTAAGGCTTGCTTTATGGCCTAATATGTGGTCTATTTTGGAGAATGTTCCATGTGTGTTGGAAAAGAAAGGCTGCTCTTGGGTGGAGTGTTTGGTATATATCTATGACATGCAGCATTTAGCTCTTCCATGTCTTTGTTGAGCTTCTTTCTGGATGTTCTGTCCTTCACCGCAAGTGGTGTGTTGAAGACTGCTACTGCTATTGTGGAGATGGCTATCTCTCTTTTCAATGCTGTTAGAGTTTGTTTTATGTATTTTGGAGCCCTGTCGTTGGATGCGTAAATATTTATTATAGTTATGTCCTCCTGGTGTATTGACCCTTTAATCATTATGTAGTACCTTCCTTATCCTTTGTGGTGGATTTCGCTTTAAAATCTGTTTTGTCAGAGGTTAATATTGCCTCTCCTACTCTTTTTTGAGTGTTGTTTGCTGGGTATATTTTTTCCATCCTTTCAGTTTTAGTTCGTGTCTTTAAGTCTAAGGTGTGTCTCTTGTAGGCAGCATATAGACAGATCATGTTTTTTTATCCAGTCTGCCACTGTCTATCTCTTTGTGGGTGCATTTAGTCCATTTACATTCAGCGTAATTATTGATAGGTATGAGTTTAGTGCTCTCATTTTGATGTCTTTTTGTGTGTGTTGTTCACAGTTTCTTTGTTCTGCTTAATTTTCTGTGCTGATTCATTTTTCTTTATATATTTTCTTTTCATCGTTGTTGATTTTGTGGTTGCTGAGTCTTTATATTTTTCTAGTTTTTTATTTTGACTTGTAGGATTGTTAGTTTTCTTTGTGGTTACCTTAATATTTATCCCTATTTTTCTAAGTTTATACCAGTCTTATTTCTTATATCACCTTGACTTTCTGGCCATATGAAAAATCTGTGTCTACATTTTTTAAGTCCTTCTTTTTTGTTATAATGTTGTCATCTTTTACATATTGACATCTATTTCCCTATTTTCAGTGTTTTAGCTTTGATTTACTTTTGTGACTTCCCTATCTGGGTTAATATCTGGTTGCTCTGTCCTGTGTTCTAGTCTTGGGTTGTTATCTGATGTTACTGATTTTCTAACCAGTGGACTCCCTTTAGTATTTCTCTTAATTTTGGTTTGGTTTTTGCAAATTCCCTAAACTTCTGTTTATTTGAAAATGCCGTAATTTTGCCATCATATTTGAGAGACAGTTTTGCTGGGTATATGATTCTTGGCTGGCAATTTTTTTCCTTCAGGGCTTTGTATATGTCATCCCATTGCCTTCTTGCCTGCATGGCTTCTGCTAAGTAGTCTGAGCTTATTCTTATTGACTCTCCTTCGTAGATGACTTTTCGTTTATCCCTAGCCGCACTTAAAATTCTCTCTTTATCTTTGGTTTTGACAAGTTTGATTATAATATGTCTTGGTGACTTTCTTTTGGGATCTACCTTACATGGGATTTGATGAGCATCTTGGATAGATGTCTTGTCATCTCTCACGATATCGGAAGTTTTCTGCCAACAAATATTCAACAATTCTCTCTGTATTTTCTGTTAACCCCCCCGTTCTCGTACTCCATTCACTTGATAGAGTCTCACATAATTCTTAGGGTTTCTTCATTTTTTTGTAATCCTTTTATCTGATTTTTCCTCAGATAAGTTGGTATCAAGTGCTTTATCTTCCATCTCACTAATTCTGACTTCTGTTGTCTCATTTCTGCTCCTATGACTTTAAATTGAGTTGTGTAATTCTGAAATTTGATTTCTAATCTTCTGGATTTCTGATTGCTGTCTCTGTATGGATTCTTGCAGCCTGTTAAAATTGTCATGCTCTTCTCTTATCTTTTTAATTTCCTCTATTGCGTGTTCTGTGTTTTGCTTAATTTCCTTCCTAATCTCTTAAAGAGTTTTATATATTAATCTTCTGTATTCTGCCTCCAGTAATTCCAAGAAATCTTCCTCCTCTGGAAAATTTCTAGATTCTTTATTTTGGGAGCTTGCTGAAGCCATCATGAATGGCCTCTTCATGTGATTTGATATTGACTGTTGTTTCCGAGCCATTAATAAGTTGGTATATTTATTTATTTTATGTTTCCTTACTGTGTCCTACCTTCTTGTTTTGTTTTGATATGCCCAAATATGCTGTTTGTATGAGCTGTTTTGATTATTGGCACCTTTGAAACTCTGATGTCCTGCCACCAGGTGGTTAGATCTGTTACTAGGTATGTGAGCTCAAGAGTCCGCCCACTCCTCCTGTGTGGATTCAGCTCAGGTGGCCAGGTAGATAGCCACCAAATGTGTGGTGTAGGCTCTCATAGTCCTAGACAAGCATGGGTGATTGGTGTAGGCATAGGCATCTAGCTGCAGCAGGGGGACACACTCTGAGCAAGGCAGGGGGCCGACGGCTGTCCCTGAGTATCCAGGAGGAAGGCAGTTCCCTGTTCCCTAGAGCGCGTAGGTGGGTGGGTTTTGCAGCTGGACTGTGAGCATCTAATGCTGTTGGCTGTAAGGACTAGGGGCACCTCTTATTCATGGGCCCCTGTCTCAGGTGGCTAGGTGGCATGGGTGGAGTCACCAGTCCTCAGGCCCCTGATGTGGGTAGGTGAAGACCCTGCTTAATGGGCAGAGCAGTGTCAAATGTCAAGAACCTGCCACTTCACGGCTGAAACAGTTGAAGTTTGACTTTCAGTATATTCCCTGTTGTACTGAGGTAATGAGGGCCTGTGCTGTTGAGATGGGCCCACACAAGTCTATGTAGGAGGAAAGGCACTCAAAGTCCGTGGATCCCTTGCACCTGTGCCTAGGCAAAGGCGCTATGCCTATCCTGGGTTCCTGGCTTATGG
Organism: Trichechus manatus latirostris; assembly: GCF_000243295.1. Classification (NCBI taxonomy): domain Eukaryota; kingdom Metazoa; phylum Chordata; class Mammalia; order Sirenia; family Trichechidae; genus Trichechus; species Trichechus manatus. The sequence goes on from NW_004443984.1 coordinate 9,035,833, forward strand.
GAGCTGGCAGTTTATTTTTTCCCGTTTGTGAATTTGTTCACTCTCCAAGGCGGGAGAGTGGTTCAGGGCATGTGACAGATCCTACTTCTGGCCCAGCGGACTCGGCAATTGCTGAAGCTGGTCTGGGACCCAGTGCAGAGCAGGGAATTAAGAGGTAAATGGGAGAGGTTTTTCCCTAAGAGGGCTGTTTTTGATCCCCATGGTAGGCCATATGCAAGTACTTATCTCCTGCTGATTAGGGCTGCTTCTCACTGGTTCTTGGTGGCTGTGTAGACTCTCTGGCTCTGGGTCTCTCCTGGTGCGCAAAATGCACCTCCCGAGCCCGGCTGCTTGCCTGCCTCACCGCTCACCAATGAGCTGCTCAGGCCTGAAGGGCTCAGGCTCTTGCCAGGTCAGGTTTGGCAACTCCTTGGTGCTTCCGAACCGTCTCTCCCTTCCCTTGCCACTCAGAACGGTTCCCCAGCTCTGCCTTTGATGTTCAGGGCTCCCAGATTGCCATATGTAATCTAATCACTTGTTTTTTCGGGTCTTTGTTGTAAAAGGGTCCACCGGAAGCATCTGATTACTCTGCCATCTTGTCTTCTCCTCCAACCGAAAATATATTGAGCATTGTTCTTTGCACTGGTGCTATAGCCTTCTTAAAAAATACCTTCATCTCTAGTAAACCACCATTACATGCGCCACTAAGACCATATTCTAGCAAGAGTATAGTATAGCTTTGTTTATTGTATTGTTCTTTGCACACAAACATAAATGTTACTTGGTTGAATGTGTATTATTTGAATTTTTCAAACACTGGTTTAAATTTAATCCTTAAAGTCACACACATAAAATGTATAATTTAAGAACTTTTTAATTAGAAGAATCAGGATTTCTACCATTGAGAGCAAAGAAGACTTAGGGAATCCTGCTGACTTTCTCTAAAACTTTGAAGAGATTCAGGCCTTACAGTACTTTGAAGTTTTTGCCAGTATCATGAAGTTAAAAAGTGTGCTCTGCTATGCAGACCGTTCACTGCCTTATAGACCATTCACTGCTTTAGTATAGTGGCAGACATATCAGACATTCAGGGCCTTAAGTAAATGTTTACTTAGTAAATGATTAAGGATCAGTTTTATTAAATGGAGAGAGGAAGGGAATGAGGTGTAGTCTGGGACTTTTATAGATTTGTTGTAACTTTGTATATGTATTCAAAATTTGTTAAATTGTAACATGATTTTATAATCTAAATTGACTTGCAGAGAGGGCAAAAGGAAGTGGGGAAAGTCTAGGGAAGAGCTTCTAGGTTCACACTCTTCCATAACCTCTGTGGGGCTCTATTTTACCTAAGTTTTTTGTTTATTTGTTTTTTTGTTTTAATAGCCCAGGAGTTCTATTTCCAAAGAAAGAGCCAGAGGATTCTAGAGGTGAAGACGAAGATGAAGATGATTCATCAGAGGAAGACTCTGAGGATGAAGAGCCGCCTCCTAAGAGAAGGTGTGGAAGTGTGAATAACTTCTTGTGGGGAGGGTGATGAGTATTGTAGAACTGGAAAGAGTACTACTAATAGGAGAGGCTGAAGATAGAAGAGTGTTTTTAACAGCTTAGGATCTTAAGTTCTTTGCTTGACATTTGAACTTCTCTTCTTCCTTGAAGATTCAGAGACTCTGAATTTAAGAAGTGCTGTGAACATGTAATTAACTCTTTGGTCAAACCTATCTATATCCAGTTCGGGCATTCAAAGAAGAATAGTCCTATACTTTCCTGGAAGGAACATCATGGAATTGTGTAGACTTCCATGAATTGGTTGAATTTTTATACAACTTTAGTACATCCACTAGTTAAAAAATATTAAATCACATTCCTGTTCTTAACATTGGTGACTTCTGCCTGTGCCATTTATTTTTGACAGAGCATCTGGTTTTCCTTGTAAAGTGAATCTCTTATGTACTAAGTAGTTGCCTTTCCTCTTCGGTTCTCACAGGTTGCAGAAGAAAACCCCAGCCAAGTCCCCAGGGAAGACAGCATCCATGAAGCAGAGAGGATCCAAACCCACAGTTAAAGTCCCTGCTGCCCAGAGGGGGAAAGCTAGGCTCCTGCCCAAGAAAGCGCCTCCCAAGGCCAAAACTCCTGCCAAGAAAGCCAGACCCACACCGTTGGTCATCAAGAAACCTAGTGGTAGCTCTTCAAAGAAGCCAGCAGCCACTGTGAGAAAGGAAGTGAAATTGCCTGGCAAGGGCAAATCCACCATGAAGAAGTCTTTCAAAGCAAAAAAGTAAATATATAGGAAAAGAGGGTATCATGATTAAATGCAAAATCTTATTTTCTAAGGTCAGTGTGCATTTGTTTTAGTTTTGATGCTTATAAAATTACTTTTTTTTTTTCTCCCCTATGAACATTGTGGGGAGGGAATATAAATAAACCAACGTAGACATTTGTTAGCTTTAGGTGCTGTTCTTGGTGCCTGCCCCTCCCCTCAGCCATTTTAATCTCTGCAATAATCCTGGACTTCCCTAAACTATATTTATCCCTTTTCCTCTCCATACCTTATCCCTCTTTCTTTTTTTATGGTCAGCTTTGGCTTTTTTTCCCTCCCCCTTCCAGTTTTATCTAAACAGTTGCAAAGATTTTTATATTTGTAGAAAGCATCAAGAACAGGATGCTGGTCAGGTGCTAGAAGTAAAAAGAAGGCAGTGCAGCCCTGACTAAATAGTAAAACCTCCTTCCTGGACACTTCAGTTATAGCTGTAGTAATTGATCTTATTTATAAAACCACTCCACTAACTTCTTTTCTCCAACTGTTAACACAGATACAGCTTTGAGAATAAGCCAAAACCGTGATCTCATTAGATTCTGAAGATGTAGGACTCCTTGGGCTACTTTCACATTGATCAATTTCCAGATGTTGTTCTCTGGCCCAGGGCTCTGCACTCATTCCCTTAACAGCACGCACACGTTCTCACCACCACTTGGTTTTTGACTGAAGGGAAGTATAGGACTATATTGAATCTGATTTCTCGTGTCACCTGTTACCAAAAATTGAAACATAGAAAATCTTCTTGATCAAATGTTTAAATATATTTTTTAATATTTGGAGCATGAATTGTCACTTCCTGTTTGCCTTTTTTATAAGGAAATGTTGGAGAGTTACATTGTTGTAATGTAGAGTTAAGTGGAAAACATACAATTTGCTAAAATAAACTAGATTCTAGATTCATCTGTGGATTTTTCCTTTCCCTCCTTTCCTTCCACAGCACTTTTGATATCAAGCAAGTGGCTTCCTTTTGAGATTAAAAAAAAGAAAAAAAAAAAAAAGAATGAAGCCCGACTACCTAACTCTTTCTTACTTGTATTTGTTTTGGTATTGTGAAGTTGTGTTAAATAGTATTAGCTTTCTACTTGAAATATCAATTTCTGGTTATCATTTATTTTCCCTGTGGCACTTGACATTTTAATTGTCTTAAACTTTTTGGTGTACATCTTCTGGTCCCTTGAGTGCTGCCAGAGACTAAAAATGTTTGTTTCATATTCATTCCACTTGCATTGTCTTCTGGGATCCCTTCTGCAGCCTAAGCTATGGCTGGGAAATGGACTTGAGAAGATTGGCTTGAATTAGATCCATAATCATGTGTGATCCCATCATGAGTTCATTGGAATTTGTGTTGCATGTAAGGCAATCTTCCCTGTTGTAAATCTTCCTTTTTTTATGTACATATATTTTGAAAAATATGAATAAACATGAAATTTTAAAAGCTGCTGAACTGTAGCTTATATTTAAAAGTTTCTAGTTTGTCCTGAGAAGTAGCCAAGTGTTACCCCCACTTTGAATCTTTTCTATTCCTTGCAATAGTTTCCATCCGTTTCCTTTTTAAATACAAGCTCCAGTTTATTTGCTTTTGAATTCTTAGTGGTAAATGATGTTTCCAGATACATTGAATGCTGATTATTTAATGAGTCAAAGGTTTAAAAAATAAGTTTGCATTTTATTAAGGACTGTATTCAAGAGCATAGACCTTAGTTTTTCGTGACCTTAATGTTCTTGGACTAGAAAAAAGTACAGCATGGTAAAGATTTAACGTATTAACTGTAAAGTCTGTATCGATTCTGGAAAGTAATTCTAATTTGTGCTGTTTGGCAAGCAGTAGTTTCTAATACTGTGGGTGTTTAGAATTCTATACTCTTCTGAATCGAAAGTTGGAAGATTTGGGTTGGTTTCTTTGTTTTATGCTATTGCTCTTGAAAAGATTTATGTAACAATCATCTGGTGGCTGTATTATAATCGGGAGCTCAAGCGTAGTAAGAAGTTTAGACTAAATCATTTAAAGTCCTTTCCAACTCTGATACTCTAGTAACTTCACAGAGTTGAGATAATTTTTACTTCATGTTGCAGAAAAGAGAACCGCAAACCCAAGAGGTAATCCTAGCAATCTTTAACATGGATCAGTGGCTTCAGTACTCTCTGTTCATCGCGTAGTGAGCTCAATGACAGTGTTTCACATAGTTTGTGAAACTACATACAAGCTACCTTTGATAAATTCATTAAGTTCTGGGAGTGAGATTGTCAACTTCTTAACCTACAAAATAGGAGAGAGAAGTTAACCATTGTAGAGAAATGTGGAGACCTTTCCTTAGCAATAAAACAAAAGCGTTCAACACAGAACCTGGTTCTAACCATCCACAAGGACTTAATTAAAGGAATCCTGGCCCAGTATAAATTTTAGAAAACAGATACGTGTTTTAATCATGTCTTTTGGGTATAATTAACAGGAAAATTAGATGAAAATAGGAGCTAAACAGTATGCCACATGCCTTTGATTTTTTTTTCCATCACTCTTCTTTTACTATATTTTGTTAGCCTTAGTCTGGGTTTGCTAACTTATTCTTACAAGAGACTATGAAGTTATTCTTGTTTAGGCTGAGATACTCTTGCCATCCTGATATGTTTGGAGAAAGAGCCTTGTGCATTAACTGCTGCATTTAACTAAGAAGAAATTTAAAAATTTAGGATTATACTTCAGGTTTTCCATTTTAGGAACCTGAGAAAAATTACTTTGTCTCTCTTTGGATTAAGCAAATTTTCTAATTTTACCTATGAAAGAAGAGAAATTCTATTCTTAATTGGAAAAAGACCATTATTAAACTATTTCCTGAGAGGTTGTGATTGAAGTTATTTTCTAGCATGTAGAGTTGCTTTTGTGTTTTCATGGTGGAACACATGGTCACTCACTTCTGCAGATCTAGAGCTAAAGAAGCAGACTATTGAAGCTCTTGGCCTAGGAACCACTTAACAAAGATTTGCTTAGAAACCATTACAAGATTGCTAAACTATACCCCTCATCAGCTGCATGGAGTTTTCCTTTTTTAAGAAACGAATCTCTGCCATCTTTATTACTATATTCTTTCCTTTTTCCAGTCATTTTCCCAAAGATTCTTTAGTGGCTTTTTTCTTCTGGAAAAATTTTCTACCTTAATTATTTAAATTTATCAACTTAGTTTTGACTGGGGTTTTAATTGTTCCTAATTTGTTTTGTCAGCAACTGTTATGTCAGAGGAGACTTAAAAAGATGCCTTCGCAAGCCATTTTCCTCAAAAATTTGAACTGTCTTTCTCTTAATGTTGTATATAAATGTGTAACTAACATTAGTTATTAATCTTTGGTTAGCAAAGAAACTTTTTTTATGGTGGCTGAGTATCTATGATAAGGTGTGTTTATAAGTGGCTCATTACCATAAATAATAATAGTGATAAAATAATAGTGTCTTAGTTTTCTAATGCTGCTGTAACAAATACCACAAGTGAGTGACTATTAAAGAACAAAAAATTTTTTTCTCACAGTTCAGGAGGCTAAAAGTCCAAATTCAGCATGTGGCTCTAGGGGAAGATCCTTGTCTCTTGCAGTGTCTAGTCCGGAATTGTAGCCCTGGCTTTCCTCAGTTCCTTGATAAGCCTCACGTGGCATCTGTCTTTCCCCTCATATGTGCTCTATTCTGTGTCTAATCTGCTCTTTTTATAACTCAGAAGTGTTTAGGTTTATGACAAACCCTACACTGATACGGTCTCATTAACATAGTAAAACTTTATTCCCAAATGAGAACTACATCCACAAGTATCCCATGCCATCAAGTCAATTCCGACCCATAGTGACCCTATAGGACAAAGTAGAGCTGCCCCATAGTGTTTCCAAGGAGCTGATGGTGGATTCAAACTGCCAGCCTTTTGGTTACCAGCCGATCTCTTAACCACTGCACCACCAGGGCTCCCCATGACAAATAGCTAACACTAATTTTCTTCCATATTCCAAGTTGTGTGTATAATAATCGGATTTAATCCTAGAAACTCTATGAGATGGTCATTGTTTATTACCCCCATTTTACAGAAGGGCAACAGGCACATAGTGAGATTCAGTAGCTTGCTCCAGGTCCTAGTAAGCAGCAAAGCCTAAATTAAAAACCACACACTGAATACAGAACCGTTTCTAACTGTTCTGTGTGATTGTCTCCCTTGCCAATTTTTCAAGCTTCTGAACTCTCTCCTTGTCCTACAACCCAGTGACTCCATATTTTACTCGTGGAAGAAAAAGGACTTAAGACGGCAGAGCACTTGGGATGAGATGAAATTATTAAGTCACTTCACTAATAGCTGTCACTGTGGCTTCTATTTTAAGAAAGAGGTTTGATAACTGTTAAAATCAGACTTTGGATTACTGGGAAATTTTATCTAGGCTGTGCTAAGTTTTTTTTTTCTTTTTTTTTTTTTAAGGACACTGTACAGGTACTTGGACGTTCTCAAATCCTAGCCATTGGAAACTTCCTGGTTTCCTCACAATTTCCCTATTACAGGCAGGAGCCCCAGCTTCTGTCAGAACATTGATGTTGCTAAGTGAGAAGCTTTCTTTCTCTATAAACTGTGAATTTGTATTCCATGAGGCCCACCAAGGAAATTCTAGAATGACAGTTTTCTCGGACAGCTGAGTTTTTTAGACATGATACCTGCTTAGTAATCATGAGCTATAATGTTAGAAATCCTTTCTCTTATAATTCTGAAAGAAACCTTATTCATCTAGTCTGTCCTGCTGTCTTTGGTCAGATTTGTTTATCCAATACCAGCAGATATTCTTTTCTTTCCTAAACCCAGAGAGTTTCACATCCTTGGTCATCCATTTTATTGCTTAAGAACTTATACACTGATGAAATTCTTCTCATATCAAACCTAAATCCTTTATATTACCTGTTGTGTGACTCAAATTTGCTGGTGTATAGAATAAGAAATTTTCATCAGTCCCAAATTGAGATTGACTCCTATTAACATCACTCAACCCAGTATCCTAACAACTGTAGCTGTGGTCCTGCACAGTGGTCCTTGGGAGCTGTGTCATGTACCAGCTGTGGGACTCTGGGCAAGCCACTTAATCTCTGAGCCTTAATAGTCTCATCTGTAAAATAAAGACATTGGAGTTCACAGTCATTGCTATGAATTGAATTGTGTCCCCCCAAAATGTTGTTAGGTGGTGTCAGGTTGATTCCGACTCATAGCGACCTTATGTACAACAGAACGAAACACTGCCTGGTCCTGCGCCATCCTCAAAATATTGTTATGTTTGAGCTCATTGTAGCAGTCACGGTGTCCATCTCGTTGAGAGTCTTCTGTTTTACGTTGACCCTCTACTTTGCCAAGCATGATGTCCTCCAGGGACTCGTCCCTCCTGATAACATGTCCAAAGTACGTGAGATGAAGTCTCGCCATCCTTGCTTCTAAGGAGCATTCTAGTTGTACTTCTTCCAAGATAGATTTGTTCATTCTTCTGGCAGTCCATGGTATATTCAGTATTCTTTGCCAGCACCATAATTCAAAGGCATCAATTCTTCTTCGGTCTTTCTTACTCATTGTCCAGCTTTCACATGCGTATGAAGCAAGTGAAAATACCATGGCTTGGGTCAGGCTCACTGTAGTCCCCAAAGTGACATTTTTGCATATTAACACTTTAAAGAGGTCTTTTGCATTAGATTTGCCCAATGCAAAACGTCGTTTGATTTCTTGAGTGCTGCTTCCATGAGCGTTGATTGTGGATCCAAGTAAAATGAAATCCTTGACAACTTCAGTATTCTCTCTGTTTATCAAAAATATGTGTTGTAAATCCTAACATCTATACTTACCAAAGAAAGATTAAACTATATTCACTACACTACAGTTACTAAGGCATTTTATAATTTTAGGAAAAACTTAAAGAATAAATAAATTAACCAGACTATCCAGTTTCACAAGAGTTCAGTGTTGTTTAAATTATCATTCATGGTAGGCACTTTAATCACACTATCTCAAATTCTTATATTCTCAGAGATATGTGAAATTATCCCCAATTTTCAGAGACCAATAGATCTAGTTAATTTTCCCAAAATTAAGTAGTAAGTAAGTAGTGGAGTTAGACCTAAATGCAGGTTTAATTGACTCATCTTTCCTCTATACCTCAGTAGTTTTGTACACTGATACCTCAGGTAAGCACATCCTCTGGCAATGAGTTACAAGAGAATCGTACTATAAGATTAATGGACAGCTGTTAGCAAATTTCAAAAGTGAGTTTTTAAGCTTTTAGGAACATGTTAACTTGTTACAAGATGAGCGAAAAGAAAAAAGTGTATACAGCCTTGAGCTTCAATGGCCAGGGAGCAAGGGAGAAAAGAAGCCAGGTGGGCAAGAGGTGTGTGTGAGTCCCTTCTCAGCTGCAGCCACCAGAGCCATCAGCTGCCACCTGGGTCACACCTGGGGTCTCAGCTGGCTCTCTTGGCAGTATGGATGAGAAGCAGGGCTACAGAGAAAACTGCAGCTACTGCATGTGCAATCTTTTTTTTTTTAATCTCCATTAAATATTATCAGCTTAAGTTTTTCAACATAGGTAGTATTTTAGGTTGTATTTGATACGTTTATCTTATTATCTGCCTTTCCCTACTTTTTGAAATGCATCCCTAGGCCTCCAATTTTATTTGTCTCTACCCACAAAGTTTTTGGCAAGTGTTTCTGCGGAGGGATTCTCTCTGTCTTTTTTTTTTTTTAAGACCTGTATTTTTCACCGGTCACTATGAGTCAGAATCAACCCCACAGCAATGGGTTACTTTACACAGAAGAAGGTACTGGGACCCATTCCTTGTTCCCTTCTCATATGGAGTACAAGGAGCAACAAGATCAACCTGGTGCTTCTTCCTGGGTAATCAGTTTTAGTCAAAGGTATTGGGGGATGATGCTGTTAATACTGAAAAATGGGAGGCAGTGCAAAGTCCACAATAGTTGGTAAGATACAATGAGATTTAATAAAGTTTCAGGTCCACTTTAGGCTCTACTGCCTGACCCCCAGGAGTACACATTCACTTCACTCAGAAAATGTGAAAAACACTGCCCAAACCTTGACCCTTTGAGAGGGTGAGTCCAGGCACCTATACAGTCTGTGTCCTCTTTGGAACTAACTTTCTGTGCAACCTTCGGCAAGTCACTTAACCTTCTGGTTCTCATGTAACTCCTCTAGATCTGACATTTTTCTGATCCTGGAACCTCCACACCTCCTGCCAGCTGTACTGTGGAATGTTGTCCATTTTCTGAATGAATGAAATGGAACCTTATTTTAATCAGTGCTTTAGAATATTTTTTTCAGTTCTAGGGGGGCAGTTGCAGAGGCAGCCATTAGGACGCACCTGAGAGCATGGACTAGGGGTATAATGTATACTTGAGTTATTTTCAGAAAGTAACTGTCAAAATGGGAAGGCGTTAAACGGGAAAATGGGATGGAAGCAGGTGCTATAAAAACCGGATGTGGATGAAACATTACTGGCTCCAGTTTCCAGTCCTGTCATTAGAGCTCAGCCTCACAGTGATGTGGTATTACTTCCCACTCACATTTGTCAGCAGGAAACTCCAGTACCAGTGTCTTGGGTTTTAGAGAAAAGGAAAGACTGTGATAGCAAGCTCACAGCTGTGTGGTTTAGTAATTTGCAGTGACACATCAGGAAATACCATGACATGACTATGTGCCCTAACACGTTCAGGGATCACTCCTCCCATCCTACCCCAGCTTGCATTGTTTGTCCACCTTCCCCTTGCTTACTATCTGTAATCCCTTTGGGTTTCCTGTAAAGATGATTCATTTATTCAGTGGCTGAAGTGGCTCAAGAGGGCTGTGTTGTGTCACAAACAGGACTGGATACATGGGGCAGAGAATGATGCAATTATGGCCATTTTATGCTGCAGTCCTGAATGGAACTAGGTTGCTAGGCTGGCTTGCCCAGGAGATGGTTGACATCCACTGAAGTTTGTTTCATTTCCTGGGAGCAGACTGCCAAGCTTTTACGTCTTCTGTACCTTTACTAAGGCAGCTCACTCCATGCAAGAGCTTGGAGTTTCTCTGCTTTTAGTGGAATTAGATCAACTGACTCTAGTAACCTTGGGAAACAAGCTCAGATAGGCAGTCACAATACTTTGATACATAAATACATATGAAGGAATGAACTTACAACTGTATAAATGCATGTGGTTTTGAAAGGTTGGATTTGTGAGTGAGGGTGAAGACCAATAAAAAGAAGATGCTTGGTGGTAGCAGAGCCAGGAGCCAAAGTCACTTACTTTGAGCACATTCATCTTTTTAGATCTGGTTTTTGTGTTGGTTTGTGTGTTTTGTCGTAACTCTCTGTACCCCTAAGACCTAGCACAGTGTTTGTCACTCAAATCTTGACCCTCTGTCCCCTTCTGTGAAAGATTTAGAAGGCAGAATTTTCCCTTAGGCTTTAACTATTTCATCATCTGAATTTAATTACTTGGTCTTTTTGTCATTTTGGCCTGAACAAGTTTCTGTCACTTTTTAAAACTGTGTGTATCAGAATGAATTGATATGCATCAGAAACTTGGTACAGCCAATATTTAATGGAGGTATGCCCTGTGTTTTCTCTGAATATTCTCAAAAAGAGGACTGCAAACCTAGTAATTGGCAAGTCCTCTCTAAAATTTATGTACTTTTTGAGAAAGGTAGGAATTAACCTTTAATCTTTTTTGCACTATGTATTTTGTAATTGGATTTTCAGACAGCAGGATCAACTTGTAAACCATTTTGTTCCTTCTCATCGCCAGACTCAGCGCTGTGAGATGGCTGTGGTGAAGCATTTCCCACAGCACTTGACACATGGAACTCAGTAAATATTTGAGCATTTGAGCACATACAAAAGAAACTCAAGAATAAAAGCCATGTGTGATATTAGCTAATATTTATTGAGCACTTCACTTACTATGGGTCAGGGACTGTGCTGAGTTTTGCTCACATTAGCCCATTTGAATCCTCACATCCCTTTGAGTCAGGTGTTAGTAACATCCTTTTACAGATGAGGCACCCAAGGATTAAAAGGATTAAGGTGTTTGTCCAAGTTCCCACATTTAGAAGGACGAAGTGTCCAGATTTGTGAACAAGCCTCTAACAGTTACACATCACTGCTGTCTCTGAAAGTGTATCCAGCTCCAGGTGCTGTGGGGAGACTATGGGAATGCCCAATAAGGCCTGAATGGCTCAGACCTGCCTCTGGGAACTTCCCCTGCGGCCCTCCGATCCTGGTCAAGTTACTCTCTGCTGTGCCCATCTCTGTCAAAGTGCTCACTTCCTGGGGCGTAGCCTTTGCTTAGCCACTGCACCTGAGCCCGTGTCCTGTCTTTCCTGTGGTGTGGTGCATGGGCACTTTCTGGTGTTTTCTCTCTGCAGATTTCAGGCTTAATAACACCAAAGGCTTGGCTGAACCCGGATCTGCTATTTATTTTCTGGTGCCTATAGGATGCCTGGCTTGATGGCAGCAAAAGTGCTCTCTAGCTCGACGCTGTTTCTGATACTTGGGGCTGGATTTGCTCGCCAGTTTTCTTCATCTGTGTGGATTAGTGTGTAACCCAACCGATGGGATGCCGGTACGCAGTGATCAATGTTCATTCCAAGACTTTTGATGCCAGACCCTGAGCTGGGCAGCCTCAGTTAGTCCTCGTAGGAGAACGGCCCGGCGGGAAGATGGTGAGGAAGAGGATGCGCCACCCCTCCCCATGACCACCCCAAAGCCATCTAGGAACCAAGAGAAGGGTGAAACCGACCCGCAGGCCGGGTCCTGAGCTTATTCATTCATTCGTCAAAAAAACAATCATGGAACATCTGCTAGGAGCCAGGCTCTGTCCTGCCAACTGAGGATGGAAAACCCCCCAACCCCCCACCCCCGCTCCCCGCCCGTGCTGCTTGCATTCTAGTAAGAGGAGACAGATAACAAGAAAGACAGCTCTGCAGAGAATGGAGAAGAGTGAGTCGTGGTTACGGAAGACTTCCCGGAGGAGTCGTTGGAGCTGCTGCTTGCATGACAAGAAGGAGCTAGCCAGGGGATGAGAGGAGGAAGGACTCGCCAGGAAGACGGAGCCTTAAGCGAGGGAAGTGGGACTATGCGCCCCCAGCCTAGGAAGAGGCGCTCTGGGCGGGCTGGAGACAGCCCCTCCCGGCCCTTTAAGGAGTGGCGCCTGGGCGCGAGCCGGCTTGGGCTGCGACAGAGCCCCTCGCGGCTGCTGATTGGGCGGCGCAGCCAAAATGAGCTGCTCCGCGGGCGCCGATTGGTGGGCGTGGGCCGGGCGCCGCCGCCAGGTGATTCGGGGTGTGGGTTCCCGCGGCCACGTGCGGGGCGCGGGGGCGGCGGGGGAGGGCGCAGGCAGTAGTGGCGCCGGAGACGCGGGAGGCTGCCGGGGGTGGCGCACGGCCCGACGCTGCAGAGACGGGACTCGAGAGTCGGCGGCCGCGGTGAGTGAGTGGCCGGGACCCTGGCCCGCGCTGGGCCAGGACAGCTGCTCTGGCGGGTCGGGGGGAGCTCGGTTCCGAGGCGCAGAGCTGAGGGGAGGGTCTCGAATAGTAAGGGAGAACCCGGCACTGCTCTCCATCACCATCGTCATCCACCACTATCGCCATCGCTTCCACCGTCACCTGCCTTGCTTGCCTCTGGTCCTTGGAGTCTCCTCTTTACTCGCGGCGAGGGGCTGGCAACGCTCACCAGGAATTATAATAGTAGCCGCAAGAATGATATCCGATGCTGAGGAGCGCTTTGTACCGCCCAGGCGCCGACCTCTTACGTGGTTTCGGCCCCACTTGATCCTGAAACCAACACTTTCCGCTCGAATGTTGTCTGTTTAGAGAAGCCAACCTCGATTACGCCGCAGTAAATAGCACCCCTAATACACACACCCTGACACATTTCATATCCTCCTTACCCTACTTTACTTTTCTCAGAATCAAGTAGAGCCCCTTGAAATGTTGTTTGTTTCTTGTCCTGTCCCCCCACTCCAGCTTGGGTTCCCTGAGGGCTGGAACTTTGTTTTGTTCACCTGCAACTGTGCCTGGCACATAGTCGGCGCGAGGGAATATTCTCCAAAGGAACAAATAAATGAACAACCCCGGGAGGTAGCCACTATTATTATCCCCACTTTACAGTTGAGAAATGGAGGCTGGGAGGGTACGTGACTTGCCCAAGGCCACATCCCCTTGGATTGGACCCTACAGTTCGCGTTCTTTGACCCCAGTCCGTGTGACCCCTAGGCTGGGAGTGGGGGGTGGTATGATCAGGTGTGTTGGGGCAAGGGGCTCCCCTGTGTGTGCTGAGTGGGGACGACACTGGCCATCAGACCATCTGGCCCAGAAGTAGCCGGAGAGAGAAAGCAGCAGTTTTGCTGATCAGATCAGTACCCAGCACCTGAGGTGCTGCTGTCTGCTGCAGCTGCTTCCTTGCATCACCCATTCCTGGACTGACTGGGATCCACCAACCTCCAAAGGTGGACACCCTGCTTGCTTGTGTGGGGTTGGGGTGGGGTGGCTCTGAGCAGAGGGCAGGGCCATGGCCTAGGGAAAGATTCCCAGAGACCTGGGTTTGCTTCCCAGCAACACCCCCCACCCCGCTTGGCAAGTGACTTTGCCTCCCTGAGCTGTTTGCTGAACCCAGTGTGTTTGGTCAGGGTAGTCTCCCGGGATCCTATGGAGGTGGGCTGCTCCCCACAGTACAGCTCAGCTACAGTGCAGGAGTGGGCCTCCCTCCTTGACCCTAGAGGCAGACCAACCCATCCAGTCCTCTGCCTCGGAGCAGGGTCACCCACAAAATCTCCGAGGAGCAAGAGCCCGGTCTCTTTCCAAATGTTTCCCCTTAGGAAGGTGCTACTCCAGCCAGGCTTCCGGCAAAACCTCGCCAAGATAGGACTGGTCCAAAGAGATCAGTGGGCGTTTGTGCCTGGAACCAATAAGCAGGTTTATTTCCGAGGTTGGGGTGAGCCTGGTGCCCTACCTGGTCCCCTGGGGCACCCTCCCAACTCTGGCCTGAGGCTGAAGGTGCTGTGCCCCTCAGGTTTGGGAGGGGGGATGGAGGAAGGGAGAATCTTCCAGTTTCCAAGCAGGCTAAGGACAGGGGTGGAGGTGGGAGGTGAAGGAAGGACCAGGTGATGGTGGATGGCGTAAGGTGATGGCCCGTGACAGGGCCTGGGGCCTGGCCTGCCCACCCCTACCCCATAGCTGAGACACTGCGATGGCCCTGGATCTGGAGGAAGGAGGCTGTTCGCAGCCCTAGACACAGCTGTCTTCACCGTGTGAGCTAATATGTGAGTGTGTGATAACCAGTGTGGCTCCTCTCCATGAACAGCTTCGTGCCTGAGTGGCTGTGTCCGTGCCACCGGCAGGATACGGAATCTGCCCCTTATCTCTCCAGCCTCCCACCTCTCCTCTCTGTCTCTCTTCTCTCTCTGCTCCCACGTCCAGGGCTGCCTTTTCTTCCTCTGTCTTTCCCTCACTCCCTTCCCCCTTGTTTACTTTTCAGTCTTTGTACCTCCTCTCTTCCCAATGCCTAGGGGTACAGGGCTTACCCTCATGTGACTATGAAGTTAAAAGGTGGGTGCCCTGGAAGCCCCCATCCCTTTACCTGGAACCAGCAAGATGTTTCAGTACCGGTTACACATCTGACTTTGCTTTATTATCTTGAAAACCTAAAATGTACAATAGGTAATGGACATGATATGAAGAATGACTATGATCCAAAAGTAGGGGTGGGTGCAACACCCAGAAAAGAAGCAGGAGGGGTGAAGTGTAGGAGAGAGGCACCAGGGAGGTAAAGCCCTTATTTTCTGGCTCTTCCTGCACTGGTAGATCACCACTGGCACTGTCATGCTGGACTGAGCCTGGGGTTGGAGGTCATGGGCATGCCTAGGTGGGGGCTGTTCCAGTGTCAGTTCCGGAGCACCTACACTCTCCTTCCCTGAGGACTCTGAATGTGAGTGGGGGCAGACCCAGGATGCACCCACTTCCTGCTAGGGCCGTGTGTCCCAAAGCTGCTTTCTCTTTGCAGGAGCCAGGCCCCACAGACCTCCCCTCCTGCCCTGCTTTCCCAGACTGGGTGGTCACCTAGCATTGTGGCCCGGTACAAGGGGAACTGAAAACAGACCTCACTGCCCTCCCAAGCTCCTCCCAGAACAGCAGGCTTTGGGGTCCCCATCTCCTGGGAGCAGGGGCAGATTACCCATAAGCAAGGTACCCATGAGCTTACTTGTGCTTACTTACTAAACTGTGGCGCCCAATTTTACATGGGTTTTACCACATCTTTGATGTGGGGGAGAAACAGGTGAAATTGTGCACTATAGGTTAATAAGTAAGCCTGTGTGTACCTTGCTTATTGGGTCATCTGTCTCTGCATGGGAGACCATGTTTGTCGAGCATTGTCTGCGAGCCTGGCTGGCATCAGGCCAGCGCCTGCTCCTCTGTTCAGTTTCATCAACTCACATGAGCCCAGGTTTTCAGATGAGGAAAGGGAGGCTTAGAGAGGTGAGGCGGCTCACCCAGTGTCACAGGACTCGGACCCAGGTCTCTGATCCCAAGTGCAGTGGTTACAGGTAGCCTAGTGAGACAGACCACCAAGATGAGGGACGGAGGTGAGGGTCCACCTTGACTCCAGGAAAGATTGAGAGAGCAGAGTTCTTGAAGATGCAGGCAGAGTATTCAGCCATTCTTTCTGGTAATCATCTCTCCAATGATTCATTTATTCCTCCTTCATCGGCACCAGCTGTGGCCCTGAACGTGCCTGAGGAGGAAGCGTTCTCCCGCCCTTGAGGACATCTAGTGAAAGAGGTTTGCTCCACTTGTCTGTCCACTATAGTGGGTGTGGGAGGTGGGGGCTGAGGGACCCCAGGAAGCATGAGAGCATGAGAGCCTGGGCTTGGGGGCATTGTCCGCTTTCTCTACACCCTAACTCGAATCTGCACTGTCTGGCTTGGTTCTTGTTTTCAAGACCCACAAGGGGCTGGGGGCTTTGGAAAGGGGCTGGAATCAGGCTGGGCTGAATGGGCCACAGGCCTGTGAAGCAGGTCCCTGGCCTCATCAGCTCTGACCGTCCAGCTCATGGGCCACCCTGTGGACTACAGAGCTCCTGCCACAAAGCAGAGCCTCACTCCCCTAGTCCGGCATTTAGGGCTGAGCCCAGCCTGGGTCCAGCCTGCCATCTAAGGGCCCAGCTGCCTTCACTCCTCTGTGCCCTGGCATACTCCATTTTTGCTGCTGGAATGTCCTTCTTGCTGCCACTCTCCTACTGGCCCCCATCCTCTCCTCCTGGGTGGTGCCTTCCCAGGCTGCCCCCTCGCTTCCCCAGGCACTTTGTACAAGCTGCTTTACAAGTCTGTACTCCCCACCTCCTCCCCCTGGGGACAGGGTCCAGGTCAGATTAGCTCTACAGCCGGCACAGTTGGTGCTCCGTGCTGTGGAGGGAGGACTGAGGGTGCTCACCACCACACCCCTTCAGATCTCCTCAAATTCATCTCCTTGGTGAGGCCTTCCTAGCTACGCAACAGCCCCAAACTGGCATTTAATATTGTCTTCCCTGCTCATTACCATCTAACCTATTATATGTCTTTCTTATTATTTAATGTCTGCTTCCCCCATGGCTCCATGAGGGCAGGCAGGGGTTTTGTCATTTTGTTCAGGGCTGTGTTCCTAGTGCCCAGGTCAGTGCCTGGCATACATCAGGTGCTCTGTAAAGATTGGTCGGATGAATGAATGAATGAATGCAGCAGCCTCTGACGGGGAGCACTGGGGCTCGCCTGCCTGGGACCAACCTTCTCCTCTTGCCCTCTGCAGCCTTCTCCCTTGTGGGCTTGACGCTGGCATTCTGCGGGCCATGCAGAAGGCCGGGGCTGGTGGCCGGAGGGCCTCCGACTGTGGTCCTGCCCCTCATAGGCCCAGGTGCATCACCAAGTTTGCCCAGGTGGGTGGGGCCGCCCCATCCAGGTGTGCTCTGAGGGGCAGTTATTGGGTGGCAGGCCCTGGGGGAAGGGAGTTGTTAGTCAAGGGCCTGTTACCATGTCTGCCTTCTCTGACTGAGGCTTTGGAGTGTGTGTGCTCATAGATGAGGAGATGGGGCCCCAGAGCGTGCAGTGACTTGACCAAGGTCACCTGTTGGGAAGGTAGCAGAGCCCGGACTTCATGGACAGTGCTCCGTCACAGTCCACAGCTTATCTGACAAAGCAGAGTGTGTGGTGTGTGTCTGGGGGGAGATTGGAGGATGGGCCTCAGAGCCATGGGCCTGAATCCCTGCTTCCCACCCATCCCCAACCCTGAGCAGTATGTGGGCTCCTTCCCCGTGGACGACCTGAACATCCAGGAGAGTGTGTGGCTGGTACAGCAGCAGCTGTGGGCACTGAAGGTAGGTGGGCTAGGGGGCTGGGAACACACTTCCCCAATGAAGATCACAGCCTTGGGACGTCAGGTTGGGAATGGCCCTTCGGGACCATCTGGTCCACCTTCCCCACACACACTCCAGTGTAGAGATGGTGTGTGCATGCAGCCTAAGAGGTGCAGGATTAAAGCCACTCTGAGGTGGGCCCAGCCAGGACCATACCCAGGGACTCCCTTTCTCTGGGCAGTGTGAGACCTGAGCCTCACGGATGACAGTCACAGATGAGAGGTGTGGGAGATGGTCAGAACATAGCCAGCTTGGCCCTGGTCAGGAGGTGGCCCCTGGGAGCCATCCACACTTCCTCCAGCTCCTGGTGGGTCCACTGGCCAGGGCTCAGTCACCTGGCAGGTGAGGTGGAGCTGGCTGACCAGCCTTAGTGAATGGTCCTGAGATGGGGTGGGGCAGGGCAGGGCCCAGGAGATAATGCCTGCTTCCCCGCCAACTCTCTTCCCACCCAGGACTGTCCCAGACGCCGGGCTGTCATCCTGAAATTCAGCCTTCAGGGCCTCAAGATCTACAGCGGGGAGGGTGAGGTAGGAGCCGTGAGTATAGGTGAGGACTTGATAGGGACAGGTGTCTCCTCTCTCTGGGACATGCTCACCTCTACCCAGGTCTCGGTCTCAGCTCAGTCCCAGCCTCTCCCCCTGAGCCTCCCTGGCTCCCCAGCCTTCTGGGGCCTTTGTACTTTCTCTCTCAAGGTCCTGTCCCCCAGGGCGAGCTCGGGCAACAGTTTCTCCTCCATCTCCCCGCACCCTGCCCAGCCCTCCGCGGCTGCCTCCTGCCTGAGCATCAGGGACACCCAGCCCTGTGGCTGAAGTGTGGCTGCATTTCCACGGCTTCCCTGGCCTTTTGTAGGCCTGCCCAGCGGTGGCCTGTGGCCTGTGGCTGGCCTCTCATAGCAGTGGAAGGAGGCTATACTAAGCTGGAGGCTGTTGGGGGTCCCTTTTCAGATGCCCATCCTTTTCCTGCCCCTCATCTTCTCCTCCTGGTGCCCATCAAGTTCAGGTGTGATGACCTGAACCTGCAGGTCAGCAGTGGGGAGCCGGGGATCCAAGCCTTGCAGCCATGTAAAGGATGGGGGTTTAGATTTGAAGCAGGGTTGAGCAGCTCTGGGGGGTGGGAGGATTTCTTCACTCCAGGAGCCAGCTAGGCCCCAAGCTGGGCAGGTGGGAGAGCAGGCCCTGGGAGGCTGCTAGCAGGTATAGGGGTCCAGCTGGGCCGGCAGCCGCAGGCTAGGTGGCGGGTCTGATGGTGGTCACCATGCACCACTTCCCCAGGTGCTCCTGATGGCTCATGCCCTGAGACGCATACTCCACTCCACCTGGTGCCCGGCTGACTGCCAGTTTGCCTTCATTGCCCGAAACCCGCGGAGCCCGGCCAGCAAGCTCTTCTGCCACCTCTTTGTGGGCAGCCAACCTGGAGAGGTATCTGGGCCCAAGGCAGGGGACCACCGTGGAGGCTGGGAATGAAGGCAGGTTCCAGCTCAGTCAAGCTGCCCTGAGTCCCCTCTGGGTGTGTGCCCTCCCCACACCTGCTCCTTCTGCAGCTCTGCCCATTGAGGGCTCCCCAGAAGTGAGCCAGTGGCCTCAGCATCCCCTAGGGCCTGAGGTGGGACCCTGGCCCTGCACTTGGAAATTGTAGGGTCAACCTTCCAGGCCTTTGCGTGTGTTGTTCTCTCTGTCTGGAGTGCCTGTCCCTTCTCATCTTGCAAACTCCAGCGTGCCCTTCAAGGGTCTGAAGCCCACCCCAACTCCTCTGGGCCCTGTGGCGTGAACCGTGCTTCATCATCGGGCTGTCCCTAATTACAAACACTGAGTTGTCTGAGAGCAGAGACTGAGTCTGGGTCTTAAACTGTCCCAGTGCCTGTTCCCGTGTAGTGGATGGGCGAATGGATCTTGGTTGTCAAGGCCAGAGTGACTGTCATGAAGGACAGAGCCTTGGCGGCAGCCAGTTATATTACAAGCAGAGTCTGGGTTTGCTTCCGTGAAGTGAGCATTTGCCATTACCCATTGTACGCCAGACCCTGTTCTGGCTACTGGGGTGACAGGTGGCTGAGACAGGGTCCTTGATCTTTTGAAGTTCATGGTTCCAACATGTAGGGGCTAGACAGTGTGTCGGGGAAAAGGGGTAGAATATACTGGCCCAAGCCAAGTGCTGGGCCTATGCTGGAGGTTTTCTGTACTCTGCCTCATAGACTCCTCAAAGGAGCATAGAGAGGTGGAGATGAGGAAACTGAGGCACAGAGAGGTGCCATGCTCTGCCCAGGATCACTCAATAGCGCCTATGTGGCAGAGCCAGGATTGGAACCCTGGCACTGTGACTCCAGGCCTTGGGCTCTTAGCCACTCCTCAGAGGATCCACACACAGTGCTGGGGGAGGCGCGCATTTAGCCCGTGACTGTATTCCCAGCTCCAAGCATGGTGCCTGGCACAAAGTAGTTGCTCAGTATTTGTTAAAGAATAAAAGAAACTGTCAGAGGAGGCTGCATGGTGGTGAGATTTTGAGGGGTAAGTAAGAGTTTTCCCAGGAAGAATGAGGAAGAGCATCCCCAGCCAAAAAGCTAGCCATGCACTCATGGTGAATGGGTTGATGCCTAAGGAATTTCCCAGGAGACCTCTCCCAGCTGAGCCTACCTCCCGCCCCTCCCTAGGTCCAGATCCTGCACCTGCTCCTCTGTCGCTCCTTCCAGCTGGCCTACCTCTTGCAGCACCCGGAGGAGCGGGCACAGCCGGAGCCTTGCCCAGGGCCTGCAGGGGATGTGCCCCTGAAGCTACTGCGCAGCCCTCGGGGCCCCTTTGGCCTGGTACGGGAGCCCTTCAGCCGTGATCAGCTTTCACAGAACGTTCATGCACTGGTCTCCTTCCGGCGGCTGCCAGCAGAGGGGCCACCAGGCAGTAGGGTATGCAGCACCCCAGCTAGGGAGTGGGCAGTAGGCAAGGGAACTGGGTGAGGGGCTTGGGTGTCCTTGAGGAACACATGGGGGATCTGGACTTCAGTGGAGGGGGCTTCACATAGCTGAGCCTGAATATGTCCACGTGTCTCCATGACCCCTCTTGGTGCCCTAGAAGGAACTGCTAGAGTTGGAAGGCCGTGGGGGCACCCGCCATGCCCGCCTCGGGAATCCCTACTGTTCGCCCACACTGGTTCGCAAGAAGGCCATTCGCAGCAAAGTGATCCGCTCGGGGGCCTACCGTGGCTGCACCTATGAGACTCAGCTGCAGCTGTCAGCTCGGGAGGCCTGTGAGCGTGGGTGCATGCAGGGGCACACGTGTGGAGGAGCATGCCTGCCCTGTGGGCACCTGGGACACATGCCTGTATGCATCTGTGCCTGGGAGAGAGGGCAGCTGAGTATGCATTTCTGCAAGGCTGTGCTGCCTTTTGAGTAGGTGCCTGTGCACAAGTGTGTGCATCTGGTCTGCGCCCAGGGCTTACCTAGGTGACTGCATAGCTGTGTATGTGCGAGTCACGGTGTGCCTGTAGGGGGTGTCTTTTGGGGGACGGGATGTGTGCCTAATGGGTAGGGAAGAGGCTTGGTGGGGAGACAAGCATGGGGGTGATGGGGCCTGTGGGGGTGGGGCGGGCAGGCATGGAGAGATGGCACCTCTCCTGCTGACCCCTTCCTGGGCTGTCTCCTTAGTCCCTGCAGCGTGGGAGGCATGGCCACGGGGTCCCAGCGGCTCCGCATGCCTGGTGGAGAGCGAGGGCAGCTTAACCGAGAACATCTGGGCCTTTGCTGGCATCTCCAGGTAGGAGGGACCTGCCCTAGCCAGGTGTCCAGGCCCTTGGGTGGGCAGAGGCAGGGGCTGTGGGCTCCCCCAGGGCCCTGACATGCATGCTCCTCCCGCCCTCACTGACTGAAGGCCCGGGACTTCACCACCTGGGCCTCAGTATCCTCAAATGTAAAAGGATAATAAAAGGCCTTTATTGCAGGGCTGTGGAAAGGATCAAATGAAGTTTATTTTTTTTTTTATTGTACTTAAGGTGAAGGCTTACAGAACAAATAGTTTCTCATGAAACAGAAGTACACGTTGTTTTATGACATTGGTTAACAACCCCACAACGTATCAACCCCAAATGAGGAAGTTGAGGTGAAGCCCTCAGCACCTGGCCAGTTCTACAGGGCGACTGATCCCTAAATTGTCAGCTCTGAATTTCGAGGAAGCTTAGGCTATTTCCAGCCTCCAGAGCACATGCAGGGGCTAAAGCATCATTGAAAAAAACTCTCTCCCGATTGGGTCTAGAAGTTATCAAATTGAAAGACTCCTTAGAAACTTTTTAGTTTTTAAAAGCTTATTTTTATTGAAGGCCTACTCTGGGTCAGATTTACACATGACACACGATCGCGTGTCATCCGATCGCGTTTCGTCGGGCCACCTCTGCGCTGTTGGAGCTGTTATGTCCATTGCCCAGAGGCTGGGCCCAGACTAGGGGTCGCGCCCTCAGCCTCTGCCCTGTCTGCCTAGGCCCTGTGCCCTGAATCTGCTGCGGAGAGACGTGCTTGGGGCCTTCCTCCTCTGGCCCGAGCCGGGCGCCATCGGCCAGTGGTGTCTGTCAGTGCGAACGCAGTGCGGCGTGGTGCCCCACCAAGTCTTCCGGAACCACCTGGGCCGCTACTGCGTGGAAGTAAGACTGCGGGCCGCCTGCTCTGCCACTGGCCCCGCCTCTGGCCCCACCCCCACCCTTTATGCCCCACCCTTGTCTGCAGAGGTCTTGAGCCAGCTTCATCGGAGCCCCTCATTGGCTCTCTCTGGCCCCGCCCCTTGTTTAGCTCTCCACTTACTGCATAGCTCCTTTGTCATTGCGCCCTGCTAGCCCCGCCTCTGCTGTCTTCCCCTTGACTTGAAGGCTCTTGGAGGACTAGGGTGGTGCCGCCTCACCGAGGGCCTGCCTTTCCGCAGGTGGTTTCAGAGAGTCTGGGGTCAGGGTCATGCCTCGCATTTCTATAGGGATCCCGGCTTTCCCACACCCTAGCCCAACTTTTAGGAGAGGAGGAAGCTGACTCACAGAGGGAAGGGCTTGCTTAAGCTCACACAGCCTCAGACTGGGTCTGGAGTCATCTTGACCTCTGGTTTTCAGGGACTTGGCTGGGCTGGCAGGGCTTTTTAGACATGCACCCTTGCTTCTAGGCTGAAGGCTGCGAGGACGGAAAGAAGGAATGGTGTCTGACTGCTGTGAGCAGGACATGTTCCCTCTCTGAGCTCTAGTTTTCTTCTCTCTGAAATGGGTCAGGATCTGTGAGGGGAGTAGTGGGTACCTGGTGGGAGCCCTGAGGAGACGGAAGCTGGAGCTGAAGCTCCTTTTCCCCCTCTCCCCACCAGCATTTGCCAGCCGAGTTCCCCAGCCTGGAGGCCCTGGTGGAGCACCACTCTGGCACAGAGCGCAGCCTCTTCTGCTCCCTGGACATGGGCCATCTGAACCCTGACTACGAGGAGCAGGACTGTGGGCCTGAGGGCAGGCTACCCCGGATTCTCCGGCCCCTGGGCCATGCCAAGTCTGAGGCAGAGCTGCAGGGCCTGGGCTAGGTGCCAGGCCCCATGCCCACAGGCCCTGCCTCATCCCAGCTCCTGGGCCTCAGCAGGCCGCTCTGCCTTCTTCCACCCTGCTGGTCACCAGTCCTATCCGGTCACTCAGCCCCTTGGACTAGTCTTGTATCACTTCAGTACCTGTGGGAGGGGGACCCCTGAGATTCAGAGAGCCGCTTACAGGATATGTGACCTCCTGAGTTTTCAGGAGGGGCAGCAGAGCTCTAAGCTTCTGTTACTGTGCTGGGTGACTTTGGATGCTGTTGTATCTGAGCTTCCACTTAGCTTCTAGGATGGGAGCTTTCTGAGGTGGGTGGAAGGTTTTCTTCATGATGGAAGTGTAGGCTGGCCTTGGGGCCCTGGTTGAGAGTCCCCAGAGAGCTCCTGACTGAGGAAACCAGACAAGTGAGGGCGAGGTGCTGAGGGAAGCAGGAGTGAGTCCTCACTTTGGGCAAAGACTTGAGCAGTGAGTCAACCCCACACTGAGAGAGCGCAGAGATGACTTGGTGGAGCATGTGGGTGTGGGGGCAGAGGCTGACAGAACTCTGCCTGTTTCCCACATGAACTTTAGTTCTGAGGAATAGGGGTTAGGAAGGTGTGGAAAGGGCAGGATGGATAAAAAGTTGTGCCACGCAAAACCTGGGCACAGGTTAAAGCTGAGTGCAGAAAGGGACATGAACCAGCAGATAGAGCAAAGAATCTCTGTGTACTGCTTAGGAAGGCTGGTTTGTCCACACCCAAACCCACAGGATTGTGAGTCCAGCTTTCTTGGAAGTCATGCCCCAATACTCATCCCCTCCCCCACACTCCCAGGAACTACCAAGACCTGCCCACCACCGACGGCTCATTTCCTTTAGTCATTGGGCTGGGAGGGCTAGCAGTCTGGGGTTTGATGGCTGCCTTAGGAAGCCGCCCAATGCTGATACCTCCTTTAATGCGGTGCTGACCACAGTGTCAGGAGCCACCTGATCAGGCCAGCCCCGTTTCTTTCCCTTTCTTGAAGATGGGGTCCGAGCAGAACCAACCAAAGGTAGAACTGCTGTGGGCCCTGCTAGAGGGGGCTTGGCCTCAGTGGGCAGTGGGTCCAGGGAAATGACTCTAGTCTAAGGCAGTGGGCCCTGCTGGCGACTGACAAATCCAAGTGTCAGCTTGACAAATAGGAATCTACTGAATTGTTAAGTTTAGGGACCAGTTCATTTTGGGTGAACTTCTAGTCCTGAGGCAGAGGCCTAATCCCGAGTCTGGGGGCTGCTCTGTCCCCCATTTGGGAGTGGGATGTGACTGTTCAGTGCCTTGAAAGTAACAGATTTTGTATTCCTGGAAAAAGAGGGCAGCTCCAACAGAATAGAAAGCAGAGAGGCAAACTTGGTGAGTGAGAAGGTAGGATGCCAGGAGACTCAGGCCTGGTGTGCTCAGCCTGCAACTCCCACCCAGAACGTGATCTTAGCTAAGCACCTTGTGATTTTCTTGCCAGACGAGAGAGAGGTGTTGTCCCAAGAAACAGGAGGAAGCTGTTCTTTGGGGGTCCTTTTCATTGGAAACACAGCAGTAATCTTAGATTGAATGTGCATGGGAACCTGGGACTAGGTTTACAGCCATTTCTACTGGGCCCATCTCTTCCCTGGGCAAAGTCCTGGTCCTGAGTGGAGGTCCCAGCCTCACTTTCCCCTGATGAGGAAAGAGCTCTGTGATTCAGTGCCCTGGATTACAGCCCTGGTGACAGGCATTTAAGAAGAACTGTTAACTGGCCAAGGCTAGGGCCAAAGCTTACCTCAGTGAGGGATGGGTTTGTTGCTTTAACTATCCCTATCACTAGACAAGGGTGGTGGTGTGATGTCGATTCTGACTCATAGCAACCCTGTAGGATGGAGCAGAACTGCCCCATAGGGTTTCCAAGGCTGTAATCTTTACAGGAGCAGATTGCCAACTCTTTTCTCCGACGGAGCGGCTGGTGGATTCAAACTTCCAACCTGTCGATTAGCAGCTGAGTACTTAACTATTGCACCACCAGAGATCCTTGCAGACAAGGTGTCGGGAATATTCAGCACACTGAAAGACTGGCCTTCCCCCAAGCACTTTAACATTTCTTCAAACAGCATTTATTGATCACGTGTTACAAGTAGTGCAAGGTCTTCGGGCCATGTGTGCAGAAGTCCTCAATGTCTTAATTACAGGCCACAGTTTTCTCTCTGTTCAAACCAGCACTACCTGGGTAGCCTGGTTCTTCTTACTGTATGGACTTGAAACAAATAAAAATGTGTTTCTTCAGATTGTTTAGTACAGACTTTTCCTTAGAAAGGTGAGGTCTTTGTCCAGTTTGCCTGTTCTGTTTTTGTTTGTCTAACATACCTTCAGCTGGTGCTGAAGAGCCAATGGTGGACCAGACAGATGCCCTGGCCTGATGTCCTTAAAGAATCAGGTAAGTACATTTTATCATGTTCATCTTCTGCTTAAACCTTCAGTGGTATTTTCTATAGGGAAAAGACTCAAATCCTTATGCTCTGGCTTTTATCACTGCAGCATGCTACAGGACCTTTGCACAGCCTGGACAGGTTTTATCCTTTTCCTTTCCCTTCACCTGAGTAACTCAACCTTCACATCTGGCACCATGGCTGTCAGAGGCCACCTCACTGAGCCAACCCTATTTGTTTCCTTGGAGATGGGGTCTGAGCAGAACCACCTGAAGGTAGAACTGATGTAGGCCCTGCCAGAGGGGACTTGGCTTTGGTGGGCAGTGGGAATCCTGGAGGAATGACTCATAGGAAACCTCGTCTGACCCCCAGGCTTGGTGAGGCTGTCTTGGTAGATGTCCCATGAAACCAGACCTTTGGTTTATAATCATTTTCATTTGTGGGATTTTGTTTTCTAATGTCAGTCTCCCTACTAGACTCTGGGCTCCAGGAAGGCAGGGATTGGGCAGTCTCCCCAGGGCCTCTGTCACTGTGCCTGGCTTGTAGCTGACAGTGTTTATGTGCACAGAGGGGAGCCCAGGGGAGCCTTGACAGAGCCGCCCTTCTTACTGGGGGACGTGTGCTGAGCCAAGATGGGCGACCTCTCCAGCCAGAAGGCTTTGACTCCCAAAGCTTTTTTTTAAATCGTTGAGTAGAGGCGTGGCATTAGAGAAGCTTCACTCTGCACAGGGTGCTGTGGGCTCTGGGACAGCCTTCTCCTGAGCCAATACAGGTATACAGGCAAAGGGCAGCAGGGTCCTTGTTGCCTTTCTCAGTAGGTCTAACCTCCGTGTGAGATGTCTCTTGGTTCTCGCTTAGCTCTGTGGTGAAATGCAGCCTGGGCTCCGAATCTTGGCGAGACAACCTCAGGCAAGTTGCTTAACTCTCTGGACTGTGGGTGTGAGGATTAGAGAAGATAACGGAGCAGGCAGCCGCTCCAGGCAAGCCAATGCCGGTCTTTCCTGGAAAGCAGCCCACGCGTGCGCGCCTCTACCCAGGGAATGCTCGACGCTCCGCACCGGGACACCGCCCCTTGCGCCCCGCTCCTTGCGGCCAGGCGCGGAGAACGCAAAGACGTTCTCGGGAACGACGCCTGTGACGCCAGGGGCGTTGCCCAGCAACCGCGAACGCCGCGGCGGCGGCGGCGGGCGGGCGGCCGGCTCCGGGGGCTCGGGTCCTGCGGCGGAGCCTGCAGCGCGGATCCCCCACGTCCCCGCCCAGGCCGGGCCTCAGGGACGGGCGAGCCCGGGCGCAGGAGGAGGCGGCGGCCCCTGCCCTGTGATTCCCCCGCAGCCCCCGCGCCCCTACGCCGCCTCTCGGGGCGCCCCCGGAGGAATCCCGCTGTCCCGCCGCGGCCCCGCCTCCATTTCCAGGCCCCGCCCCCCGCGGCCGGCGCTGGCCACTCCCCTTGGCCCCGGCAGCCGCGGTTACCCCGGCCTGTGGGCGTCTGCCCCGGCCCAGGTGCCCACGTCGGACCGCGCTCCGGAGACCGCGGCCGCGGCGCCATGGCCTCCGAGTCGGTGAAGGTGGTGGTGCGCTGCCGTCCCATGAACCAGCGGGAGCGGGAGCTGAACTGCCAGCCCGTGGTGACGGTGGACTGCGCGCGCGGCCAGTGCTTCATCCAGAACCCAGACGCCGCCGACGAGCCTCCCAAGCAGTTCACTTTTGACGGCGCCTACTACATGGATCACTTCACCGAGCAGATCTACAACGAGATCGCCTACCCGCTCGTGGAGGTGAGGGCGCCCGGGAGCAGCTCGCTGCCTTTGAGGACTGGCGGGCAGGGCCTGGGGCCAGCCTGAGGGGACTGAAGGGACAGCATTGCCCCCAGGCCAGGAGGGAAGGCCTCTGAAGGGCGCAGGTGGACACCGACAGGTTGGTCTGAAGATTCTTGTCCAGGCAGGAGACAGCTGGAGTGCACAGACAATGTCCTGCCCAGGCTTCCACTGTTACCAATGCCAAAGCTGGTCCTCACCC
The DNA here is from genome assembly GCF_000243295.1 of Trichechus manatus latirostris. NCBI lineage: Eukaryota > Metazoa > Chordata > Mammalia > Sirenia > Trichechidae > Trichechus > Trichechus manatus. Next base: position 9,063,496 of record NW_004443984.1, read on the forward strand.
TGCTCCTTCCAGCTCTCTTCCCTCAAGAACTCCAGCCTCCATATCCACTTGCCCTCCACCTAAATCCTCGAACTTCAGGACTTCTCTAAAACTCCAGTCACTTTCCCCAGCCACCAGCCTTCCTCCCAAGAGCCCCATCTCCTCCTTCTCCCAGGCCACAGCCTCTGCCTCCTGCTCCTTCAGTCCTGCATTCAGAATCCTCTCCCCTATGCTCCCTGAGAGGCACTTGCAGATACAAGAGGTCTCTGTAAAATCTCCCTGGTTCCCAACTTCTGCATAGAAAAGGCGGCTTGCCTAGCCCTTAAGAGGAGCAGAAATCCTTCACCTTTGGGTTAATTTATCATCTTCTTCCTCAGCGGTTGAGGAACAGGGAGAAAATAACAGTTTCTCACACTTTATAGGACTTTTGCTTCCATATCTCACACAAGGAAGCTCCTTTGAGCTTCATAATAAGGGAGGTGCTCACATTTCAGAAATGGGGAAACTGAGGCCCAGAGGGAAGAAATCTGTCCAGGCTCCCACAGTGAGTTTCTGGCAGAGGTAGAGCTGGAACTACATCTCCCACCTCCTGGCCAAGAGCCCTTTATTGTCTACCAGCATCTCCCTAGTTGTTCAGTGAATTCAGTGAGATATCATGGGCTGTTTCACCAAGAAAAAGAACCCTAGTCCTTTTCCAAAGTTTGGAACCTTTTTTGTTTTATGCTGCCAGGCCAGTTAACATCCCAAAGAACACTTTTGGCTGCCCCAGCACCTCTGCAAAGAGTCAGTAGGAATCTGTTGAGAGGGTTGATGTGTTCTGAAGCACAGGGCTCCCCCGTGGTCAGGACCTGACCAGAGACGATGCCCGGGGACAAGGGGCTGCTCTCCCCAGAGGGTGGTTCCAGGCTCTAGAGATGGCCAAGCTGTCCTGCCGTCCTCGTCTCTCGGGCTAGAAGGGACCTGAGGGGTCATCTAATCCAGCGCTTCTCCATCAGGTCTTTGAATCACCACCAAGTGGAGGACCAGCCTCTGCTTGCATATTTCTTGTGATGGGAGCTTATCTCCCCAGAGCAGGCCAGTCCACCTTTGCTTTTTGGCACCTATAAGACTTCTGCACGTTGAGGCAAAGTTAGCCTCCCTGAAACCTCAGCAACCTGTCCTGGCTCTGTTCCCAGGGGACCCACAGGGACACCTCTGCTTCCTCCATCCAGGGTCGGCCCCTCAAAAAATTGAAGAGTGTGTTCTTCCTTGGCCTTTTCTCCTGCAGGGCCTTCAGCCTTGCTCAGGGGATGGGTTCTTGGTCCCCTCCTCATTTAGGGTCCTCTAGGGAACCATAGCCCAGAGGGGGAAACATGTCACATCTCTCCTCCATCTTGCCTTTCTCTTCCGAGTTCTGCCTCTACTTTCAGTTCTCTGTCAGACACCTGCCTCTGGACATCTCACGGAGCCTCAGACTCAACACAACATTCACTCATTCTCATTCATTCAGCTAACTTGATAACATCTCCATACCAGGCATCATCCTAGGCATGGGAAATGCCATGGTAAAGGAGACCTGGGGTCTGCCCTCAGCAAGTTCATGGTCAGATGGTGGAGCAAGTGTGTAAGCTAATAGTTACCATCCTGGGTAGTGAGTGTGAGGAGAAGCCTGGGGAACTTTGATAACAAAGAGAAGGCTAGCAAACCTGGACTTGCAGGGGGGATGGGAAGGGAGGACAGGGAGGACTTCCTGGAAGTGGTGCTGTCTAAGCTGAGACCTGAAGGATGAGAGGAGTTGGCCAGGCAAGAAGGTAGAGGGACCAGCATGTAGCATTTAATCTGCAGAGGAGATAGGAGTTATCATTCCTGATGAAGAAACAGGCCTGGAGAGTCATGGAACAATTCTGATTCCCAGCAGTGCCCAGTCCCCATGCACCATCCTGCTGCTTCCCATTAAATGAGCAGCATGCAAATTCTATGCAAAGCACAGCTCAAGCCAGCTCTGAACCAAGAACAGCTGTACCTGTAGGGCTGAGTGGTTGTGTTTCTGTCCTGATGGGCCCTGACCCTGCTCCTGGAGCTCTGTGGCCTGTGGCTTGGGACCCCAGAACAACCCTCAGATCCTGCTTCGTGAAGCACTCAGCACTTGTGGTAGTTCAGTGAGATGTCTGAACTTTCTGCCTTTTCTGTTTTCTTCTCCATCCCTTAAATCTAGGCTCTGTCTCTGATCTTCTCTTGTTGCTGGGGGATCTCTTCACCTCTCCTGGGTGCTGTCCCCTCCAGACCCACCCTTCAGCTGACTCAGTGTGTCCTATGTTGACCCCTCACAGGCATGCCCAGCCTGCTGCCTGCTCAGTGGGTTCCAACTGGACCAGTAGATTTAGCTTCCTCCCCTCCCCAACCCTGGTCCACTCTTACAGTTGCCTCTGATTATTACCCCTGCTCCCCAGTCCACCCAGGAGCGAGATACTGTGATGTGATTTCGTGGAAATTATTGCTGATAATGACATCGAGTTAAAAAGAGAGACAATTCACTGTTGATTTCAGGAAACCCGTTTAGTAAATTAATAGTACAAGTGGACATAGCAGGACCCAGGGTGGAGGAACACAGTGCCTGGCAGTTAGAACTTGCATGTGTATGCTTGTCCCTTGGGGATCTGGAGGTATCAACTGATGAGTGAAACTTTTAAAAAATCTTATATTTTGGTTGAAAAATACATGCAAAATTGTTTTCTACTTAGCTCTAGAACAGCACTGCCCGATAGAACTTTCTTCAGTGATGGAAATGGTCTATGTCTGCATGGTCCAACTAGGTAGCCAATAGCCACATGTGGCAATTTAACACTTGAAATGTGGCGAGTGCGACTAAGGAACTGAATTTTTATTTTATTTAACTTGAATTAATTTAAATTTAAATAGCCACAAGTGGCTAGTGGCTACTATATTGGACAGCATAGCTCTAGAGTAACGCTTTCAAATACAGATACAGTGTGAGCCACATGTTGTTAGGTGCCATTGAGTCAGTTCCGACTCATAGTGACCTTATGTACAACAGAATGAATTGTTGCGTGGTCCTGCATCATCCTTACGGTCGTTGCTATGTTTGAGCCCATTGTTGCAGCCACTGTGTTGATCCATCTTGTTGAGGGTCTTCCTCTTTTTCACTGACCCTCTACTTTATGAAGCATGATATCCTTCTCCAGGGACTAGTTCCTCCTGATCACATGTCCAAAGTGAGTGAGACAAAGTCTCACTGTTCTCACTTCTGAAGAGCCTTTTAGCTGTACTTCTTCCGAGACAGATTTGTTCGTTCTTCTGGCAGTCGATGGTATATTCTTTACCAGCACCATAATTTAAATGATCATTTTTTCTTCAGTCTTCCTTATTCATTGTCCAGCTTTTGCATGCATATGAGGCAGTTGAAAATACCATGGCTTGGATCAGGCACACCTTAGTCCTCAAGGTGATTTTTTTGCTTTTTAACACTTTAAAGAGGCCTTTTGCAGCAGATTTGCCCAATGTAATATATCATTTGATTTCTCGACTGCTGCTTCCGTGGGCGTTGATTATGGATCCAAGTAAAATGAAATCTTTGACAACTTCAGTCTTGATCATGATGTTGCTTACTGGTCCAGTTGTGAGGATTTTTGTTTTCTTTATGTTGAGGTGTAATCCATATTGAAGGCTGTAGTCTTTGATCTTCAGTAAGTGCTTTAAGTCCTCTTTGCTTTCAGCAAGCAAGGTTATGTCATCTGCATACCACAGGTTGTTGATTAGTTTAGACGAACATGGCATCAGGATCATGATGTTGCTTAATTTAAATGGTTTTCTAGTAGCCATATTTTAAAAACTAAAAGAAACAGGTGGAATTAATTTTAATAGTGTCTTTTATTTAACCCAGTATACCCAAAATATTATCATGTAAGTAAAATGTAATACTAATATATAATGACATTATGTAATAATCATTAGATATTTTACATTTTTTTCTACTAAGTTTTTGAAATCTGGTGTGTATTTTACAGTTCTAACACATCTCAATTCGGATGCTAAAGTTTCAACAGTTAAAATGAAATGAAACACAAAAAGTTATGTTTAATGGAAAAAATACTTTAGTTTTTCATTTTAAATTTAAGTTAATTAAAATTAAATTACATAAAAATGAAGTAATGGAAGTGTGCAGCGGGCACATTTCTAGTGGCTGCTGTACTGGACAGTGCAGCTCTGTAGTGCAGCTGCGTTTATTTTTATAGAATCCCTTCCCCAAGTGTGTTTAAAATGGATACTCCAGGAGCTGCTCCAGGTTGTTCCTGGGGCTTGTGTGCTCCCGGCTTTCCCTGCACGTGGCTTTGAGAAGCCCAGCCTTGGCTCCTGGTTGGCTGGTCTCTGTGCACTGCCTCTCCCCAGGGAGCCCTGTCCTCGTGGGCAGCCCACAGCCCTGTAAGAAGTGCAGGCACCCTGCAGTGGTCATGGTGTCCCCTGAGAGGGAGAGGTGTGCCTCTATTTCTGCCCTCCCCAGGAGGAGCTGTGAACTGTGACTTCCGGTCTTCCTTCCCCAGCAGTTCCTGTTCTCACCTGCAGGAAGGAGCTCTAAGGTTGGACCCAGCATAGATGCCACATGGGCCCTCGGGGCCTGGGATTAGTTCTCTGGGCCCTGACGCGGGACTCCCCCTCAGGGCAGGGACTGTGTCTACACAGTCAGTACCTGAATGAATGAATGCGTGAGTGAATGAAGAATGACCTTAGAGATGGTACCCAGTTTACCTCTATCTTCCTTCCCAGCCTCATCTCCCACCCCCTTGCCCCAGTTCCACCAGGTCACAGCCGTCTCACGCCTGTGTTTTTGCTCAGGCCGTCCCCTGGGCCTAGGTATCTTCCCCTCCCCTCACAGCCACTATCAGAGTCCAAGCCACCCTTTCAGTTCTACTGCCACCCCCCCTGGGGAAGCTTTGCCTGGTTCTTCCCACACTGTTCTGTTTTCCTTCTCCCTTGGACTCCCCCTCCTTGCCTATTACCTGAACTTCTGTCATTAGTATACCCCCACCTGCCATGTATGAGAATTACTGTATATGTTGGTCTCCCCCTGGGTCACATTCCAGGCAGACAGTTTGTGAGTACCTTTGCATGCCAGGAACTGTGCCGTGTGCTGCATGTGCTAATGCAGGCGATGATTCTCCTGTAAACCTCACAACAACCTCATCCTTAATTACAGATGAGGAAACTGAGGCTCAGTGTGCCTAAGCAGCACCAGCCCAAAGGCACAGCCAGTTTCTCAGTTTCCTAGTGCTGCTGTAACACAAATACCACACGTGGGTGGCTTTAATGAACAGAAATTTATTTTCTCGTAGTTTAGGAGGCTAGAAGTTCAAATTCAGAGCACCAGGTCTAAAGGAAGGCTCTCTCTGTTGGCTCTGGGGAAGATCCTTGTGTCTTTTAGCCTCTGTAGTCCTCCTGGCCTTCCTGGGGTCCTTGGTGGTCCTCACATAGCACCTCTCTTCCTCATGTATGCTTGCGTGTCTCTGTGTCTGTGCTGTCCCTTATCGCTCAGAGGCGATTAGATTTAGGACACACTGCACAGTGATGCGACTTCATTAACAAAACAAAGAAAACCCCATCTCCAAACAAGATTGCGTCCATAGGCGTGTTGTGTGCAAGTCGATTCTGACTCATCAACCTTATAGGACAGAGTAGAACTGCCCCATAGAGTTTCCTAGGCTGTAATCTTTATGGGAGCAGATCGCCAGGTCTTTTCTTCTGCGGAGCCACTGATGGGTTCAAACCACCGAACTATCGGTTAGCAGCCAAGTGCTTTAACAATTGTGCTACCAGGGCTCCATCCACAAGTATAGGGGTTAGAATTCCCACGCATATTTTGGGAGGATACAGTGCAATCCATAATAGCCAGTAAAGGATGCAGATGGATTTTGAACCCAGGCAGCCTGGCTCCACAGCCCAGGCTCTTACCACACGCAGTAACACAGTCCTCTACCTGATAGGCAATGAACTCCTGGAGGGCAGAGCCTGTGTTTCCCTGTGCAAGCGTGGTAGGAGACCCAGGGGAGTCTGTGAGCTAGCAGGCAGCACCAGGGAGCAGGGCCTAGCCTGGAGCCTGGCTGTAGTCCGTCCGCCCAAGCACCCAGGTTTTGACTTTCTCCCACACAGGGTGTGACTGAGGGCTACAATGGCACCATCTTTGCCTACGGCCAGACTGGCAGCGGGAAGTCCTTCACCATGCAGGGCCTGCCGGACCCTTCCTCCCAGAGGGGCATCATCCCCAGGGCCTTCGAGCACATTTTTGAGAGCGTCCAGGTATGGATCTTGCGGAGGGAGGGGACAGGGCTGGTGCTCGGGGCCTGCAGGCTCCTGCTTCTTTGCCACGAATGGTCCCCAGAGCACTTCTGACCTGCAGCAGGGACCTGGGATGGAATCAGAGCCCGGGCTTGACTTAACATAGGTCAGCAGAGGCAGGCTCTAGTTTCTGAAAAGGTAATGGGAGAAAACCTTAAAATCGAGAAAATTCTACCAGCTCCGTGTTTTTCCCCTGCTGTTATTGGATTTTAACATTTTGTAACTGCCTGTGGATATGATGGCCCCACACTAGCCTAAGAAGTGGTTGTAACAATAATAGTTTCTCTTTATTGACCAAGCCTTGGGCAAAGCCCTTAGCATCGTGATCTTGTTGGCCCCTACACTGACCCAGGAGGTAACTCATCCCCATTTGCAAGATAGGAAAATGAGATTCGGAACCTTTATGGGCTGGGTCAAGACCAGGCTTTGAACTTTGTCCCATGTCCACACTGCAGGTAAGAATTGCTCTGGTGACATTTTTGGCAATGCGTAGAGAGCCCTGCATCTGGGAAATGGCAGAGAGGGGACAGAAACCCTGGTCAGCTCTAGAGCCCACTGTACCTGCTCTCAGGACTCATTGTGGTGGCCCACAGGCGCATCTAGAGGCTGGAAGGGCCACCAGGGATCAGCTCAGGGCCAGTGCTTAGTCCAAGCCTTAACTTTGGCCTCAGTTTCCCTACCTGAATAATGGGGAAGCCCTTATTTCCTTTGCATGAGGCTAGCGAGAGAGCAGTAGACAAGCACATAGCACTATGAGAATTCTGCAATTCTGAGAAGCGTGAGGTCCACTGAGCTGGAGAGGAGGAGGGGAGAGCTTGCTGGACAGGAAGGTAGGCAGGCAGGCAGGGCAGGTCAGGTGGGGACTCCTCTTGCCTTCAGGTCCCCCCTCCTCCTGTGATGTCCTATCTTTGGGACCTCAGGTCACTGGCTGCAAAGTTCCCAGGGGCAGTCTGGTGGCAGGTGGGCTGGTGCTCAGGTGTCCTTGCTCTCTGTCCCTTCCCTGCAGTGTGCAGAGAACACCAAATTCCTGGTCCGGGCCTCCTACTTGGAGATCTATAATGAAGACGTCCGTGACCTGCTGGGGGCTGACACCAAGCAGAAGCTGGAGGTGGGTACAGATCGGCGTGGGCAGGTGGAGACTGGAGGGGAGGTTGGCCTCGGCTGGTGCTCCCTCAGAAATGCGTGAAAAGTGTGCCAAGGGTGGGGCGCTGGCTGAGACTGGAGTTTGGAGAGGTTTGGAGAATCCTCTGAGTATTAGAGGTGCATTGGCTGGAAATCGAACATGCATCTCCCACATGGAAGATGAGAATTCTACCACTGAACCACGACTGCCCTTGGTAGAATCCTCAAAACATCCACCTCTGCTTCACCCTGCTATGGAACGGAGTTCTTTCGTTCTGAGTGTAGCCTTTCAGGAGACTGAGGACAGTTCATGAAACGTGTGTCATGTTCAGTGACAAACTGATGCAGGGGTGGGGTCAGTGGGCCTCCTCTCACCCCCCACCACCACACAAGGGGAGCTGGACCTCACCTGGGGCAGTGCCAGTGTTACCTGTTGAAATAGATGGAGTTTTTGTGTAAGATTTCATTTTTTAAAAAGGGTTTCACTTCCAAAAAATTATTTTGAAAATCTCTAAGAGCTCTTCTAGCTAAAAGGGGTGATGATTACCATTTATTGAGCACTTGCATTTACTGGCTGCTTTCAGCACATTATCCCATTCAATTTTCACAGTAACCTTGTGAGGTAGATACTATTATCCCCACTTTACGGATGAAGTAAGGGAATCTTAGAGGTTAATGAACTTGCCCAAAGTTCACACAGCAGTAGGTGACCCAGCCTGGGTTTGAACCCAGATCTGTCTGCCTTCAAGATCCTGGATCTCAAACATCCCATTTCACTGCTGCTAATGGGCTCAGATTCTGGGACCTCATTCCCCTTTGAAAGTGGTCAGCCATGGGGGGTCCCAAGGACTCATGGTATGACCTCATAAGGAGACTGTTGTGAGAACTGAAGAGGGTAATGTGGGTGAGCAGCTGAGCGAGTGCTGGCACTGGGTAGATGTTCTGTCTGTGAGATATTTCATGCCATTAAGATTCAGAAAATGCGACAGAGGGATGCTGTTTTAGACTGGTTCTCTAGAGAAGCAAAACCAGTGAAACATATAAATACACATAGAGATTTATATCAAGAAAATGGCTTACAAGGTTGTAGAGGCTGGAAGTCCCAAGCCTGTGGGTCAGGTTGGAGGCTTCTCCTGAGTCACATAGCTGCAGGGGTTGACAAACCCAAGATTGGCAGGTCAGACAGCAGGCCTCTGGCTCGTAGGCTGCAGAGGCTGACGAATCCCAAGATCAGCAGGTAAGCTGCTAGCTGAAGTCCCAAGAACCAGAGGTCAGATGAACAGGAGCCAGCTGCAGGATCCAGAGTGAGCAAAAGCCAGCGAGCCTTGCCAGAAAGGCCAGCTATATTGGATGCAGGCCACAGCCCCAAGGAAACTCCCTTTCAACTGGTTGGCTGCTCATAACAGGTCTCATCATGGAGGTGATTACAGTATACCAGATTTCATCATGGAGGTGATTACATCATTATACAACTGCCAAACTACATCCTAACTGCCAAAACACTGAGAATCATGGCCCAGCCAAGCTGACACACAACCCATCACAAATGGCAAAGTGGTACTCTTGGGAGAGAGGAATCAAGGACTGATGGTTAGCTCAAAACAGAGAAGTGAGGGCTGGCTTAGTTAGTCACTGAGCATTACGCACATTTCATAAACTTTTCTTAGTCTTCTGAGAGGCTAGACTCAGAATGAAAACTTTATTTCGTAGCAGGGTGAAGCACAGGTAGATGTTTTGAGGATTCTATCAAGCGCATTGGTGGTTCAGTGGTAGAATTCTTACCTGCAAGAGACCCAGGTTTGACTCCCAGCCAATGCACCTCAGGTACAGCCACCACCCATCTGTCATTAGAGGTGTGCATGTTGCTATGATGCTGAAAAAGTTTCAGCAGAGCTTCCAGACTTAAGATGGACTAGGAAGAAAGGCCTGGTGATCTACTTTGGAAAATCAGCCAATGAAAACCCTATGGATCACAATGATTTTATTCCAAACCCATCATGGGGATAGAGCAAGACCATACAGTGTTTTGTTCTGTCAGTGGCTAGAACAACAACATCAAGATAGGCAGTACTAGGGTGAGTCTTTGGATGGCAGGGTTGGAGCCAGGTCCAAGTCCTTTTGCCTTCACCTTAATGAAGAGGTCCTGGTTCTGTCTGCTATCTGAGGCTCTTTAAATGCTGGGCAGGCCTGGTCTGGTCCAAGGAACAGAGGCCAGTGCAGAGATGCTGACCCAGATCTGTGGCCAGAGAGCAGGTGGGCTACCTCCCCCAACTCTGGTGCTCCCCTCTGACCATGCAAGCAGCAGACCCCCAAAAGCCCACACATAGCAGAGTCAAGCTGCCTGGGGATGGGGGAGCACCATTCCTTTAATGAGCATCAAGCTTATTGATATGGAGATTCCTACTTTACAGACAAGGAAGTGAGGCTTAGAAAGTGGTTTGCCTGAGGCCACTTGGCTGGGAAGCCACAGAGTCAGGATTGGCCACTTTCCATGACCCCAACTGCTAAGGTCTCCCCAGGGCACACCCTTGGACAGCCATGGGGAGGTGGGGCAGAGTCAGAGAAGCCGGCACCTGGTGACACCTCACAATCGGCCTGCTCTTCACTAACCTCTTGGAGTGGGTGGACATTGGAATCACGGGGTTCCTACCTGACCCACACCCATGGGGGTAAGACTGTTACCCTGCTTGGCTCCAGAGCCTCCTGTCTGCCCTCAGGTCCCCACTTCCCCTGGGTTCAATTGCAGGTCAGTGAGTTCCTCTGTGATGGGTGACCACTCTGTGGCCAAACTGAACAGACCAGGCCCCTGGGAATGGCTGTCCTGAAAAACTTGTGTGTGCTGGTTCATATTGTGGACAGATCCTTAAAAATTGAAGCCAGAAAACCCTTAGAGAGCTTCTAGTCGAACCTTTCCTGATACATATAAGGAAACATGCTGGGAGGAGAAAGGACTTGGCCAAGGTCACACAGCAAATTACTAGCAATGGTGTTGGTACAAGAGCTTGTGGGACCTGAGTGGTCAGGAGCTTTTTCTCTGGATCAACAATATAGGAAACCCCTGGGACAATACCACCCATCTTGTACTGTGGTGACTTGTGTGTTGCTGTGATGCTGGAAGCTATGTCACTAGTATTTCAAATACGAACAGGGTCATCCATGGTGGACATGGGCAGATTTCCATGGAGCCTCCAGACTAAGATAGACTAGGAAGAAAGGCCTGTGATCTACATCTGAAAATTAGCCAATGAAAACCTTACGAATTACAACAGAACATTGTCCGATATAGTGCTGGAAGATAAGCCCCCTAGGTTGGAAGGCACTCAAAATACACAGTGTCTGCAACAATGGACTCAAACATACCAATGATCAAGAAGATAGTGCAGAACCGGGCAATGTTTATTCCGTTATACATCAGGTCGCCATGAGTCTGAGCTGACTCAATGGCACCTAACAACAAGGGGTTCTAAATGAGGGAGGGACATTCACTGGTTGATTCACTTGGTCCGCAAAGACGTACTAGGAAAGCCTCGTGGGTTCCAGGCGCCGGGCCACGTGCTGCACCAGATGCACACAGTGTGAACTCTTCTTCCAGTCTCCATCCAGACCCGAATCCTGGCTGCTGGGGACCCACCCCCATCGTGCCTCCGCAGACTCCATCTCAGAGACGCAACACTTTGCCCTTTCTATGACGGAACCTCCGGCCGCCCACTTGGAGTCTTTCTGCTGTTTTCTTTATTTCAGAGCTGGTGCAGCTGAGTCACAGCTCAGCCCCCAGATGGGGGAATAAGGAGGGGAGGAAGGCATAGGAGGCTGCTCCCACGAGGCAGCCCCGAAAGGCCAGCTGGCGGGTCAGGGTCCCCTGCCCACTTGGAAACTTCTGCCCACCTGACCTGAGCTCACTGAGTCAGTTACTGAGGCAGCAGGAGGCCCTGTTCCCCATTCTCAATACCCTGGATCCTAGAAAGACATCAGCTACCCAGGCTCTGAGGGGCCAAGGCACCTGCATGTGCTTGCCCCAGCCGGGCCCACTGGCCTCAGGCTTGGTGATCTGCCAGTGACAGATGCATCCTGTGAAACGCACCCCGTGGGCACAGTGGGCTTTTGACATGCTGCCCTGTGGAAGGCGTGCAGATGCATTTTGTGGGAGAAACCCCACCCACAAAGAGCAGTGGGCCTGGAGTCAGAAGCCAGAACTGCCTCCCGCTGAGTGACCTTGTGCGGCTGCCTCCTAGTTTCTGAATCTCTGTCCTCATATGAGCAAGGATGGACTAGCGCTGATCTCCAAGGACCTTTTTGGCTGTCACATTTGGTTGTTTGGGGAAACTGGAGGGGAGAATCAGTTGTTGTGGAGTTTATCCTCGTGGCCGTGGGCAACCTACAAGCCCTAAGTGCCGTCCCGTAACTGCCCAGGAGGAGACCTTCTCACAGAGCCAGTATAGCATGGTGGCACCAGAGCAGACCTGGGTCTGGATCCCAACCTGGCTTTCTCTGGTGGTGTGACCATGGGCACATCACTTCACCTGAGTCTGTTTCCTCATCTGCAAAGCAAAGCTAAAGGGCTGCTATGAGGAATCAGACAAGGTTGATAAAGTGCTTCGCATGGGCCCTGATTATCTTCGTAATTACAGGTTATTAGATCAACTAGGCAGCAAGAGAGTTTGGGAAGCATCAAGGAGTCACACCCTCCGGTCCCCACAAACCACCAGTATTGTGTGGTGAGTGTGGGGCCCTTAGGGGTCTCTCCCCTAGGTTCTCCCCACCCCATGTAGGGGCAGAGTGTCAGGGGCCGCCTCGCACGTGGCGTTTCCTGGCTCCTGACCCACCATGGACCTCACGCCCGGTGGGATTCCGGCTGCATACCCGCTGGTTGCCATGGCGACCAGGTTCCGGCTGCGCAGCCGCAGTGAACGGTTACCAAAGAACGTGGCGCACAGCTGGGTGCCCTCATTCGGACCTTCCTCTTGCTGAGGTGGGATACGGGCGGGAGTGGGAGGTGCAAGGGGCCTGCCGCGGGGCATCACTGGGGGAGTCTGCTTTAGTCATCTCATTTGGGCGTACGAGGGTGGGGGGGGTGTCTTCTGGGCCTAAAATAGGGCCAGTGGGAGACCTCCTGAGGGGAGGGGCTGCCTCCCTGCACCCCTTCCAGGTGCCTGAGGCTGCTCAGACCCCAGACAGAGCGTCATTGTCCTCTTTAGGACCTGCGTCCACTGAGCACCCTCTAATGGTCTGGCCGAAGTTTTTTTAGGTCCAGTGTCTTCTTAATCCTCATAATGTTGTTTTTAGGTACTGAGTTCATTTTTGACTCATCGTGACCCCTTATGACAGACTAGAACTGGCCCGTAGGGTTTTCTAGAGGCTGTGATCTTTATGGCAGCAGACCGCTAGCTCTTTCTTCCGTGGAGTGGCTGGGTGTGTTCAAATTACCAACCTTTCGTTTAGCAGCCCAGCGCTTAACCTTTGCACCACCAGAGCTCCTCATAGTAGTTTTGCAGAAATAGGGTTTATTGTTCTCATTTTACAAATGAGGAAATCGAGGCCTAGAGAGGCAAATGGACTTCCCCAAGTTTACACAGATTAGCAAGTGGCAGAATCAGGTTTCCAGCTGGAGTCTGACTAAATGGGAAGCTGGAAGCCACCATTCATTCAGCTGGGCATACTATGTGCCAGGCAGGGTTCTAGGGGTGGGAGTATGGCAATGATCAAAACAGGCAGCCCTCCAGGCACACAGTCAGCCTGAAGCAGGTCGTCAAATGCTGCCCGGGTGTCCCAGGACTGGCTTTGAGCCACGCCCTCTCTGCGGGGTCTCTTGCTTCTGTCTTTTGGTCTCCACCCCCACGGTCACCCCCTAGGTCAGCCCTTTGCCACTGCAGGCTTCAGTTACTGTAGGATGCTCCAGCCTCTCCCTGCCCCATCCATTCCACAATGCCCTTGCCTCTGGAATCTTCGGTTGCCTGTGATTCCATTGCTGCTCTGCCAGTAGCTGTGTGACCTTAAACAAGTCGCTTACCCTTTCTGTGCCTCAGTAGCTTACTTAATCTGTTTCATGAAGCCCAGTCCTGGGCTAATTGCAGTCCTGCAGGCTGGTTCTGACTGATTCCCCTTTCCTCACTTCACATGTTAGCAGAAAGGGAATGCCTGTGTTTGTCCTCTGACTGCAGCAGAGGGCCTGACCCTCCTAGGACCCCTGAAGCTGCCTGAAGCAAAGCATCTGAGCCTCTGTGACTGACCAGCATAGACCAGCAGGGCCATTTGGCAGTCAAATGACTTTTGTCTTAATTCATTCTGCTCTTGCCAGAATGGTTTTATTTCTTCTCACACTTGAAAAATGCTGCGTTTCACAGCTCTGTGTCAGCAACAAAACAGCTTGGCTGCCTAGGGAGCAATCAGATAAATTAATTTACTCACTGCCATTGCACTGAGGGCTGGGGACCTGGCTGAGCTGTGAGCCAACTGGAGTTCTGGACAGCAAGTGGCCATTCACCCAGGCAGTACGGCCCAAGAGTCTGGGAATGTTCCTGTTGCTATGGAGCTACGATAGCAGAGAGGTGAGATGGAGCCATGTTGACAGGGTGAAGGAGGCAGCACTCAGAGCCCTTGGGTGACTGCAGGGTTAGCCCCAGGGAGCCACGGCTTCCGTACTGAAAACCGCCTTGGTAACGCTATTAACAACAACAAGGGCTGCAGCTGGCCGTTACTGAGCGCTTATGATGCACCAGGCACTGTGCTAAGCACTGAATGTGCTTTACTTATTAATTTATTTATTGTTATGCTTTAAGTGAAAGTTTACAGTTCAAGTTAGTCTCTCATACAAAAATTTATAGGCACATTGTTATGTGACCCTAGTTACTCTCCCTATGCTGTGATGTCACATTCCTCCTTTCCACCCTGGATTTCCCAGCTCCTGACCCTCTGTGACTTCTCATCTCACCTCTGGACAGGAGCTGCCCATTTAGTCTTATGTGTCTACTTGAGCTAAGAAACACACTCTTCATGAGTATCATTTTATGTCCCATAGTCCAGTCTAATCTTTGTCGGAAGAGTTGGCCACGGGAATAGTTTTAGGTTTGGGCTAATGGAGTCTGGGGGCCATGTCTGCTGGGGTCCCTCCAGCGTCAATCAAACCATTAAGTGTGGTCTTTTTACTAGAATTTGAGTTCTGCACCCCACTTTTCTCCTGCTCCATCGGGGACTCTCTGTTGTGTTTCCTGTCAGGGCCATCATTGGTGGTAGCCGGGCACCGTCTAGTTCTTCCAGTCTCAGGCTGATGAAGTCTCTGGTTTATGTGGCCCTTTCTGTCTCTTGGGCTAATACTTTCGTTGTGTCTTTGGTGTTCTTCATTCTCCTTTACTCCAGGTGGTTGGGACCAATTGATGTGTCTTAGATGGCTGCTCGCTAGCTTTTGAGACCCCAGATGCCACTCACCAAAGTGGGATGTGGAACATTTTCTTAATGAACTTCATTATGCCAGTTGACCTAGATGTTGCCTAAAACTATGGTCCCAGATGCCCGCCCCTGCTACTCTGTCCCTCGAAGTGTTTGGTTGTTTTCAGGAAACTTCTTAGCTTTGGTTTAGTCCAGTTGTGCTGACTTCCCCTGTAGTGTGTGCTGTCCTTCCCTTCACGTAAGATAATTCTTGTCTACTGTCTAGCTAGTGAATATCCCTCTCCCTCCCTCCCCACCCTTGTAACCATCAATGAATGTTTTCTTCTGTGTTTAAACCTTTTCTTGAATTCTTATGATAGTGGTCTCGTACAACATTTGTCCTTTTGCAACTGACTAAATTCACTCAGCATAATGCCTTCCAGATTCCTCCATGTTATAAGATGTGTTACGAGTTCATCGTTGTTCTTTATTGTTGCATAGTATTCCATTGTGTGAATATACCATAATTTATTTACCCATTTGTCCATTGAGGGGCACCTAGGGTGTTTCTGTCTTTTTGTGTGAATGTATCTATTTGTATGACGGCTCTTATTTCTCTGGGATATATTCCAAGGAGTGGGATTGCTGGATCGTATGGTACTTCTATTTCTAGCTTTTTAAGGAAGTGCCAAATCAATTTCCAAAGTGGTTGTACCATTTTACATTCCCACTAACAGAGTATAAGTGTTCCAGTCTCTCCACAACCTCTCCAACATTTATTAGTTTGTGTTTTTTGGATTAGCGCTAGCCTTGTTGGGGTGAAATGGTATCATTTTTTTAATTTGCATTTCTCTAATGGCTAATAATCATGAGCATTTCTTCATGTGTCTGTTTGCCACCTGAATGTCTTCTTTGGTGAAGTGCCTGTTCATGTCCTTTGTCCATTTTTTAATTGGGTTATTTGTGTTTTTGTTGTTGAGGTTTTGCAGTATCTTGTAGATTTTAGAGATTAGGCACTGATTGGATTTGTTGTAGCCAAAAGTTTCTTCCCAGTCTGTAGGTTGTCTTTTGACTCTTTTGGTGAAGTCTTTTGATGAGCACAAGTGTTTGATCTTTAGGAGCTCCCAGTTATCTAGTTTCTCTTCTGGTGTGTGTGCTTTGTTACTTATGGTTTGTATTCTGTTTATGCCATGTATTAGGGCTCCTAGAGTTGTCTCTATTTTTTCTTCCATGCTCTTTATTATTTTCGATTTTATATTTAGTTATTTGATCAATTTTGAGTTAGTTTTTGTGCATGGTGTGAGGTATGGGTCTTGTTTTAGTTTTTTGCTGATGGATATCCAGTTATGCCAGCACCATTTATTAAAGAGACTGTCTTTTCCCCAATAAATGGACTTTGGGCCTTTGTCAAATATCAGCTGCTCATAGGTGGATGAATTTACATCTAAATTCTCAATTCTGTTCCATTGGTCTATGTATCTGTTGTACCAGTACCAGGCTGTTTTGACTACCATGGCAGTATAATAGGTTCTAAAATCAGGTAGTATGAAGCCTCCCACTTTGTTCTTCTACTCGAGTAATGCTTTACGTATCTGGGGCCTCTTCCCTTTCCATATGAAGTTGGTGATTTGTTTCTACATCTCATTAAAAAATGTTGTTGGAATTTGGATCGGGATTGCATCGTATCTGTAGATCGCTTTGGGTAGAATTGACATTTTCACAATGTTGAGTCTGCCTATCCACGAGCAAGGTAGGTTTTTCCACTTACGTAGGTTTCTTGCAATAGTGTCTTGTAGTTTTCATTGTATAGGTCTTTTACGTCTCTGGTTAGATTTATTCCTAAGTATTTTATCTTTTTGGGGGCTATTGTGAATGATATTGATTTGGTAATTTCCTGTTCGAAGTTCTCTTTGTTGGTGTGGAGGAATCTAACTGATTTTTGTATATTTATGTTGTATCCTGATACTTTGCTGAAATCTTCTATTAGTTCCAGTAGTTTTCTTGTGGATTCTTTGGGGTTTTCTGTGTATAAGATCATATCATCTGCAAATAGAGATACTTTGACTTCTTCCTTACCAATTTGGATGCCCTTTATTTCTTTTTCTAGCCTAATTGCTCTGGCTAGGACCTCCAGCACAATGTTGAATAATTGGTGATAAAGGCCATCCTTGTGTGGTTCCCATTCTCAAGGGGAATGCTTTCAGACTGTCTCCATTTAGGATGATGTTGGCTGTTGGCTTTATATAAGTACCGTTAATTACATTGAGGAATTTCCCTTGTATTCCTGTTTTGCTGAGAGTTTTTATCTTGAATGGTGTTGGGCTTTGTCAAATACCTTTTCTGCATCAATTGATAAGATCATGTGGTTCTTGTCTTTTGTTATTTATATGATGGATTACATTGATTGTTTTTCTAATGTTGAACCATCCCTGCATACCTGGTATAAATCCCACTTGATCATAGTGAATTATTTTTTTGATATGTTGTTGAATTCTATTGGCTAGAATTTTGTTGAGGATTTTTGTGTCAATGTTCATGAGGGATATTGGTCTGTAATTTTCTTTTTTTGTGGTGTCTTTACCTAGTTTTGGTATCACGGTTATGCTGGCGTCATAGAATGAGTTTGGGTGAATGTGCTTATTTTACTGAATCCTCATCACATCCCTATGAGATTAGGTATTTCGTGCCAATTTTACAGATGTGGAAACTCAGGCTCAGAAAGGTTAAGTCACTGGCCCAAGGTACTGCAACTAGTAGGAGGTGCAGGGGTGGGTTTGAGGCTGGCTCTGCCTGAAGCAAACCCTCTTCTTTTACAGGGTAGGTGCTGCAGGAGGCAGAAGGTGGTCTAACTGGGCCCTTCCCTCTGGTTCCCTGGAGACCCCTGCCCCTGATCTGGGAGGCAGGAGGCCTCACCCCCAGAGGCCCTGCCCCTCACCCACCCCTTCGTGGTTCCTTCTGCCCACAGCTAAAGGAGCACCCTGAGAAGGGTGTGTACGTGAAGGGGCTGTCGATGCACACGGTGCATAGCGTGGCTCAGTGTGAGCGCATCATGGAGACGGGCTGGAAGAACCGCTCAGTTGGCTACACCCTGATGAACAAGGACTCCTCCCGCTCACACTCCATCTTCACCATCAGCATTGAGATCTGTGCTGTGGGTATGTGGGGCTGGGCAGGGGTGGAGGGCGGGCCAGACACCCTGAGCCAGGGGTTCCAACTCCTTCCAGCCAGAACGCTTCAGCTCTGAGAGCCTTAGGAGCCCCATCTGAAACTGGGAAGAGATCTCTGCCTGCCTGGAGGAAACACAGGAGGATCCTCCCAATACTAGGTCCAGGTCCAGGATAGCAGCAACAATAACAATAATAATACTGGTAGCTGGCACTTACAAGTACCTACTAGGTGCCAAGCACTTTATGTGCATTATTTAGTTCTTACAACAGCACTGTGTTAGTTTACTATCGCTTCTGTAACAATTATCACAAAGGTGATGGCTTAAAAAAACAGACATTTATTCTTTCACAGTCCGGAGGCCAGAAGTCCAAAATCAAGGTGCTGGCAGGGTCAGTTCCTTCTGGAGGCTCTGGAGAAGAATCTGTTCCATGCCACTTTCTCATGTGGCTACAGGCAACCCTTGGCATTACTTGGCTTGTAGCTGCATCACCCCAGTCTCTGTCTGTGTCTCCTCATGGCCTTCTTCTCTGTGTCTTTTCTTTCTCTTATAAAGATGCTTATCACTGGATTCGGGCCCCACCCTAATCCAGGATAATTTCACCTGGAGATCCTTACCTTAGTTACATCTGCAAAGACCCTTATTCCAAATAAAGTCACATTTGGAAGTTCCATGTGGACATATCTTTTGAGGGGGGACATCATTCAACCCACTACAAACTCTATGGGGTAGATAACTGATATTATCCCCATTTTACAGATGAGGAAATTGAGGTCACACAACTAGAAAATGTTAGAGCTGGGATTCAATCCCAGAGTGTATATCAACCAAGCTGTTTGGCTGCTTCTCTTCTCTATGATTTCTCTACTCTTCTGTTATTTCACTCTTCCTTTTTTTTCTGGAAGTTACTGAGAAAGAGAAGAAAGGAAAGAAATCCATATTTATTCCAGGCCACCTTTATGCCAGGCCCTGTGCTAAGCACTTTTCACACCTCATTCAGTTTAAACCCATAACAGTCCTGGAGGCACGCATTATAATTCTAACTTTACAGGTGAGGAAACGGCGCTTTGAGAGGTGAAGTAACTTGCTGGTTCAAGGTCCCACGACTGCTAAGTGGTGAAGCTCTGCTTTGAACTCAGTTGCTCTGATATCTGGATTTTTTCCACTTACACTATAGCTGCCTCCAAGTTAGTGGTCCATCCTGAATAGAACTCCAAAAAGCAGCAGAGCAGGAAGCAGCCTCAACCCAACTAGAAACATAATTCCAGAGAGATCCTTGACCCAGGGTCAAGGTTTGGGTTGATGGAGCCTTCCACCACACTACCCAGCCTATGGTGACTGGTCCCCAGGCCTGCCCCATGGTGCTTGCTGAGTCTCCCATGGGAGTCCTGATATGGAGAGGGCAAGATCAGTGTGGCCAGGGACTAGAGCAGATGAAGAAGGAAGAGCAGGTTTTTGGGGTTCCTCTTGGTCTTTTCAGTAGAGTATGAAGGATGGGGCAGGCTGCCTGAAAGCAAGCTTTAAAAAACAATTTAAAAGATGTTTATTGTTTTCATGATAGGATAATACAAACTCAATAAAGATATTTAGAAATTAGAGAAAAATTATTCATAATTTTAGTACCTAAACACAGCTGTTAACCTTTAAGCATATTTTCTTCTGGGCATTTTTTTTTTTCCTATGAAGGTTTTAAACTACTTTATGTAGTTTTTTGACTTTTTCATTTCCCAGACCATCACTCAGCAGTTTCCCTTATTATTATGACCGTGTCTTTAGGACTCTGTGTTGGCCGGGGGAGAATTCATCACTCGTGGCCCATTTCTAACCAGTCGCCTACAAGGTGTTAAAGTTGTTTCCAGTTTTTTCCGTCTTGTACATAATGCCATGATGAACATCTTTGTGTACAAAGTGTTTTCTGCTTTTAGGGTCATTTCCTCAGATTAGATTCCCCAAAGTGACCTCGTGGAGCAGAGGTTTCATGTACGTTTAAGGCTTCTAGTTCGTTCTGCAAAGAGCTTTCCAAAAGGGCAATGCCATGTCCTCTTCCACCACCTGCCTTTTTTTTTTTTTTTAAGCCCAAAGAATCAAGCCCCTCACATGCTCATGCCTCTACTGAATACCAGCCAAACTTTTTATTTCTCCAGATTGCTGTGCTCATGGACATAACAAGGCCATTTCTGGTTTCACCCAGCAGGAAGCTCAGTGGGAAGCTCCCCTTCCCCCCTCCCCCCAGCTTGGGGTTTGGGCCTGGCCCACATAAGTCAGAAATGACGCCATCTCATTTGGAACAGTTTATGATGTAGTCTAGTGACGATAAGAATTAGTAATCATACCAAGAGCAGCAAGCTCTCATTTAACGGACACTTAACTGTGTGTCAGGCACAGTCCTTAGTGCTTTATGTACGTGATAGCTATCATTGTGATCCCCACCACAACCCTTCAGTTGTTCAGGGTGGATGTTTTATCCCTGTTTTACTGAGAGAAAGGCTGTGGCTCAGAGTCAAGTGATGTTATTTCCCCAAGTTTCACAGCTACTAAGGGGTAGAATCGGGATCAGACCTCCCAGGTCCCGAGTATTCAAAACCTGTGCTGCTGAGCCCACATTACCAGCCAGTGCCTTGCACTCCTGTCACCCCTGACACCCGGGGCCCGCCCTGCCAGCACGGGGAAACAGACACCTGCTGTGTGCCAGGACCTGTGTGTTGTTAGGTGCCGTCAGGTTGATTTCGACTCCTAGTGACCCCATGTGAGAGTAGAACTGGTCCATGGGGTTTTCTAGGCTGTTATTTCTACAGGAGCAGATCACCAGGTCTTTCTCCTGTCGAGCCTCTGGGTGGGTTCAAACCACCAATCTCTCAGTTAGCAGCTGAGCATTTAACCATTTCGCTACCAGGGCTCCTAGGACCTGTGTAGACCCTGTGAAAATGTGTTGTCAGTTTACTTTACTCCTCCCTACAATCCCAGGAGGGTCCTATAGTTAGTCTCATTTTGTTGATGTGGAAAATGAGGATCAGAGAGGGACGTGGCTTCCCCAACATCACACAGCAAGTAAGAGGCAGAACTGGGATTGGAACCAGGTCCAAAACACAAAGCTGATACGTATGTATATATATATACTGCATTAAAGGCTCCAACTGCCTGATGACCCAGACATACCCCCCGACCCCCTCTAGGAGCTATTGTGATCGCTATAAGAAATCCTTTTGCACTCAGAGACTAGCCTGCACCACGCAGCTGCTGCCTCCAATGCAAGGTCCCCCTACCCCAACACCTGTTCAGTGCAGCATGGTGGGAGCTGTCTGCCTTTGGAGTCAGACAGCCCTGGGTTTTGATCTTGGCTTCATCACTTAGCAGTTGCATGACCTTGGGAGAGTTACATGCCCACTCTAAGTCTCAGTTTCTGTATCTGTAAGATGGGCACATTAATAGCACCTCTTCCAGTGGGCTCCTTTGCAGCTGAAGTGGAACCCTTAGTGGGTGGTGAGTGCTTATT
This sequence comes from Trichechus manatus latirostris, assembly GCF_000243295.1. Taxonomy (NCBI): domain Eukaryota; kingdom Metazoa; phylum Chordata; class Mammalia; order Sirenia; family Trichechidae; genus Trichechus; species Trichechus manatus. Next base: position 9,084,945 of record NW_004443984.1, read on the forward strand.
GGTTACCTGTCCTTATTACCTGAAGACTTAACCTAAAGACTATCCACTCTCCTGCCTGGTCTGTCTGCAGATGAGCGAGGCAAGGACCACCTCCGGGCCGGCAAGCTGAACCTGGTGGACCTGGCGGGCAGTGAACGGCAGTCCAAGACGGGCGCCACAGGGGAACGGCTCAAGGAGGCCACCAAGATCAACCTGTCACTGTCAGCACTGGGCAACGTCATTTCGGCCCTGGTGGACGGGCGCTGCAAGCACATCCCCTACCGGGACTCAAAGTTGACACGGCTACTGCAAGACTCTCTGGGTGGCAACACCAAGACGCTGATGGTGGCCTGCCTGTCACCCGCTGACAACAATTACGATGAGACACTGAGCACGCTGCGCTACGCCAACCGAGCCAAGAACATCAAGAACAAGCCACACATCAATGAGGACCCCAAGGATGCTCTTCTGCGCGAGTACCAGGAGGAGATCAAGAAGCTCAAGGCTATTCTGGCCCAGCAGATGAGCCCCAGCAGCCTGTCAGGTGGGGCAGCTGGGAGGGGGGCAGGGCCAGGAAGGGTGGGATGTGGGGGAGGAGAGACCAGTGGGAGTCAGAGGGCCTAGAGAAAGGCTCTTCCCTTTGTCTTCTTGCCTCTGACTTCCCACCTGAGAGAAGATGGAAACAATGTTCCCACCTCCTGTCAACTTCCTGGGAGCACATCTTTTGAACACTCAGGGAAAGCCCTGGTTGGTGACACCCCGAGGTTTCTGCTCACAGGTGGCCTCAGGGAGAGGCCACTCTGTCTGGCCTGGTGTGTTGGCTGTAAGCTCTGTCACTTGCTCCCTGCCTCTGAGCTGCACATCGGTCGTCCTTTACTTCTGCCCACTGTGTCTTGGCAGCGTTGTGATGCTGTGCTGCTGAGCAGCTGGTGACTCACTCCTCGACTCCCAGCCCCAGTCCCAGTTAGGCACCTTGTTATTGCAGCTCTCACACCCAGGCATTTGGCTGTCATCTGGCGGGTGGAAATCCATACCTGCGGGTCCTTAGAACTGAGGGACTCCAAGTTTTTCTTTATCTGAGAATCCTTGGGGAAAGGAGCACAAAAGAGCCTCAGTTCATCTGTCCATTCATCTACCTCCCCACCCACCTTCCTCTCCATCCATTCTACACAAGTCCATCCATCCATCCATCCATCCATCCATCCATCCCTTCTTCCCTCCCTTCATCCATCCACCCATCCATCCACCCATCCACCCATCCACCCATCCACCCATCCACCCATCCACCCATCCACCCATCCA
>NW_004443984.1:9086325-9147800 GCF_000243295.1 Trichechus manatus latirostris
CGTTCATCTATCCGTCCACCCACTTGCCCAGTCCATTCATCCATCTATTGATCCATCCAATCACTTGCCCATCCGTACAGTCCATCCATCTATCCATCCATCCATTTAATCTACCTATCCATTCACTCCTTCCATCTACCCATCCCAATCCACCCTCCCACCCACCCACCCATCCATCCATCCATCCAAAACTCACTGAGCACTTCCTCTGTGCATGGACTTGCACTGGGCAGTAGGAACGTAGAGATGACTCAGACTCAGGCTCTGCTTTATGGAGTACCTAGTTGCCTGGGAAGACAATCAGGTGCAGCAAGACAAACTCCAGGGCAGACAGCTGTACAGGGCACTGCAGAAAAGAGTATGTGGCCAGGTCAGTCAGGGAGGGAGTGGTTGAGCAGAGCCTTGGAAGATGAGAAGTATTTCTATTAGACATAATGTGGAGGGGCCAGTGTGTGCAGAGGCAAACTGTAAGGTGCGTTTGGGGAACTACAAATTCTTCTACTGGCTCCCTGGGGAGGAGGGACGTGGGAGGTCATGTGAAGCTTGGCAGGGGCTGGAGTGGAGAGGGTCTTGAGTACAATGATGAGGGACTGGACTTTAGCAGCTTGCCTTCCTCCTCTTGTCCTGTTCCCGACTTCTGACCCTATTCACTCTAAAGATCAGTTGGGGACAATAGATGGAGGAATGGTGAGAGGTGTCAGGACGGGGTTGGGGAGGCTCTGCCAGTGGTTCCCCAAACTCAGCAGCTGACATTTGCACAGCCTGCCAGTGTTTACCACGCTGCGTTACAGGGGGTGGGGGCTGTTAGTGTCCCCTCTTCCGGGATTAGGAGCACGAAGTTTAGCAAGCTGGAATGATCAGTGCAGAGCAGAGCTGAGAGCTGAGCAGCTAACATCCAGTTCACTTCCTGGCTCCTTGGGCAAGTGACTTCGCCCTCCGAACCTCACTGCCCTCATCTGTAAAATGGAGAGAACACCACTGCCTGCCTTGTCACTGTTGGTGGCATTTGGGAGGATGACATGCGATAATGCATGTGTGGGCTCAGCAGGGAGCTGGGCACATAAGGGCTCAGTAGACCACAGATCATGCTATAATTTTATAGCCGGGCCTTGAACCCAGGTGTGTCCCTCTCAGCCCCACATGTCCCCCACACAGTACCCACTATCAAACATTAACCCTCTCTCAGCCCTGCTTTTCCCTCTGGTTACTGGCATGTTTCTCTCTTTCCATTTTAGCAAAACTTGAAACATTAGTCTGCTTCCACTGGCTCCAGTTTCTCTCCTCTGCTCTCTCTTGCCCAAAGGCTTCCGTCCCGCACCCCGGAAGCTGCTAGTGTTGTCAGTAACCTCTTGGGTGTGAAACCCAGTGATCAGGCCCCAGGCGAGCCTCAGCTCACTGACCTCTTAGCATCAATGGACTCAGCAGATCCCCTCCCTTCTTGAAACCCGTGCATCCCAGACACGCCTCTGTCCTGGTTCCCCCTCTACTTCCCCGGCCACTCCTTCCCCATCTCCTGGGTGCTTCCTCATCCTCTCCCCAGCCTCCTAATATTGCACTAGGCCTGGTCGTCCTCTCTGCTGTCCTCTCTCTACACTCACTGGTAAGGTGGTTTCGTCTGCTCACATGGCTTTACACACCACCTGTAGTTCATATTTCTCACACAGAGATCTCCAGCCTGCCGTCTTCTCTGAATTCCAGACTTGATATCCATCTGTCTCTCCAGTAGGCATTTCATTCAGCCCAGCATGCCCCACACTGAGCTCTGATCTTTCCCTACCTGCATGTCCTGCAGCCATCCCCACACAGTTGATGGGACTCGTGTGTGTGTGTGTGTGTGTGTGTGTGTGTGTGTGTGTGTGTGTGTGTGTGTGTACCTGTGTGTGTTCCAGCCTTAAACCCAGAGCCATCCTTGACTTCCCACTTTCTCTTGAACCCCCATCTAGTCTGTCAGCAAATCCTCCTCTCTCTACCTTCACAATAAGGAGCCCTAGTGAGGCAGTGATTAAAGTGCTTGGCTGCTAACCGAAAGGTCACGGTTTGAACCCAGCAGCCACTGCGTGGGAGAAAGAAGTGGCAGTCTGCTTCTGTAAAGATTTACAGCCTTGGAAACCCTATAGGGCAATTCTACTCTGTCCTATAGGGTTGCTGTGAGTCAGAATCGACTCGATGGCAGTGGGTTTGTTTTTTTTTGGCTACCTTCACATCATGTCCCGAATCTGTGCCCTTGTCCCCACCCCCACTTCTGCTGCGAGCACCTCTCAGCTGAATTACCGCAAGGGTCCCCTGACAGGTGTCCCATCTCTGCCCTGCTCTCTCAGCCTGTTTTCCACACAGCGCACCAGGCAAGTCCTGTTCAAATGCAAGTCGGATCCTGTCACTGCCCTGCTCAAACCCTTCAGTGGCTTCCGTTTAACCCAGAGTAGAAGCTGAAGCCCTTGTAACAGCCTCCAAGGCCCTCACAATCTAGTCCCGTACCTCTCTGGCCTCCTCTCCTACTACCCTCCTCCTGGTTTACTCTGCTCCAGTTAAACTGGCCTCCTGGCTGTTCCTGCAGCTGTCCAGGCCCACACCTACCTCAGGGCCTTTACACTCACTGCTTCCCTCTCCCTAGTAAGCTCTTTCCCCAGATCTCTGCCCACCTGTCTCCATCACTGCCCTCAGGTCCCTGCGCTCGAATAGCCTTGTCAAAGAGGTCTTCCCTGACCATCCAGTTTAAATTGCAGCCCTTCACTGGATCTTCTTTCTGAGCAGCATCACCTTGTAACACGTTATGCACTTAACTTATTTTGTTTGCCTTTCTCCCTCAATTGAGTTTTCAGCTGGGGGAGAAATTGGGATGTGGAGTTTTATCTGTTTGTCCAGTGCTGCATCCCCAGTGCCTGGAACATGGAGGTGGTCAATGCATGTTTGTTGAATGGCTGAATAAATGAGCACTTTACATAGAGACTTGTTTGAGGTAAGTCTTTATGAAAGAGCCTGTGGTTGTCTTTTTACTGATTACTGCTTAGTTCCTGTGAACCATGTGTGCTTCGTCACAGCCCCGATCTCTGTTCTCCTCCCAGCCCTGCTGTCCAGCTCGGTGCCCCTAAGCCCTGTCCAGTCTGAGGAGAAGCCAGTGCCTGCACCCGTGATCCAGCATGACACAGAGGCGGAGAAGCAGCTGATCCGGGAGGTGAGACCTGCGTGTTGGAGACTGTGAGCAGGAGGGGAAGGGCTGCCGCCTTGGGCTGCAGGGGCCCAACTCCAGCGTGAGCTCATCGAACCTTCACCATCAGCCTTGGGGTCAGTCCTGCAGTCCCCCTCTTGTAGCTGAGAATGCTGAGACTCAGAGAGGTTCTATGACTTGCCCCAGGTCACACAGCTCCAGAGAGCCTGAGCAGGATTTGAAGTCAGGTTCCTGACTCGAGTGCAGGCTGTCCCTATCACTGCCTGCACAGGGAGAGTAAAGAGGGGAGTGACATCTCCAGGGGACTTCTAGCTTGGGCCTCTGTCCTGGGAAAGAAAAAGTCAAGAAGCACTGATCCTGTCGCAGGCAGGGGGAGCCTGCTGTGTACGCGCGCGCGTGCGTGTGTGCGGGTGCATGCGTGCGTGCATGTTTGCTCTCAGTACTGAAGGAAGGGGCGGCTGTGGAGCAGCGGGTGTAGAGGAGGCATTCCTATGGGGACGGCTGTGCAAAGGCAGAGAGGTCAGAGTGGCAGGGGGATTCAGTCCCCTCAGTAGGTGCCAAAAAGCCTGGGGCTGAGAGCATGGCATCTGGGTGGGCACCTGGGTGGGCAGTGAGACTCCCCTAGGCAGGCATTTGATTGGTAAGTAAGTGGGGTGTTGGCTTCCAAAAAAAAGCTTTCACCTGGGATACCTGGGTCCTCTCACATGTGTGCCTTCCCAGCATCCCTGGGAAACAGCAGGGCGAGACCCTCCATGTACAGATATGGAGTTGGTCCCTAGATGGGGACGGGGCAGGGGGGCAGAGCCACCTAACTCCCACCTTGGGCTCTGTCCTGACTCTAGTCTCTGTTGATTTCTGAGGTTCCAGCCATTTGAAGGCTTCATTCTGAGACCTGTGGTATAATTTGACATTTGACAGTCCCTTTAGGGCACCGACTTTTTCCTGATGGAGAGCATCATACCAGGCAGGGACAGCTCTGCCGGGGCTGGAGCTTGGCTGTGTCCACAGCTAGACCTCTGCCACTCAACTATAACCTCAGTTGGGATCAGCCCTGGGGCCCCTGGAAGCCCCTGTCAGGCTGTAGGGGCTTGGGCCCAGCCTCTGGGGGCTAGATCGAGTAAGGCCTGTAGGGCTCAGTGCTTTGGGCTGGAGGGCTGGGAGAAACTGATCAGAGTCCCCAAGTGCTGCCCCTGTGACAGGCAGAGGGTTTTGCTATTTGCTCTGGGGGAAGACTGTGAAGAATCTGGTAACTCAGCTGCTCACTCTGCCTTTTCACCGGCTGGTCGGGAGCCCCTGGGGCAGGGCCTGGATGTCAGGTCCATCTCTGGGTCTCTGGGCCAGGCTCGGGAGGTGCTAGGTAGGAGAGAGCCACTGGGGATGGGAGAGCGCAAGCCCACAGGAACGAGAGAAGATGTGCTTTCAGGGTTCAGAGTGGGAATGGAATCATGTGGTGACCAGTGGACTTGGGTCCAAAGTCGGGGAGGGGAGGGCAGGGTTGGCCAGGGGGTGGGTTGGAAGTTCCTCCCTAAGGACGTACACTGTTGGGTGAACAGGCACCCTGGCTGTGCATTGAGGAGGGCGCTTCCGCCCTCTAGTGGTCACGGGGAGAAGTGATGCTGTTCCAGGCTGGCAGCTGTGTGTTGCCTGTGGTTGGAGGGTCCTTCTGCCCTGGGGTTAGGGTGGCCTGCTTCCTCCTCATGGGCAGCCAGGTGGACATGGCATCTGAGTGCTGCCATCTGAGCCCCCCCACCAAGTTTCTGTTTACTGACTCTGGAGTTTCTTCTGTGAGCCAGGCTTGGTTGAGGATGTCTGTCCTCCCTTCCTTCCTTCCTCCCTCCCTCCCATTTTATTCTTTTTGATATGACTCTGATGTTTACTGAACACTTACAATGTGCCTGGAACTGTGCTTCCCTTCCCATTCCAGAGCCAGCCAGAAAACCCTGGACAGAGGGAGGAGGCCCCTCTGTGTAGTGGAGAAGGCGCTGGGCTTGGAATCGGCTTAGCCACAAACTCTAGGTGTGACTCTCCAGCTTCAGCCTCCCATCTGTACTGGGGGAATTTGGGCAGATGATTTCTAGGGTCTGTCCAGCTTTTGTTTCTACAAGTCCAGTTCTCATGGGCTCTGTGACCTTGGGCAGGTTGTTTAAGCCTCTGTTGCCTCATCCATAGAATGGGCATCATCACAGCTTCTCTGCCTGCTTAACACACATTGTAAGAGAATGAGAGGTTGTCCTCTCATCCTTGGGTTGCATAACGAGAGCCAACCAGGAGTCGGGGGTCTGGGTTTGCCATCTGGCTACCTCTTCCTCAGTCAATCATCAACAAGCATTTTCTGAGAACCTACTTAGTGCCGCCACTGTAGCTGGAGGAGATGTGGGACCAAGGGAGGGTCTTTGTTTGTATGTTGGTTTGTTTGTTTTCATATTGGAAGTAATAGTGCCTGCTTTGCAGACTGCAGGGAATGACTTAGTACAGAAAGAGCAAAGTCCTCGAGTCGGGTGGGGTTGGTTCCAGGTGGTTCCTCCACTGCAGAGCTTTGGCGCCAACCTGCAGGTGGACTGGAAGATATGGGGAGGACCAGGGAGTTGCGTCTGACTGCTTCAGTTTTCTGGGTGAAGTAAAAAACCGGAAATGTCAGGAGGAGTGGAGGTTGGCAGAGAGGGAGAGTGAAAGGCCTGTAGAAATGTGCTGAGACACTTAAAGGCCCACCTGGGATTTGGGGTCACACATTTAAAGTGAGAATAGCCTGCAATGTTGCTACGTGAGTGTGCGTGTGGGTGCGTGTGTGTGTGTGTGTGTGTGTGTTTCCAGCTAGCTTTTGCTCAGGGTTCAGCTGTGGGTGGCCTGAGGCCCTGGTTTAACCAGGGTCAGGGCTCTCTTGGTGAAAACAGTGGCAGGTGCTGGGATGAGGGAGTCCAGGGTGTCTGCTGAGGAACGAGTGTGGTGTGGGACCTGGGATCTCAGCTGGGTAAGGAAGGAAGCAAGGGTGGGGCATTGAAAAGCTAGAGGTCTCAGCAAGGTCATCTAGAGCCATGTGGTCCTGGGCGAGTCGGTTAACCTCCCTGGGCCCCAGTAATACTGCAGGTATTGCCAGAAGGCTCAAGTGTATCTACGTGGGTCGCAGAATGCATAGATACATTTTAATTATGATGGTGTTTGGCTGCTAATGGAAGGCTCGGAGGTTGAACTCCACCCAGAGGTACCTGGAAGAAAGGCCTGGTGACCTACTTTTGAAAACTCAGCCACTGAAAACCTATGGAGCACAGTTCAGACCCACGTGGGGTTGCCATGGGTTGGACTCAACTTGGCAGCAACTGGTTTGGTATCCTCTTCTCTCCCTCGCGGAGAACCTGAGTCAGTGTGGTGCCCCTCGTAGAATTCTGGGCTGGCTTCCCACTGACTGAAGGTATCTGGTGCGGTAGGCACATCTGCCCCAACTCCTGTCGCCTCCTGGCTTACTACAGTGGTGTAAAGCTGCAGGTGTCTGTCAGCTGTGGCTCCAAACCATGGAGGGCCACATGCCTGCAATTCATTCATAAACACCCTGCCCACCTCCTGGCAGGTGTGTGACTGAAGGCTGGATATCTTGCATACTATTTAGCCTGCACTCCTGCTTGCTGCATAACTGATTCGGTAGATAATTGTTGAGTCCCTACTCTGTGCTAGGCACTGAGGCCACAAGACAGGATGGTCCCTGCTCTCTAGGCGTTTACATTCTGGTGGGGAAGCCATATGATAAACCTGTATCTAATAAAGAAATAGAATAATAGAAGCTTCTGATACGAGCTAGGAAGAAGTAGGTGAAGTGACGACCAGTTCAAAAAAGAAAACAAAACCTTTGCAGCAAAAAATGAGATGTGGTCAGAGGGATGGGTGGGGCTGGATTCTGTGGGGACTCAATGTCATGCCTGGGACCTGAGATTTTATCCTGTGAACACAGCAAGCCACTGATGAGTCCTAGGCAGGGGACAGAGAGGATCTAATGAACGCATGGCTGCTGTGTGGAGAAGGGTGTGGGGGCAGAAACAAGAATGGAGATGGGGGACTGGGTGGGAGGAGGCTGTTTGGACAAGAGCTGGTGGGAATAGTAAAGGTGGAGAGAGAAGCTGATGAATAAAATTGTATTTCATCGTTGATGGCTTGAGGATCATTTGGTAAAAATTTATTTGTCGATGTAGAAAGGTGTTCGTGATATACTGTTGTGTGAAAAAGAATGAATTACCAACAAATGCGTGTGTATTATTAACCAGTTGCCGTTGAGTCAACTCTGACTCATGGCAACCCCATGTGTGTCAGAGCAGAACTGTGCTCTACAGGGTTTTCAATGGCAGACTTTTTGGAAGTAGATTGTCAGCCCTTTCTTCCCAGGTGCTTATGGTTAGCAGCCAAGTGCATTAAGCGTTTGCACCGCCAAGGGAGTCCACGTATATTATTAGCCCATTAAAAAATGCATAGAGAAAAATTCAGAAAAGTCTTCACCAGCAAGTAGTTATCCCAGTGTTGTGTGGGTCATTTTAATTTTATTCTTTTGGCTTATTTCTATTTTCTGATTTTTGTACAGTGAATATGTCTTGTTTGAATGTTGTGTTTTGAAATGGTGATAACTCTGTCCTTCTGTGCATCCCCTCCCCGCCCCCCAGGAGTACGAGGAACGCCTGGCCAGGCTGAAGGCCGACTATGAGGCAGAGCAGGAGTCTCGGGCTCGGCTGGAGGAGGACATCACTGCCATGCGCAACTCTTACGATGTGAAGCTGTCCACGCTGGAGGAGAACCTACGGAAGGAGACAGGTGGGCTATCTTCCTTTCCACCTCCTTTCAGCACCTGCCATTTGTAGAACATTTTCTGTGCACTAGACTCAATTCTGTCTAACCCTTACAGATGTTGTTAGGTGCCATCAACAACTGTGAGGGTTAGATAGAACCCATGACTCATGGCAACCCCATGTGACAGAGTAGAACTGCCCCACAGGGTTTTCTAGGCTGTAATCTTTATGGGACCAGATCACCAGGTCTTCCTCCTATGGAGCCGCTGGATGGGTTCGAACCGCCAGCTTTTTGGTTAGCAGCCCAGTGCTTAACCATTGTGCCACTACAATTACCCTCATGTTATAGACAAGGAAACTGGGGCACAGAGAGGATAAGTAGCTCATTCAAAGTCACTCAACCAGTAAAATGGAGCCAGGATTTGAACCCGGGCAGTCTGACCCCAGAGCCCTTGCTCTTAGTCACAAGACTACATCCTGATGCCTTGGCCACAGGCTGGGCCCCCACTCAAGGCTGATTTAAACCCAAACCAAACCAAACCTGTTACTGTTGAGTCAATTCCGACTCACAGCGACGCTATAGGACAGAGGAGAACTGCCCCGTAGGGTTTCCAAGATTGTGATCTTTACAGAAGCGGACTGCCACATTGTTCTCCTGCAAAACGGCTGGTGGGTTTGAACCGCCAGCCTTTTGGTTAACAGCCAAACTCTTAACCACTGCGTCACCAGGCTGACATAGAGTTGTCAAATACCTCCTATGTTTTATAGGTGAGACCCTGCCCCGAGCTTCTGCATTTTCTGCCGTCTTTTTGAGCCCGTCCCACAATAAGCATTCAATCATGAGCAAGAACATTTTCCTTTCTGGAAGTTTTTGTCTTCTTTTTGACATTCTAGAATGTTCCATCCTATCCAGTATCATTCAAACACTCGTGCTGCCAGGCAGCCCAGATTTCTTCATACTCACCAAAATATTCTAAAATCCACCCTTGTTGTGATGATGGTACTGGTAACATCCTCAGTGCCAATTGCTGGGTATCACTGTGTGCCAGGTACTGTGTCAGGTGCTTTACCTGCAGACCCTCCTTGTGCCCTTCCCACTGCCCAGTGAGGTGGGGGCTACTGTAATCCTCATATTACAAATGTGGAACCGAGCCTTAGAGAGGTTCAGGCCACTAGTGAGGGAGTGGATGTCATTATTTCAGGGAAGGGAAAGTCAGGATGCTCTGAGGAGAGTGCCTGGACACAGTGATAAAGAAGTGGATGGGAAGTAAGAGGAGACTAAAGCCCCGTGATGGGGGCACTGGTGGTTCAGGGGTAGAATTCTCTCCTTCCACGTGGGAGAGCTAGGTTTGATTTCTGGCCAGTGCACCTCATGTGTAGCCACCACCTGTCTGTCAGTGGAGGCTTATGCGTTGCTCTGATGTTGAACAGGTTTCAGCAGAGCTTCCAGCCTAAGACAGACTAGGAGGAAAGGCCTGGTGATCTACTCCTGAAAATCAACCAATGAAAAACCAGTGGATCACAATGGTCCAATCCTGCTGTGCACAGTGTTGTCATGAGTTGGGGCTGATTCGACAGCAGCTAACAACAACAGAAAAGCCCCATGAGCTAAGAGCGCTAAGGAAGGTCTTTGTTTGATCATAGTCCCATCCAAGCTTGGAGGAAGATGCCACTTCCTCCAGCATTTTCTGTCCTTTAGAGTGTCCTTTCCAGTCCAGTTTGAATATTGGACCGCCGAGTGATTTTTATTTTGTCTCTAACTCTAACCCCCACCCACAGCATTCATTTAACTACGGTGGATATAGTATATCCCATGGACAGGAGCCCTGAGCTGGATGCTTCAGTGGGGCACCAAGTGGCTTGGGTGTGAAATCTGCTGCCCGGGCACTCACAGCCTGGGAAGGTGATATGAACCACAGGGTGGTCAGCTTATGTGTTACAAGCAGTCCCAAGGCAATGTGGTAAGAGCCCAGCACCTAATGGTTGGTGAGCTCAGAGAATGGAGAGATCATGGTGCTAGTCACAGAAGGCTTCCTGGAAGAGGTGAAAAGAGGCAGGTTTGAGTTCTGATGAGGGTAGAGGAGAATGGGAATGCACTGGCTGTAGCCACATTCGGGGAGGGAGGGGAGGGCCTGGGAACCTGTTAATCTAGTCTCAGGGACGGTAGGCTTGGGGCCAACTTCCAGAGAAAAGGTCCCTTCATTCTAATCCTTTAAAAGGCTATAAGAAAATTCTCCATTTTCAGAAGCTATCCTGAAGGCAGAAGTCCTCTACAAGGCCGAGGTTATGTCCAGGGCTGAGTTTGCCAACAGGTTTCAGTACTCACCTGCTTTCCAGGACGAGGTGGCCTTTAGACCCGAGGTCTCCCCCATGCCCGGCCCTCCGCCCAGAGCAGAGGTCCCCAAGTTTGAGAGTTCTTCCCAGCTGGATGAGCCGCCCAAGGTGCAGAGCTCCAAGTCTGAGATTTCTTTTGCATCTGATGAGTCATCCACACTCGAGGAAACTTCCATGTCCGAGGCCTTCCCTGGGCCTGACGAGCCCTCCAACCTGGAGTTCACCACGCCCGAGGAGGAGTCCAAGAACAAGTACTTCTCGGATGAGTGTTTCAGCCAGGAGGCCTCCAGGCCCCTGCCGGAGAACACGTGCTACCTTCAGGAAGAGGAGCCGGAGCTGACCCCTCTGCAGCTGCTCCCAGGCCTGCAGGACCCATTTGCTGAGCTGGAAGCCAAGCTGGCCAGGCTCTCTTCCACTGTGGCCAGGGCAGACATGCCCCCGGAGGAAATACCCAAGGTCCCTGAGCAGGTAGCTGATATCATGCAGAGTTTGGCTGGGGCTGGGGTACAGAGTCCCTTGTGCAGGCCTGGAGCTTTACCCTCTGCTGCTCCGGCACCGCCTCTGTTGCCTCCACCATGGCGCTGGCTCTGGTGGCTGGCTGGGGCACTCACAGTCGGGTCTGGGAGAGGGAAGCCCTAGCTAATCCTTGGTCAGTCAGTAGCAAAGTTGGGATCAAGGTACAAGGTTCTGCCAGGTGGACACCTGACCTGCTGACTGAGGGACACCTGTGCTGGGAGTTTGTTGAGTAGCCTGGGTACGGTGAGCGTCCAGGCCAGCAGAGCTGAGGAGGCCTTGGCCCAACCCTCATGTACCTGGAAGCTCAGTGTGGGGAGCTGGGCTGGGGGCCTGCGGGAATCCAGCTACCTTTCAGCGAGCCCTAGGGGAAGCCTGGGGTGCTGCTCTTCCTCATCCCGCCTCTTTGTCCCTCGTCTTCTCCCTTCTCAGCCCTCCTTTTTATCCTTTTTTTAAAAAATTGCCTCTTTTCCTGCCTTTGTTCTCTGCTTTCCTTTCCTCTGTGTGTGTGTGTAAAGAACACAAGCCTTCGAGTCGGGCAGACCTGGGTTCAGATCTCATCTCTGCCTCTTAGTTGTGTGGCCTTGGGCAGTTACGTCTCTGGGCCTCAGTTTTTAATCTATAAAATGGGAATGATGCTGCGCACCTCACATGAGACAGTGCAGGTAACGCTCCTGGCACACGGCAGGTGCTCAGAACATTCCTTGTCTCTCCTCTCTCCCCCTCATTTCCCCTTTTCCCTGTCCTCTCTCTCCCTTCATCTCCTCACTCCTTTTGTTCACGCCCCTTCTCAGCAGGGACAGGCAGGAGGAGAGTGTGGGTTTGGTGAGCAGCTGGGCATTAAGGCAGAGGTTAGCAGTGCAGGGGTCCAGGATGACTCTGGCTCAAACCATCCCTCTCCCTGCCTCCTACCCCGTTCTTCCTCAAGCACCGCTCCCTGACAGATCTGCTGGAGCCCTGTGACCCCAGGTCTGAAGCTGAGGCAGCTGACCATGCCCTGCCCAGGATTGTGAGTGCCTCCTAGGTGGCCGTCTGTGGTGGGAGGAGTTTGAGGGGCCTGTCTCCTCCCTTTCTGGGCTTCAGTGTCCCCATCCACCAAACAGGGACAACAACCCTGTTCCTAGACATGTAACAGATGGCCCCCTTGCAAAGCAATGCACAGATCAGAGGAACTGCCATACCATTATCACTGATGGTACTCACAGAGGTAGGCCCATTGTCTTAGACAGTGATTTCCAAACTTCTCAGCCTCGGAACCCTTGGTCTGAAGGAGTAGCAGTGACAGAGGAGGGCTACAGGTCAGAGACTGAAGCCCCTGAGGCACTATCAGGGACCCTTGCTTGTGGACCCCACCCTTTTCTCAAGAAAGCACAACAGGCCACCACATGGGAGTGGGAGAAAAAGCTTTAAATTATCTGCATTTATGGAGAAAGAAAATAGTCTGCCAACCTCTGGACTTGATCACTGGGTGGGCAGTGGAGTTTGGGCCCATTGCAGGCGCTCCATAGGTGGTAGGTGGAGGGGCCAGGGAAGCCCTGGCTGAGAAGGTGAAATTCAGGATGTGACCCAAGCAATAAGGAGGGGCCCAGGGAAGAGCACAGGCAGAGGGGACAACAAGTGTTCCTGTGACTGGAAAGATCTCGACTTTCTCAGAAACAGAAAGAGGCCAGAGTGGCTGCAGGTAGACAGGGGGTGAGCAGCTAGGATAAGACCAGAGAGGGAGGCAGGGGCCAGCGTGGAGGGCACTGCAGGCTGAGGAAGACACCGGGTTTTTCTGCAGATGTCGTGGGGAGCCAGAAAGGGCTCCTCCAATCGAGAAAGGGTGCGATTGATTTCTGGTTTAAGAAAAGGGCTCTGGCTGTAGTGTGGAGACTGGATTAGGTGGGAGAGAAGCTGGGAGACCAATTTGGGGGCTGTTGGTAGGAATTGGGGGCCCTGGTGGCACAGTAGTTAAGAGCTCAGGCTGCTAACCAAAAGGTTGGCAGTTCAAATCCATAAGCTGCTCCTTGGAAACCCTATGGGGCAGTTCTACTCTGTCCTATAGGGTCGCAATGAGTTGGAATCAACTCGACAGCAGCGGGTTTGGTTTGATTTTGGTAGAAATAGGAGCAGTAAGAAGTCAGCGGGGATACACTGTTGTATAACTGGGTGTTTCTGAGCCAGAGGTGGTCCATCCCAGGCAGCAGAGGGGTCGGGACTCCCCGCTTTGGGACTGAGGCCTTCCCCATCCCACCCCCCTCGTGATTTCTCTCTGTGCTCAGGAGGCTGATCTAGCCCCAGAAGCGGCTGAGGAGGTGGTGTCAGCAGCAGACCCTGGTGTGGCGGCCGAAGCTGAGGCCCAGGTGGCCTTGGTGGCCCAGCCTCACCCCCTGGTGGCCCTGGGAGGTGTGAGGAGGGAGAGCATGGGCGTGGACGTGGCGGTGCCGCCTGTTGTGAACCAGCAGCAGGTGCTCGCCCGGTAAGTGCCAAAGCTTAGTGCGGTGGGACCCATGGGCAGGGCCGGAAGTAGCCCCCTGCCAAGCTCTGGGAGTGGGGGTGCAGGTGGGTTCTCCCAACCCCCCCGAGGGCCCTCATAGCCTCTGTTTCATTTTCTACAGGGGCGGGGGCGAGCAGGAATGGTATAGTCATCCGGGTGGGCGAGTTCTCTCTGGAAACTGCACAGGCTGCCGTTCGCCCCCAGATTCTGGTCGTGCACCCACGGTAGTGCAATGGCTCTAGGGGGAACGTGGAGGGACTGTTGCTGGGTTGCCCACTGGCTTTCCCGGGTTTCAGGTTTCAGGAATTTTGGGTCAGGTTGGTGCAGGTCCTCAGGTCCCAGCCAAGTTCCCAGGTTCCTCGCCCACCCTAGAGACAGGCCACTCCACACAGTGAAGGTCCCTGGGTCCGTTTGGGGAGGTAGCCTTTCCTGACTCGCTGTGTGGTTTGCATAAGTCACTTAGCTTTTCTGAGCCTTGGTGCTCACTTCTGTAAATGAGAATGGTATCAGCCCCACCTCCATGACAAGTCATCCTCCCGGCCAGGGCTCAGCCTCTTTCCAGCATAGGATACTCAGCCCCACAGAGCACATAGCCTGGAATTACCCTAATCATGCAGGTTGCCTCAGAACAAGGACATGGGCCTGTTCTGCTACAGGGACCAGCGTCCCCATCAGCATTTGGGGCAGACGGGAAAAGGGTTAGCTGAAGGACCACAAGAAGATTCTCACCTTTCCTGTTAGATAGAACCACCACCATGGTTGGGGACACAGGCTGGGAGTCCAGCAGATCTGGGACGAATCCTGGTTCTGACCCTGAGCAAGTGGCTTCCTCTCTGAGCCTCAGTTTACTTCTCTAGGAAGTGGGGTTGTTGGAAGGATCCAATGAGACAATGCTTAACCTTGAGCCTGCTGGATAGCAAGGGCTTAGTGAATGACAGGTATTGTCATGTTTGCCTTCTCCTCCACACTGGCAGCTTGCAGCTATTGGAGCAGCAGGTGGTGGGCGGGGAGCAGGCCAAGAACAAGGACCTGAAGGAGAAGCACAAGCGGCGGAAGCGGTATGCTGACGAGCGCAAAAAGCAGCTAGTGGCAGCCCTGCAGAGCTCTGATGAGGACAGTGGGGATTGGGTGCTGCTTAATGTCTATGACTCCATCCAGGAGGAAGTGAGGGCCAAGAGCAAGCTGCTGGAGAAGATGCAGAGGAAGGTAAGGCTCTGGAGTTAGGCACCCCCTGTTCCCCACCTCCCTTCATTCCTAGCCCCCCCTGCCCTACATCCAAGCGTCGCTAGACCCTGCAGGCAGACAGGCAGGCATTGTCCATCCATTACACAAATATTTCTTTTTTTTTAAATTGTTGTGCTTTAAGTGAAAGTTTACAATTCAAGTTAGTCTCATACAAAAATTTATATATACGTTGTTATGTGACCCTAGTTGCTCTCCCTATACTGTGACACCACGCTCTTCCTTTCCACCCCGGATCTCCTGTGTCCATTCAACCAGCTCCTGACCCTCTCTGCCTTCTCATCTCACCTCTGGACAGGAGCTGCCCATTTAGTCTCATGTATCTACTAGAGCTAAGAAGCACACTCTTCACGAGTATCATTTTATGTCCCATATTGCAGTCTAATCTTTGTCTGAAGAGTTGGCTTTGGGAATGCTTTTAGTTTTGGGCTAACAGAGAGTCCGAGGGCCATGTCTTCTGGGGTCCCGCTAGTCTCAGCCAAACCATTAAGTCTGGTCTTTTTACTAGAATTTGAGTTCTGTAGCCAGTTTTCTCCTGCTCTGTCAGGGACTCTCTGTTGTGTTCCCTGTCAGGGCGGTCTTTGGTGGTAGCCGAGCACCATCTAGTGGTCTCAGGCTGATGAAGTCTGTGGTGTATGTGTCCCTTTCTGTGTCTTGGGCTAATGCTTTCGTTTTGTCTTTGGTGTTCTTCATTCTCCTTTGCTTCAGGTGGGTTGGGACCAATTGATGCATCTTAGATGGCTGCTCACTAGCTTTTAAAACCCTAGACACCACTCACCAAAGTGGGATGCAGAACATTTTCTTAAAAAACTTTGCTATGCCAATTGACCTAGAACACAAACATTTCTTGAGTGCCTGCTGTGTGCCATGCCCTGCTCTGGATGCTGGTGGCACAACAGTGAAAGTGACAAACATGTCCCTGCTGTCATGAAGCCCACATTCTAGTGGGAGTAGGTGTGTGTAACGAATACCAAAACATAAGACATAAGCAAGAACATATCTGGGAGTAATTGGGCTATTATGAGAATACCAGGGGAGGACTACTTTATTTTTATTTTTTCATTTTGATTGAAGTATGAGTGCACGAATCCTAAGTGCCCAACTTCATGCATTGCCACAAAGTGAACACGCCCATGAAACTAGCACCCAGACCAACAGCTGAACATTAACAGAACTCCAGCTGTACCTGGGGCTACTACAGATGGGGAATGGGGAAGTTCTCATGGAGGCAGTGACTTTAAGGTGGAACCTGACAGGGAAGAGCAACGCAGGCAGAGAACAGCCAGTGCTGAGACCCAGGTTAGCATGTTCTAGGTACAGAAAGAAGGCAAATGTGGCTGAGCACAGGTAGTGAGGACAAGAAAGGAGGAGAAGGCAATTGTGCCACCCATAATGGTCAGTTATATCTCCTTCTCTACTTTCTCTGCATGATGTCTCCCTTGGCCGTCTGCGGTGGTTGTCCCCTAGCCCCCACCCAAGCACTGGAAACCAAAGGATCTTGCCAGAGCATAAATTTTGTCATAGGATCAAGTCTGTGCTCCTGATGAAGTATAATTTTTTTTAAAGTTGAAAATATGATTCATGTACAAATATAAAATGAGCATATGTCAAAGATTTTATTGACTTCATTAGTTAACTCATTTAAGATGTTAAAACTGATTCAGAGAGAATTTGAAGAATATGTATACCCATATAATGTATACATGCACAATCATAGAGGCTGAAATGAGTTTGCTAATAGATGCAACACTGGTTAACATGCTATACTGCAATAAAATATAATAGATGGGGTTATCTTTTCTGCAAAGTGGTAATTAGTTATAGCTCTACAAGTTAACTAGTTAATAGAGGTCAAAAGTGTATACCCCCAAAGAATCAGATAATTCCCAGAGGGTCCACTAGATAATGCCCAGCACTGTACTGAAAGGAGATGTAATAATCTCTTGTCTATTTCAAAGTTCTGACCATTTTCCTGTTACTCCTCAGCCTGACAAACAGTAGGCTTCTACTTATATGATATCCTGTTACTTTCACTTATTCCCCTGTGATAGTCATTGAGGTTATTCTCCTTTCCTCATTCTCCCTACTTTTCTCTCACTTTTTTGGTTGCATTATTTCTACATGGTTAGAACATAAAACTTTTACATATTTTTCTTCCACCCTGTCCCCATCTTTGTTTTAGTCTTAGATCAACAAATAAATATATTCAGTGCTCACCATTAATCCTTTTGCTGAATTTTCCCATCATCTCTTGTTGGATGAAGCTTGCTTTCTGTTACATTTCTCAGGAATGGCTCGTGTAGTGTATTTCTGCATGTTTAAAATTTGGCTGGAAACAAAATCCTTGTCTCACATTTTCTTTCCTTGAAAATGTTGCTCCTGAGTTGCCTTACTTTGCATGAGAGGCCTTGAGAAATTTTTAAAACTGTTTGAAATTTAATAGTTTTACTAGGGTAGCTCTTGACTTTATAATTCTGGGTTATTTTCCCTGGGTACGTAGTAGGTCTATTCAATATGTAGATTCAGAACTTCTTTTATTTCCAGAAAGTGTTCTTAATTCTAGATTTAAACATTATTGTGTTCCATTCTTTTGTTCTTATTTTTTTCAGGAACTCTAATTATCTGTATGTTGGGTCTTCTTTTTCATCATCTAAGTCAATCACTTTCTGTCTGAGACTTTTTTTTTTTTTTTTTTAATTTTCTTGGCTATCTTCATACGTTTTCTTAATTCTCCCTTGTATTTTAGGTGAATTTATTCTCCCTTGGATATCTTGTAATTTGATCTACATTTCTAAAACTAAAAAAAAAAAAAAAAATCTGAGTTTGGTTAACATCCCATTTCACATCATTTTGATTTTTTTTTTCTTTTGTCCATTTGTATTTTAAGTTTTGGGATTTCTGATTTGAAAATTTTATATCCGTGAATGCTTTCTTAAGTTGAAGTTTTGTGTTATATTTTTCATCTGCTTGTTTGGTTCTGTGTGCTTTTGCTTTTGGAGAGAATTTTCTTCAGTTGAAGTGCTTTTACATTTTCTATTATATAGCTTTGAAGCATGCATCTGCTGTTTTCTAGTCATCTTATAATATGCTATTTTTCTGGATTATCAATGACAGCTTGCAGAGGTGAAGGTTTTGGGTGGTTTACTAGGTTTCTTCATTTAGTAGTATGCTCTTCTGTTCATATAGTGAAATACAGAGTTTTAAATAGAGTTCTATATTATTTTCCTATTGCTGCCATAACAAATTACTACAAATTTAGTTGCTTAAAACAATGCAGATTTATTATCTCGTGTTCTGTAGGTCAGAAGTCCAGGCACAGTGTGCCTCAGCTGGTTCCTCTGCTTAGAAATTCACAAGGCTGAAATTAAGGTGTTAGCTGTGTGCCTTTGTGGAGGCTTAAGGGGAGTATCCTTTTTCAGGCTCATTCAGATTGTTGGCAGATTCAGTTACATGCAGTTGTAGAACTGAGGTCCCCATTTCCATGCTGGCTGATGGTTATGAGTCATTCTCAACTTCTGGAGCCCACCTGCATTCACTGGTTCATGGACCCTTCAGACACAGGAAGGATAGGTACAGCTCCTCTCATGCCTTGAATCTCTCTGACTCTACTCCTGCCTCATCTCTCCAGCGCATCTCCTGTCACATCTCTTGTGCTGCACCTCTCTTACTTCCTCTTCGCTTTTGAAGGTCCATATGATTACACTGAGTTCATCTGGATAGTCCAGGATAACCTCTCTATTTTAAGATCAACTGATTAATATCTTTAATTCTATTTGCAAAGTCCCTTTTACCATGTAAAGTAAACATATTTGTGGACATAACAGCAGGGGGTAAAGATCATGGAGGCCAAAATCCTGCCTGCCACGAGCTTTTTTTTGGGGGGAGCAGATTAAAGGGGTCATAAAAGTCCTGCGGAAATGAGGAAAACTCACAAAAAACACTGTCTCTTGTGATTTTTCTTATTTCCGCAGGACTTTTCACTTCCACCTCAAGGGTGCCTCCCACTTCGAAGTGTCCTCTTCTCCCCCAGAAGCAATGCTTTCCAAAACCCCTCTGGGGCTGCACACATTCAAGTTTCCTTTTTTCAGTCTCCCAGCATCAGGGTCCAGACCTGTATTTTCTCACTCAGAGTGAGACATTCTCTTTTGGGGAGTGATTTTATCTGCATGCCATCACCTTACCCCTCCCCCTCCATGGTTTCCTGTGTACCCGCCACTTATCTCCCCCATGTCGTGGGCTCAGGAGCTGTCTCTGCTGGACTTGGGTGTTTGTTTCTCTACTTGCATGTAATTTGAAGCTTCCAGTGTTCTCTGTCTCCTGTCATGCAGTAGGCTTGGGCTAAGGGTGGTTTTATTTTCTCTCCTTGTTGTCCTGTGTGTTTTTCTGTTTTTCTGGAGGATGTCTATAGAGATTCGGATTTAGCTGTCATTACCCTAGGTACCCAGAACTCTTGTGTATTTTTTTTTACATATGAGCAAATATATGCGTGTGTATCCTCCTCCCTTCTTAGATAAAAGTAGCCTGCAATACACACTTACCTTCATCTAGCTTTTTTTTTTTTTTACGTAACTATCCTGAGGAGTCCTAGGGTGGTGCAAATGGTTAACATACTCAGCTGTTGTAAAAATGGTGTGGTGGTGTCAGACCTCCTCTAACTTCACAAGGGGGAGGGAGAATCAAGATCAACAGCCCAAGGCTGATTCCTATGAGGCAGAGGTCAGACATACCTCCTCTCTCCAACCTTTTTATCAATTCTGACACCAGCTGTCCTTCGTATGGCATGCTCTACTTCTCCGCTAGTACAATAATTCATTGCAATGGCCACATAGAACTCAGACAATACTCACGCTTATGGAGTTTATTAGAGAAGTAACAAATTACAATTCAGGATTAGGAATGACTCAGGATATAGTTTTTTGATCAGCTTTTTCTCAGCCATGACTGCAGGCAGGCCTCTCTCTGACTTTCGGCCTCACCTCTGCCCTGCTCAGGCGAGTGTTACAAAGCTCTTTAGCCCTGTCGATAAGTACCCGGAGGCACTCAACTCTGCCAGTAAGCCTTGGCCCAAAGTCGCTCAGCTTTCTTGCTCTGTGGGTCATGGGTCAGCACCTCCACTGTAACTGCCTTGCTTCGTGGGCCAAGAAGCCCACTGCACCATCTTGTGCCAGCCTCCTGGTTCTGCTGCCACTGTTTCTCTGCTGCTGCTTCTTGCCGTCTCATGCCGTCTCCAGTGTTACAGCTCTCTCTCTCTCTGTGTGCCTCCTGGGTCTAGGAGGTTCTCAGCGCAGGGACCCTGGGTCCAAAGGATGTGCTCCACTTCCTTGGTGGTAGTAAGGGCCCCCCCCCCCCGCTTTGGGATTGGCTCTCTTTTAAGCATAGCAGGATGGTAAAACTGACCAATCCCCTTGTTAGGTTTCCATGATCCCTTATTTGCATGATCCCACCCCCCACAAGGGTGCCATGCTCCTTATATGCATTATTAGCAAGCTGTCCAATCCCCTTGGTGGGCCACAAGAACCTTATTTGCATAACCCCACTCAGTCATTTGGTGGGAGTTACAAGACTGGCTAGAAAAGCCATATAAAAGTGATCTGTCACACCACAGGACACCCCCTGACTTTTCTAGCCATAGTTCTTTCATACTTGGAGGATAACTTCCTACTTACAATCATTTTGCCAGTCCAAAACAGCCATTAACAATTAGTCCTTCAGTAGGGCAGAGAGTCCTCAGGGTGAGGTTATGCAGGTACTAGCTATTCAAATCTGCTGCAGGTAACCATCTGATCTGGTCGGGTTTCTCCAAAAGTCATCTTGGCTTTACCCTTTCTGGTGTCTGAAAAAATTTGACTGAGAGGAGATTTTTCCCTTGCTCTGAGCCTCACGAGGTATCAGTATAGCAAAACCTTTAAGGGACTTTACGTTTGGCCACTGTACTCCAGTCCAGCAGTACCTCTCCCTTAGTCTACTCTTTCACAGTTACTGCTTCTTCAAGTACAGTTTTTAAAATCACAGTTAACCCTGTTAACAGTCATTACTCGCAGCTGAATCATCGTCTTCCCCCACCCTCTCTTCCCAGACCCATCAGGAAAAGAGGAAACTATTCAGTGGTGATCCTCCCTTGTCCCCCCTCATCTTGAGTGTAGGCATATCAAAAACATGTAAGCTAGCCACTTCATGCCTTATCTTCCTCCATTTTACATAGTCAATTTCTAAATTGCCCATCCCTATCAAACCAGTACTCTGAGGACAGAGGCATGTTCCTTGGTCTGAAGAATCTTCTGTTCCGGTTGTAACTTTGAGCATCTGCATCCATAAGCGAAGTGTAGTCCAGTGCAAGCCATTAAATTGGAGCGATCCACACCAGCTCACAGTGTCAAACATCTTTCTGCTCATTCGGTTGGGTTCTGGTCAGCTCATCCCTATCCTCTGTAGGCTAGGTCAGTGGGTACTAGCCATAGGCTCAGGAGTCCACACACCTCCCTGCACTTCAGATCAGCCAGTCCCTTCTCTCTCTCTCTCATCCCTAGCCCCTGTGGGAGAGGTCAGTGGGCACCACCCATAGGCCAGCCTCTTCTCTCTGTCTCTCATCCTTAGCCTCCGTGGGCTAGGTCAACAGGTGCCAATGGAACACATCCAAACTCAGCCCACCTCTTCACTGCTGCGCCTCCCCCACTTCTACTCATCTTGTGGCCCCAGATGGTCACCTCAAGTGAGCATACCAGGCTGTCCACTGACCAGCTCCCTTTAATTTTCAGTCCTGGAAGGGGATTCTTCTGATGGGCACTGACTTTTCCTGCCTTGATGCACTCAGGCAAACCACTTGCTCAAAATTCAAAAAGCAAAACAGTCATTTTTTTTTCTGCAGGTTCTTCCTTCAAATGCAAATCTCCTCTTCTCTCAGTAGTTCTGGGTAGGTCTGCATGTCTTTTTAAATGCAGATTTCCTGACTGGAAAGATTCTGGGTGGGGCTCAGGTTTTCAACCTAAGCCCCGCCCCCCCATACTCTATACACAGGGCTACTACATTGAAATGAACAACCTGTTTCTTTTGGGCAAATCCTAGTTGCCCTTTTAGCATATCCAATCAAGTATTGGCTGAAGGCAGAGTTGCATGCCCTCTGTAATCTATAGTACCCAATATTCATTTCCATCATACATTTAGGTCTGTTTTACAACACTAGGTAGGAGAAACATTCAATCCCCAGGTTGGTCCCTGGCAGGTCGGCCCTTGTGACATGGTGCATCCAGCTGCAGCAACGAGTGGAGCCCATATGCACCTGCCTCCCTCAGAGTTTGGAAAGGGCTGGCCCCACCATCCGAGTGCCCCAAGCACCACTGCTCTACTCCACATGGTGGGCCTGAAGGTGGTTGTGGCTGGTAGTTATAACACGAATGCTGTGCTCTACGTGTTCCCTGAGTACAGCTGGTCAATGCTGTAAGCTGGGCACACAGCCAAGCCTCTGAGATGCCCCCTTATGCAGCTCTGCCCCACCCCATCCTGCTGGGCCTTCTGTGCTGTGCAGCCTGGGTCCGTCACAGCCCCTCTCTGGGCTTCTGCTTCTCCTACCTTACCCTGTGGGATTTCACTATTGCAGCAGTTCTTGGCCTTTTGGTGGCTGGAAGGGAGGGGGGCAGTCTTAGATTACTGACCTCTGAATGTTCATGTGGTTTCCAGGGGTTGTAGAGAGCTTTGGACTTGGGTTTCCCTAAGTGTCCTCTTCCCAACCCTTGGGCCCCGGGCTCACTCTTAACATATCCTGAGCAGCACTTTCTCCCTTGCATCCTGAGGCACGGGCCTTATAGTTAGTGCATGGGGTTGACAGGTCTGGTGAGGATCAGCACCATCCTACCCACAACCCCAACCCTCCCTGCATCTGCTGAGGAGGGTTCAAAACCCAGCAAAAATATGGCCCGGTGGTACAACGTAGATATTTTAGTTCAGGGTCTACAATAAAGTATCTAATTGGTCTCAAAGATTTTATAGAACAGAATCTTCTGAGTATTTTATGTGACATTTGCCCTGTAGGTATATCTTAACCTGTGGAGAAGGTACATACAGTGGTTCTAATAACAAGACGAGTGCTACTTTGCAACCCGCATGAAAACATTATTATTATTACAGTATTATTATGTTAAAAATGTTTTAGTGTATGTAGAAATGTTTATTTTTATGCACAGAAAGGTACATTGTATACTAAGACAAACATTTGAATAACTGACTTTAGATACAAACTGTATCTAACTGTTCTGACTTACGCACAAATTCAACTTAAAGACAGACTTAGGAACAGAACTCGTTCATAATCTGAGGGCTGCCTGTACATTCAAATAAACACGTAGCCCTTTTTAAAAATATTCCAGTTTTTATCTTCTCCAAGCCTTGACTATCTTCTCCACACCTTGACTCTCTTCCCGTTTATATGCATATGGCTTTGGGCCTCTGGCTGGGTAGGACCAGAAGACCCTGGCTCACTATCATCGTGTTTAACCAGCCTGGCTTTTGCTCCAAGTCACTCTGGATGTGGTTTTTCTCCCTTCAGCTGCACCATAACATCTCTGAGTTTCCTTTCAGCCATTACAGACAACAACCACTAAAGTAACCATCTAAGAAGCATAAGTTCCACTTCCCACACCCCTTGATTCTTTCTGTTCCATACTTCATGAGTCTGGAGCCATTGCAACGAATCCCACTTCTGACACCAACTGTAAAAATAGTGTGGCAGTGTCAGACTTCTAACTTCCCAAGGGGGAAGGAGAATCAAGATAAACAGCCCAAGGCTGATTCCTGTGAGGCAGAGATCAGACATACTTCCTCTATCCAACCTTTTTACCAATTCTGACATGAGCTGTCCCTCCCATGGCACTCTCTACTTCTCTGCTGGGTTCGATAATTCGTTGCACTGGCCACACAGAACTCACAGACAATATTCACGGTTATGGGGTTTATTAGAGAAGCAGCAGGTTACAATTCAGGATTAGGAATGATTCAGGATACAGTTCTTCAGTCAGGGCAGCTTATTCTCAGCTGTGCCCAAAGACAGGCCTCTCTCTGGCCCTTGGCCTCTCGGCGTCTTGGCCTCACCTCTGCCCTACTCAATCAAGTGTTAACAAAACTCTTTAGCTCCACCAATAAGTGCCTGGAGGCACCCCACTCCACCAGTAAGTTTTGGCCCAAAGGCACTCAGCTCTCTCTCGCCCTGTGGGTTGGCGAACCTAGCTTTGCCAAGTGTCTGGAGGCACCCTAGTCTGTCTGTCAGCCTCCTTCCCAAAGGTGCTCAGCTCTCTTTCTCTGTGGGTTGGCACACCCACTGTATCCACCTTGCTCTGTGGGCCAGGAAGCCCACTCTGCCATCTCCTGCCTGTCTCCCGCTTCTGTTGCCACCGTTTCTCTGCCACTGCTTCTTGCCGTCTTGTGCCAAGTCTAGTGTTAAAGCTCTGTCTCTGTCTCCTGAGTCTGGGAGGTTCTCAACACAGGGACCCCAGGGCCAAAGGACACACTCCACTCCCAACTCTTCTTCTTGGTGGTAGTGAGGTCTCCCCTTCTGCTCTGGGATTGGCTCTCTTTTAAGTCTAACAGATGGCAAAACTAACCAATCCCCTCATTAGGGTTCCATACACCTTATTTGCATGGTCCCACCCCCACAAGGGTGCCGTGAACCTTATTTGTATGGTCCCACCCAATCATTTGGTGGAAGTTACAAGACCTTGGCTAGAAAGGCCATGTAAAAGCGATCCATAGCATTGCAGATGCTAACCAAAAGGTTGGAGATTTGAGTCCACCCAGAGGTGCCTCAGAAGAAATGCCTGGCAATCTACTTTAAAAAATCAGTTCATTGAAGACCCTATGGAGCACATGTCTACTCTGACACACAGGGGGTTGCTGTGAGTTCGAGTTAACTCAGTGGCAACTGGATATATCCAGATTGTAAAGGAATGGGTAACACTATCTTTATTTGCATATGAAATGATTTTGTATATAGAATACCCTAAGGAATCCACTAAAAAACTTTATTAGGACCAATAAACAAGTTCAGCAAGGTTGTAGGATACAAGATCAAAAAGCAAAAACCAATTGTATTTTTATACACTTGCAATGAACAATCTGAAAATAAAATTACAAAAACAATTCCATTGACGACAGCATCAAAAATAATAGAATACTTAGGAATAAATTTAACAAAAGAAGTGCAAAAATTATATTCTGAAAACTACAAAACGTAGTTAAAAAAATTGAAGAGCTAAATAAGTAGAATGACATCTTGTGTTCATGGAGCAAGATTTAATATTGGTAAAATGGCAATACTTCTTAAATTGATGTACAAATTCAGTGCAGTCCTAGCTGAATTCTAGGAAATTGATAGGCTGATTCTAACATTTATATGGATATTCAAGGGACCTAGAATAGCCAAAACAATCTTTAAAAAGAAGAACAAAGTTAGAGGACTTGCATACCCCAATTTCAAAACTTACTACAAAGCTGCAGTAATCAAGACAGCGTGGTACTGGCATAAGAACAGACGTACAGACCAATAGGATAGAATTGAGAGTCCCAAAATAAACACATTTACAGTCGATTTTTTTTTTTTTTTTTTTAGGAGAATAAGCTTTATTTTTGTTTCATAAATACTGTGATGCTTTGATACATATCAGGGAGGGTAATATCAGGATTTAAAAGTACATGTCACCGTAATGTATGTAACTTTTTTGTCCTAGGAACATATTAATTAAAAACTGATTTTTTAGTTGCCGGGAATTGTATCCTGTGTCAATGTCTCTTTTTTTCTTTTCTTTTCATGGATTATCTTTTTTTTAAATAATAGTTTATTGTGTTTTTGGTGAAGGTTTACACAGCAGTTTAGGTACCTATTCAGCAATTTCTACACAAGTTGTTCAGTGACATTGGTTACATTCTTTCCAATGCATGAACATTCTCATTATTTCTGTTCTGGTTGTTCCATTTCCATTAATCTAGTTTCTCTGCCCCCTTACATTCTCATCTTTGTTTTAAAGTAATTATTAACCATTTGGTCTCATATAGGTGATTTTTAAAAGGAGCACAATACTTATAGGTGATATTCATTATTTTTTGAGCAAATTTGTTATTTAGCTAGAAGCCAACCTGAGGGGTTAGTTTTGGTTCAAGGTTTGAAGAGTATCTCAGGGCAGTAGTCTTGGTGAGTCCTCCAGTCTCAACCAGTCTAGTAGATCTGTTTTTTATTTTGTATTTGTTTTAGGAATTTAAGGTTCTGTTCCACATTTTTCTCCCATTCTATCAGGATCCATCTATTGTGGCCCTGATTAGAACTGTTGGTAGTGGTAGCTGGGTACCATCTAGTTCTTCTTGTCTCAGAGTACATGAGCTCATAGTTTGTGTAGACAGTTTGTCCTGTAGACTAGTTCCTTCTTTGAATCTTTAGTTTCCTTCTTTCTCTTTTGCTCCAGATGAGTGGAGACCAATAGTTGTATCTTTACAGTCAATTGATTTTTGACAACGACATCAAGACACTTTAGTGGGGAGAATAGTCTCTTCAACAAATGGTGCTGGGACAACTGGATATTCATATGCAAAAGAATGAAACTGGACCCTTATTTCATACCATATACAAAAATTAACACAAAATGGATAAAAAACCTAAATGTAAGAGCTAAAACTATAAAACTCTTAGAAGAAAACACAGGTATAAATCTTTGTTACCTTGGATTAGGCAATGGTTTCTTGGATGTGACACCAAAAGCATAAGCAACAACAACAAAAAATAATTGGACTTCATCAAAATTAAAAACTTTTGTTCTTCAAAGGATACTATCAAAAAGAGAAAACATAACCCATAGAATGAGAGTAAAGATTTGCAGATATCGTATATCTGATAAGGGACTTATATCTAGAATATATAAAGAACTCTTACAACTCAATAATACAGAGACAACCCAATGAAAACATGGGCCAAAGGCTTAAACAGGCATTTTTCCAAAAAGATATTCACATGGCCAGTAAGCACAAGAAAAGATGCTCAACGTCATTAGCCATCTGGGAAATGTAAATTAAAATCACAATGAGATACCCTTTCATTCCTACTAGGATGGAGTAGTGCAGTGAGTTTCTCTTATATATGGTCTTTCTAGCCCTGGGTTTGTAATTCTGACAAAAGTATGGTTGGGCCACAGTCTGTGATTGGTCTCCTTTAATCACTTTACAGGGATTGGTTTGTTTACTAGTCGGAATGGTGGTGTGTAAAACCACCCAGTAGCATCGAGCGACTTGCAGTTCACCAAAGGGATTGGTCGTTTTGTGGTCCTGCTAGGAGGGCCACACCTTGAAATTGACAAGGAGTTTGCTTATATAGGCAGCCAACCCCACAGAGGTTTAGAGAGAGAGAAAAAGGTGAGGAGGAAACCTTAAGATCAAGACTAGCCTGGTGTGGTTTGGACCCAGGGTCCCTGCAAGGGAAACCTCCTAAAAGAGCTATACTATGGGTCAAGGGCTATACCACTAAAGACAGTGAGAGGCCAAGGAAGGGCCCTTAGTGGTGAAGAAGCCCAGGAGGGGTCCTGCAGCAGAGTGGCCTAGGTCAGCAGAAAGCTGCTGCTTGCTACACTGGCTATGAGCTGGGCCAGTTAGCAGTGGAGAGGCTGACGGTGGGGAGGCCAAAGTCAGAGAGGCCTGCACTGCTGAGAGGGGGCCTGCTTGTACGGCAGAGAGACCTGCAGCATGGCAGACAGCAGCTAAGAGAGCTATCCTGGTTCGAAGCTGCCCTGCACTGAAGGAAGGGATGTGCTCTCTACTTCGGAGGAGACTTCCATACGTTGCCTGTGTGCCTCCTAATCCTGATCCCAAGTTATAGCCTGTTACTTCGAAAATGATGCTGAGCTCAAGTTATATGTAGCCTGTTACTTCCCTAGTACACCACAGAACTGTGAGTATGGTCTGTGAGTTCTGTGTGGCTATTGCAACAAATTATCAAGCCCCAAAGAGAAGTAGAGAGTGCTATGAGGGGAATGACTGGTGTCAAAAATGGTGAAGAAGTTGGAGATGGAGGTATGTCTAACCTCCATTTCATAGGAACCATCTTGGTGCTAATCCTGATTCTTATCCCTCATGAATTTAGATGAGTCTCACTACATTACAGATGGCTATAATAAAAAAAGATAATAACAAATTTTGATGAAGATATGGAGAAATTAGAACCTTCATACACAGCTGGTGAGATGTAAAATGGTACAGCCACTTTGGAAAACAGTCTGACAGTTCCTCAAAAGGTTAAACATAGAGTTACCTTATTACCCAGCAGTTTTACTCATAGGTATATATATATTCAAGAGAAATGAAAACATGTTTACACATGAATGTTCATAGCATTATCTGTAATAACCCAAAAATGGGAACAGTCAACTGATGAATGAAAAAATAAAATGTGGTATATTCATACAATGGGATATTATTTGGCAGTAAAAAGAATGAAGTACTGATACATGCTACAACATGGATAGACCTTGAAAACATTTTGCTAAGAGAAAGAAGTCAGTTACAAAAGACTGCATATTGTATGACTCTGTTTATATGAAATATCCAGAACAGGCAAATCTATAGAGACAAAAAGTAGATCAGTGGTTGCCTAAGGCTGAGGGGTGCAGGGGAAAATGGGAGTGACTGCTAATGGGTAAGGGTTTTTTCCCTGGGGTGATGAATTGTGCTAAAATTGATTGTGGTAATGGTTGCACAACTCTGTGAATATGCTAAAAATCAATGAATTGTATACTTTAAATAGGCAAATTGTATAATATGTGAATTATATCTCAGAGCTGTTATAAAAATCATTGTGAATTATTTCAGATGTACTATATATGTATATATATGTATATATGTGTATATATATATAAAAAGATTATTACCATGAACACCACGCATCTACCATTCAGCTTAAGAAATAGAGCATTATTAATTTAGTTGAAGTCCCCGTAACCCCCTTCCTGCTGGCTGGCCTGCCCACCTGTGTCCCACCAGATATCCTCTGTTCTCGATTTGGTGATTATCAGTCCCATAAACTTATTAAAACATTCTTCTTTATTGGTCAAACTGTACCTGCTCTTTGAGGAAACAGACTGTGCACCAAGGGGTCTTGAGGCTCGGGGAGGGCATGGTTATAGTTGAAGTTGGGAGTCATCTGTGTTTAGGAGGGGATTATTGGAGGGCCACATGGGCAGAACTGGGCCTGAGACCAAAAGAATCTGGAAGCCATGGTCAAGTCAAGGTGGGACTTGATTCTTAAGTCCAAGGCTTGTCCAAGCTGGAGAGAAACCAGCTGTTCACCATTCCAGGTCTGGGTCAATGTCTGCTTTTGCCACTGGCCTCCTGTGTGACCTATATAAGTCATTGTTCGTCTCTAGCCTTCAGTGCCCTTATCTTTACAAAGAAGGGATTGTACAGGATGATCTTGAGGGTCCCTCCACCTCCAGGGAGTCTCAGAATCAGGTCAGACCTCGCTGTGGTCTGAAGATTGTAGAAGAGGGAGAAAGAGGACTCAGTTGAGTCTGTTGCTCCCCTTAGAAAAATCATTTGTGCAATTCTATAAGATCATTTAGGACTGTGGTGACTATAGGGTTGTGTGGGAGTATTTTTAAAAGACTCCCGAATAAAATGTATGGGTGTGGGATAGTGATCAAAGTCTGGCAGATGGGGTTGATGATCACCCTTTTTTTAAAACTTTTGCAGGGCTGTGGACAAAGTAGGTGCTCATTTAAATGATGGGGGGAGAACTGGGAGGATACCTGAATGGATGGATGGAAGGATCGGCAGGTAGCAGGGAAAGTGGATGAACAGATGGAAGAACAGATGGATGAGTGGCTAGCTGGAAGGAGTAATGGGTGAGATGGTCAGATGGATGGGTAGGGGGGCTTTTCCCTGTTCACTGCTTGTCATGCTTTGTTTTCAGCTTCGGGCAGCAGAGGTGGAGATCAAAGATCTGCAGTCAGAGTTTGAGCTGGAGAAGATCGATTACTTGGCCACCATTCGTAGGCAGGAACGTGACTCCATGCTCTTCCAGCAGCTCCTGGAGCAGGTGCAGCCCCTGATTCGCCGAGACTGTAACTACAGCAACCTGGAGAAGATTAGGCGCGAGTCCTCCTGGGATGAGGATAATGGCTTCTGGAAGATCCCTGAGCCTGTCATCATAAAAACGAGCCTCCCAGTAGGTCAGGAGCTTGGCTGTCCCGTGAGTCCTCGAGGCCCTCCCCACCCTCCGTCCCAGTCTGCCATCCTGCAGACAGGAAGTGTTACCTATGTGACCCCGGGGATCCACACGGTGGGGACCGGAGAGCATGGTGTGTTCTGGAGTCAGACAGATGTGGGTTGGAATTCTGGCTCCCCAACTCCCTGTGTGACTTCTCTGGGACTCAGCATCTTCACCTGTGAAAGGGGGATTAACAACAGTACCTTAAAGACGGCTATGAGGCTTAAAACGTGTAATACAGTGAAACCTGTGAGAGCTGGAACTCAACAGGACTGCCTTGCTTTTCTGGGTTTTGCAAGTTTTCCGCCTTTGACAGGGTGCAGTCTTACCACTTTTCTAGCTTGTGTTTTAGTGGAAAATATTTGAGTTTTCCTTCTCAGACCAGTTTCCGCCTTATACAGGTTTCAGCTTTCGCAGGTTTTACCGTACATGTAAAATCCTTAGAGCAATGGCTGGCACTTAGTAAGTTCTTGATACCTTTTATCATTATCAGTTACCACTGTCATTATTTCATCTTCACAACAATCCTGTGAAGTACATAGAACAAAGATCATTATACCTACTTTACATATGAGGAAACTGGATCTCAGAGAGTTTAAGTGACTTACCAGAGCCACAGTCATAACAGTGAGCTATAGACTTGGGGGGTAGGAGAGGTGGAGAAACAGCTATTTAGCATTCCAGAACTGGTTCAACATCCACTTTCGCCACTAGCCTCCTGTGTGACCTTATGTAAGTCACTGTCTCTGGCCTTCAGTCCCCCATCTTTACAAAGAAGGAGTTCGACAGGATGATCTTCAAGGTCCCTCCACCTCCAGGAGTCTCCAAGTCAAGTCAGATCTCACCGTGGTTTTTTCTCCAGCCACTACCTGGCTCTTGCCCATTCATGGAGCGGTGGGCAGCTCTTACATCCCACCACATCCCCCAGTGATCCTCCCTGTCAGACAGTGTTTGTCCAGGTCCTCCATCTCTGATGTGTGTGGATGGCCACTAACACCCATTCCTGCTGAGATTCAGCTGGTTCCATTTCCCACAAACTGGGTGGCGGCAGCCCCCGCCTAGGCTGCTGTGTTGCCTGGAATCAGGGGGCAGCTTCTTTGGCATCTAGCCCTCCTGTTGTCTGTTTCCCAAAGTCATTCCTGGCCTTGGTCTGGGCAAGTGTCCTCCCCTGGCCTCCATGCCTGAGCCGGGCCTGACCCCTGCCTTAGGGGAGAGCCCTGAGCCCAGCCTGTCACCCTCATCCTTGCACCTGGCAGCAGTGACTCAGCTTTTGTTTTCTCATAGCAGTTCCAACAGGGCCACCAAACAAACCAGTCCGCAAAACCTCTGCAGCAGACAACGGAGAACCAGCCATGGTAAGGGCCCTGGGAGAGTGTGTGAGGAGTGGGGAGGTCACAGGCTTTGCCTGCAAAGTGCGGTGTTATGGGGGACCTGGACTTCTATTTTTGTTCCACTTAAGGATTAAAGCAGGAGCTAGACCTGGGCCTTTTCTATGTAACCCCTTTGGCATCTAGACCCCCATCCCCAGAGGGAAAGTAGATGGTTCAAGGTGGCCCTCCTGCTGGTGAAGGGTGGAGGCTACACTTCAAACCCAGAGAACACACAGCACATTGTGGTCCCCTGGGCCCAGGCTGGTATCTTCAGACCAAGAAGGGTCCTCAAAGGGCCCATGAAACAGTAATCTGGGTCCTCAAGTCATTTTATTTAATATTTATATCTCCCATATTTTGTATTACACATGAAAATATATCTTTAAACCAGGATTTGGCAAACTTTTTCTGTAGAGGGTCAGCTGGTAAATATTTCAGGCTTTGCAGGCCATTTGGTTTCTGTGGCAACTACTCAACTCTGCTGGTAGCATGAAAACAGCCATAGATAATATTTAAGTGAATGTGTGTGGCTGTGTTTCATTTAAAGCTTTATTTACAAAAACAGGCTGTGGGCCACATTTGGCCCACAGGCCATAATTTGCTGAACCCTGCCTTAAACTATTGCAGATGTTCCAGAAAACCCACACAGAACATACCTTTACAGTCATAAGGCCACTGTTAGCTAATGAATTCCACTCAAGCACCTGAAATGGTGGCTGCAAAGAATGGTTCATGCTGGTCTCAAGCTCTGATTGGCTGCTTTTGACAGCTTAACTTCTTAAAAACGGGAAGTTGTTGCTGAAAAAAAAAAAATTAACTTGGGACCACAGAGGGACTGTATTAGTCAGAATGCTTTTAGTTCCAAGTGATAGATGCCCAGAGCAAACAATCATAAGCAAAACAGGGTATTTGTTGGTTCATTTAAGTGGATTAGTTTCAGGCATGGTTGGATCTAGGGGTACAAATAGTATTGTCAGGATTCTGTGTCTTTCTTCACCTCGTGTCTCTACTTCCCTTAGTATGCTGGCTTCAATCTCAGCCGGCCTTCTTCACGTGGCAGGAAGGATGGCTGCTGGTAATCCATGATCCAAAAGGAAGAGAGACCCATTCTCTTGAAGCATCCTTAAGCCAAAGCTTGTGGAAAGATTCTGACTGGATCTGCCTGGGTCATGGGCCTACTCCTGGATCAATGACTATGTCCAGGAAGATGTAGTTCTATGACTGGCCCAGTCTGGGTCACATGTCCACCTGTGTAGTAAGGGGTAGGAGTGGCTGAGTAGTGGTGTGTCTTACTCATCTAGTGCTGCTATAACAGAAATACCACAAGTAGATGGCTTTAACAAAGAGAAATTTATTTTCTCACAGTCAGGTAAGCTGCAAGTCCAAATTCAGGGCATCAGCTCCAGGAGAAGGCTTTCTCTCTCTGTTGGCTCTGGAGGAAGGTCCTTGTGATGCATCAGTCTTCCCTTGGTCTGGGAGCATCGCAGCGCAGGAAACTCAGGTCCAAAGGACGCGCTTTGCTCCTGGCACTGCTTTCTTGGTGGGTATGAGGTTCCCATGTGTCTCTGCTCGCTCCTCTCTTTTGTATCTCAAAAAGAGATTGGCTTAAGACACTATCCAATCTTGTATACCTCATCAGTATAACTGCCGCTAATCCATCTTATTATGTCATCGTGATAGAGTTTACAACACGTAAGGAAATCACATCAGATTACAAAATGTTACACAATCATACTGGGAATCATGACCCAGCCAAACTGATACACACATTTTTTGGGGGACATAATTCAATCCATGACATTCCATCCTTTGGCCTCCCAAAAATCACATCCTTGCAACATGCAAAACATAGTCATCCCATCATATCATAGCAAAAGTCTTAAATCAACTCTAAGTCCAAAATCTAAAAGCTCCTCTTCATCTGTGAATCTAGAATATAAGCTGTCTGCTCCCAAAGGTACAGTGGCAGAACAGGCACAAGCTAGACATTTCCATTACAAGTGGAAACTGGAGGAGAAGAAGGGATAACAGGCACCAAGCAAGTCAGCAGGACACATTATGTTAGCCCTCAAGGCTTTGAAAATAATCTTCTGTTCTCTGAGACAATTTACACAATAGCCCTGCCCTCCAGACTCTAGGTATTGGCCACAGTCTCTGGATTCTGAGTGGAAGCCCCTCGGCCCTGGGCTTCAGCTCCGCTTTCCAGGCCCACTGGGACAGCAACTCTGCTCACTTGGCTTTAGGTGCACCATTCCCCTAGTCCCATCAGAATGACAACTCCACCCTTAGAAACACCAGAGGTCCTGGCAATACCTTTTGAGACTGAGGCAGCTCAGCTTCTTGTGTTCCTTGTCTCTTCAGCTTTCTCCTTCTTGTGGCCTCTCGGCCCTCGGGCCTCATGCCCGCATCTGTCTTGCTGAGGCAAGTGTTCCAAAGCTCGGTGCCTCCACCAATAAGTGCCTGGAGGCACCCCACTCTACCAGAAAGCCTCCTGTGCACAGGCACTCAGCTCTCTCGCTCTGTGGGTTGGCTCCAGTGCCATCTCGCACTGGTCTCCTGGTTCTGCTGTTGCCAGTTCTCTGCTGCTGCCGCTTCTCTGCTGCTGCAGGTTCTCTGCTGCTGCTGGTCCTCTGCTGCTGCCGCACCTATATCCATTCACAGTTTCAAAACTGCTTCCACATTTTATGCATCTGTTAGAGCAGCACCCTACTCTTCGGTACCAAATTCTGTCTTAGTCATCTAGTGCCGCTATAACAGAAATACCACAAGTGGATGGCTTTAACAAAGAGAAATTTATTTTCTCACAGTCAAGTAAGCTGCAAGTCCAAATTCAGGGCATCAGCTCCAGGAGAAGGCTTTCTCTCTCTGTCGGCTCTGGAGGAAGGTCCTTGTGATGCATCAGTCTTCCCTTGGTCTGGGAGCATCTCAGCACAGGAGCCTCAGTTCTAAAGGATGTGCTCTGCTCCCGGCACTGCTTTCTTGGTGGTATGAGGTTCCTATGCATCTCTGCTTGCTTCTCTCTTTTATATTTCAAAAGAGATTGGCTTAAGACACTATCCAATCTTGTATACCTCATCAGTAGAACTGCCGTTAATCCATCTTGTTGCATCATAGTGATAGAGTTTACAACACATAAGGAAATCACATCAGATTACAAAATGTTACATAATCGTACAATACTGGGAATCATGACCCACCCAAATTAACAGACACATTTTTGGGGGGACATAATTCAATCCATGACATGGTGTCAGGACAGTATGAATGGTAACCCCACCAGGACCAGATCAAGTGGGAGAAGGTGTTCCCTGAAGGAAAAGATTCAGGTTGAAGAGAACAAGTCCACTATAAACAAAAAAAACCCCAAACCCGCTGCAGTCAATTCCAACTCATAGCGACCTTATGGGACAGAGTAGAACTGCCCCATAGGATTTCCAAGGAGTGGCTGGTGGATTTGAACTGCCAACCTTTTGGTTAGCAGCTGAGCTCTTAACCACTACACCACCAGGGCTCCAAGTCCACTATGGCAGTGAAAAATAATAGTGATGAAAGGGTTGGGACTCTACCTACAATGATCATAAATGTACCCATGTACTGAGTACTGTACTACCTTTTCTATGAAGTGATAGGTTTGGGGTGTAAAATATCACCCATACCCCTGTTGGCGCTGGCAGGATACCCTGTATTGAGGTTTGCCTGATTCAACCAGGGAAGAAGGCACTTCCCATCCCAAGGAAGGGGTGAGAGGTAGGCTTGCCAGGAGACTGTGACCCCCCTGGCCTTAGCTGCCTGGGATCTTAACCCTGGAATCCGGGGTCTGTGATAAGGTACACCAGAGTGGGCAGCGACTGCTCCACCCCTGTGACACAGGCTAGGGGAGGCTCAGAGCAGCCCCCACCCCACCAGGCTTCCAGAGGCCACTGAGCCCTAAGTAAAGGCCCAGATGAGGAGTGCACAAACAAGGCAGCTTTACCCATGGAGACTGGAAATCCTAGCAGGAAGAAGACCGCTACAAGCTGATGCTCAGTCGGAGTGACAGTGAAAATATTGCCAGTAACTACTTCCGACCTAAGAGGGCCAGCCAGATCCTCAGCACGGATCCCATGAAGAGCCTCAGTGAGTACCCCTGTTCTTGTGCCCAGCCTCCTCTCCTCTAGCCTCTTCCCCAGAGCTATTCCTGGCCCTCTACCAACTGGCAGAGGCATGACGGGTTGGATTCGGAGGTCAGGCAAACCTAAATCCCTCTCTGAGCCTCAGTTTTCTCAGCTATAAAATGAGGGTTAACACCTATTTTTTGGGATTAGACGAGATGAGGTGAGGAAACGGCCCAGCCCGGGGCCTGGCACAGAGTAGGTGCTCAGTCCATAGTCTCCTCTTTCTCTCCTTGGGGGAAGGTGCTGTGTTTGATTTATCTGTCTCCCTTGCCACAGAGTCGGCCCTCAGCACACAGCTTGGGGCCGGGGCATGGGGTTGCTGGCCTGTGTCAGTTGCTCACCTCCTTCCTCAGACCTGGTGCTGGGAATTCCTCCATCTGGGGATGATTACCTGTATTTGTCAAGGACCACTGAGCCAGGGGACAAGAAGGGCCACAAAAGCAAACAGTTATAAAAGAAAGAATTGAAAATCACTTCATCCTTCTGCTTTTAAACTTAAAATCAAAGACGACAGAGCTTCCCATAAATATAAAAAAAAATTCATTCTGTAGTGAGGCTATTTAAGAGACAGAGCAGGTGGAGTTGGGGAATGAGGAGAAAATAGGACAGGAAAGAAACTAGCATCGATTGAGTACCTGGCACTGTGCCCATGTTACAGATGAGGAAACTGAGGCTCAGAAAGGTGAAGAGACTCACCCAAGGAGCTGGGCTTTGAACCCAGACTGGTCTGGCTTGAGATCCCAGGCTGCCTCAGTCTGAGGCTCGAGAACTCCAAACCCCCAGCCCGGATCCTTGCACTAGGATGTAGTGCTGAGTCTGAGACCTCGACCAGAGCAGCTTCTCAGAACTTGGGGTTCCAGCTGCAAGACTGGGGCCGCTGGCTGGGAGGGGTTGGGCCAGCCTCTCACCCTTCTTTCTCTCCATTCCCAGCATTCCTGCCTTACCAGCACCTTCTGCCTTCTTCTCCACAGCTCATCACAACTCACCACCAGGCCTCAACTCCCCCCTCAGCAACAACTCTGCCATCTCGCCCACCCAGGCCCCCGAAATGCCCCAGCCCCGGCCCTTCCGCCTCGAGTCCCTTGACATCCCCTTCACCAAGGCCAAGCGCAAGAAAAGCAAAAGCAACTTTGGCAGTGAGCCTCTGTGACCACAGCTGCCTGTTGCTGCCCTGCCGCTGGGCTTCCTTGAGACTGCCAGGCCCTCCCAGCGCAGCCCCAGCCAGGCCTCCCCCACCTGCCCACCACAGAGACCCAGGGCCCCAGGGGGGCCCTCAGCCCTGGGAAGACATAGTCCCTTCCTTGTTCCCTAGAGAGCCCAGCCAGGGCTGAGCCTCTGCCTGGGGCGTGAGCCCCTCAGAGGCTGGACCCACTCCAGCTCTCCACACCACATCAGTGTTTCCACCTGCTTGCCTGCCTGGAGCCTGTGTCTGTGCCCACCATGTTGGTCCCTGCCTCAAGGGGCTAGGGAGCCTCAGCCCTGCCCCAGCCCTTCCTCGGGGCCTTTCCAGTGGCCCCAACAGTGTGCAGCAACCTTCATGTGCATGAAGCTCACCATCTTGGCAATTGAGAAGTGATGCCCCACTTTCTGAGGGAAGCCCTGCCAAGGAGCACCCTTCTGAAAGGAGATGGGTCTGAAGGAGTCCTCGTGCAGCTGCTCTTGTCCTGCCTGCTGCCTCCTGGTCTGTGGCCCTTGATTGTGCAGTGGCCCCAATAAACTGCCTTTTAAGGACAAACTCCCCTGCTTGATCCCTGACAGTGTCCCTGGGCGCCCCCCCCACCCCCCGCCATGGTTGCCTGGCCTGCATGGGAACACCATTTCTGGGTGGGGGAGATGGTAAGAACAAAGGCTCCAGGGTTTCTATGTAGCCCCCTGAAATCATGAGTATAAGTGCATTTTTCTGGGGATATTGTGTGAACTTTTCATTAGATTCGTAAAGTTGTGATCTTGGAAAGCAGAACCACTGTTTTGGAAAATAGAGGCCATGTCTTGCTGAGGCCAGGGAAAGGCCCAAGTATTGACCATCCTCAGGGGCTGCGCCTGATCTGGGCATCCTGACATGGCCAGAAATGAATCCAGGTCTCCCTGGATACCTAGGACACCCCCTCTCCTTGCCCAGTGTATCCCAGGCCTCCTGGGATGGGGGAAGCCTCACAGTCTGAGGGGAAAGGCTTGGCCTTTAGTGCTGTCCTGACCTTCATTTCACTCCCTGTGCCTCATCTGTGAAATGAGGATGATACCCACTCATAGGGTTGTTGTGAGGGTTAAATGTGATCCTGTGTAAAGCTCCCAGCACACAGTAGGTGCTCCATGTTAGTGCCTCTTTCCCTGTTTTGTATCAGTTACTGTGCTAGGCCCCACCAGGCACAGATCCGAGCCAAGGAGCCCACACTCCGGAGAAGCCAGAGTGGAGGGTGCTGAGGTAACGTCAGAGACGAGTCTCACTAGAGGCAGGCTGTAGGGTGTCCTTTGAATTAGAGGAGGCTAGGTTAACTCTTTAGTGGTTAAGAGCTTGGCTGCTAACCAAAATGTTGGCAGTTTGAATCCACTAGCCGCTCCTTGGAAACCCTATGGGGGCAGTTCTTCTCTGTCCTTATAGGGTTGCTGTGAGTTGGAACTGACTCGATGGCAACGGGTTTTGGTAGGTTAAGTCTTTAGGGGAACAAGAAGTGCCCTTGTGAAGGGAGCAGCACTGAGTGGGTCTGCCGCAAAGGATGGGGAGGATCCCGGGAGGCTTGAGTGTGGGGCGGGTGTGCCTGGTAGGAGCTGCATGAGCAAAAGCCAAGAGGTGGGGAAGCTCAGGGAATGTTAAAGGCTGGAAGATGGCGGCTCCGTGGAAGCCCTGAGCAGGGACTGAGGGGGATAAGGCTGCAAGGTGAGTTGAGGTGGATACCTGAGCACGAAGAGCCTTTGGGACCCTTGAGCTGTGCCAGACTCCTAGGCACAGATTGGCACAATTGGGTCTGAGCTTGAGGTGAATTGATCTCTGCAGAGGGAGAAACAACTGGGCAGCTATACAGGAGTTTTGGGTGAGAATCCTCACCTGGCATTGAGCCACTAGGGGTAGAGAGGAAGCAGAATACTTAAGGGAGTGCTTGGAGGGTTTTGATTTTTGCCCCTCATTCTTGGCTTGGTGGACAAATGTAAAAGGTCAGAAAAGAAATGCCGCCTTTTCTTGCTACTATTTCCTTCACTATTTGCCCCAAGACTGTGGTTGAGACTCAGAGATCAGTTGAGACCTTGGAGCTGCTTGTGCTAGCTTTTACTCAGACACATGGTGGGACTGAGCCAGGTCTGAGGTGAGCTGGGTGGCCTTTGTGTCATTCTAGCATACTGAGAGAATGTTCAGCCTGGCCCTATGGTGCTAAGCGCTTAAAAACCTGCTTTGAAAAAAACCTGCCCTCCCAAAAGTCCAGAAAGGAGAGAAATGGCTCTCCCAAAGGCACACAGATAAGTAGGGAGCTAGACCTAGCTATTATCCCTACTTTCAGCCAAGGACACTGGCCTGGAGAGACATGTCCGGGTAGCAGTGCTAGTGGATGTTGAACCTAGCTCTGATTCCAAAACTGTTGTTACCAGAACTTTTAAATTGCTAGGCCAGTCCACCGCCTGTCCATGGTGCCTCTAGCGTGGGCCACCAGGCTGGGCAAGACAGGACCGTGCCTGGCACCTGGGTCCGTGAGCGCTAAGAGATTCAAAACGCTCCTGTCCCTGATCTTATTTGTGCAACCTCTTCTCCCTGGGAACTCAAGTTCCCAATCCTGAGTCTGCCCTGGCCTCCCACCAATGAGGACCCAGGAAATGGTCCGGGGTGGCCACCGACGCCGTCCTAGACTCCTTCCGGGATGCGACGGACAAGCCCGCAGAGGCCAGGGTCAGTGTGATGAATGAAGAAACGGAACCCACTGCTAAGTTCCTCAGGGATGGGGTTTCGGGACCAGGGGGCGGGAATCCGGTGGGAGAAGCCAAAGGGCGCTCAGCTTTGTTGATTGGCCACGGCTATAGAGCTGTCTCTCTAGGATTGCGCCTTTTCCGTTGGGAAGGCGGAGCCAAGAGCCCCTTCTGCCAATAGAATTAAGAGAATCCGCCTCCGACCAGGGAACGTCCGGTGGGGCTCCACACTCTGTACCGCCAAAGCTGCAGCTCCAGACGCCCGGCCCCGACGTTTTCCGATCACTTCCGGGTGGAATGTCACGGCCGGGAGCCGCTATTGGGCAACCATGGAAGGGGCACTTCCGGTGCCCAAGTGCTGGGCTCTTTGGCAGGAGGAAGAAGATGGAGGCCGGCACCGGGGCCCGTGCCCGGTCTCTCTTGTGGCTTTTGCTGCCCTTGCTTGGCCCGGTCTGCGCCAGCGGTCCCCGCACCTTAGTGCTGCTGGACAATCTCAACCTGCGGGAGACGCATTCACTGTTCTTCGGGAGCCTGAAGAGTGAGAGCGGGGTCCGAGGGGGCGGTGGGTAAGGGTCCCTGGTTGGAAAGGCGCCTGAGCTGGAGAGCGTCCGCCGTCCTCCCTCCCATTCGATTTCCACGAGCGGGCCGCCCAGGTCTGGCCTCTGCAGCCAGGCTTTCCTTTGCTTTCCATCTGCCTGAACCCGTGTTTTTTTCTGCAGACCGAGGTTTTGAACTCACCTTTAAGACAGCTGATGACCCCAGCCTGTCCCTCATTAAGTACGGGGAGTTCCTCTATGACAATCTCATCATTTTCTCCCCTTCCGTGGAAGGTAAGGGCTGCATGTGCTCCCAGAACCGGGATTCGAAATTCCGGACTGATCGATCGCTTTCTGTTGGTTCTTGGACATGTTCTGGGTTCCTGGATGGGTCGCCAGCCCTGAGGGCTGCTGCTGGCGGAGAAGAGGAAAATGCCTATTTCTGACCTGGACCCAGGAGGCCCAGCTGAGGATTGTGGGGTCAAGTGTTTCTGCAAACCGTGGAACCCAGCGCTGTTGCTGTTGCTTTACTGAGATGAGGGTTTTCTCTGTAAAGGACCTGTTAGAAAGATGGAGAGCTTCCTGGTTGAGTTTGTGTGGAAATAGGAAATGGCATGCTATTAATGTAGTTAGCTGTAAAGAGGCTTTGTGGCAATTGATCTTTAGAATTCAGACAGATTGAGTCTCACCGAAAAAGAACTTCAGCAATTACCTAGGCCAACCCCCCATCTGAGACTGGATGACTAGCATGGCACTGGCATTTGGTAAGTCTTCAGCAAATAGTTGTTGACCATAACAAATGTCTTCACCAGATTATCCGATTTATACTTCAGAATTCCTTTGACAGGGAGCTTACTATTTTATGAGGCAGTTTACTCCACCACTGGACAGCTTTGTTAAGAAGTTCTTTCTTATATTAAACTAAAATTTGTCTCCTACTTCCTACTTTATTTTTGGCGGGGCATATGGAAGGGTTTCTTACATTCTCTAGGGCATTAGAGAGTAAGTCTAATGCTTATTTTGGTTAGAGTCATGGTGTTGTTGGGTGCTGTCGAGTCTATTTCAACTCATAGCGACCCCATGTGACAGTAGAACTGCCCCATAGGGTTATCTAGGCTATAATCTTTACGGGAGCAGATTGCCAGGTTTTTCTCCTGCAGAGCCTCTGGGTGGGTTCAAACCGCCACCCTTTTCGTTAGCAGCTGAGCACTTAACCATTGTGCCATCGATGCTCCTTAAGAGTCATAGCCTTCACATAATCATAGCCTATTCAGTTGTTTGTTCTGCAGACTAAACCTCCCATTTCTTTGACGATTTCTTCTTTGTTATGCCTTTTTTGTGAGCATCATAGTCGTTCCTGTCCTTATTTGCTTCAATTTATCTTCTCAGAGAACTTAAGCTGACCTATCTGGGGTAAAACAGGTCTGCCATCTCTCCTTTCAGTTAATGAAACTCAGGAAGTCAGTCTGTCACTTCATCGGCAGCTCCTTTACTCTCGGTAGTTCCCATGAGGTTGGGCTCAGCCAACTCCCTGAAGCATTTTCTCTGGGTTACTTAACACATACTGCTCTTCACTACCCCCAACATGTGCCTTCGAAATTGGCTTTTTGGAGGCAAGTGTAGTGGGGTGGATGTGATCCCAGATTGTGCAAATTAAAATCTTCAAATTACTGGGCAGGGAATGGAGTCTTCAGCAGATTAACTGGTGTTTGCTAAATTTCTGCTGTGTTTGGAACTCTGAAATAGATACTGAACAGTGGACTGGGTGAGATATTGTGGACAGGGAGCCTGCCCGTGAGTTCTTTTAGTCTGTCTTTGAAGAAATAAACAATTAATGAGTCACCAAATTCTTTGTCAGGATGTATACGATGTAGTGGAGGAACTGTGCAAGCTGTGCATGTGGAGATGGATGTGGTATGTTACTGAGGAGGAAGGAGGCTGTGGGTGGTTCTGATGGGAGAAGGTCAAGAGAGGTGGTTGTTGATGGGGAGAAACGTTGGAGAGCCGAAAACTGTTTCCCAAATGATGGCCGTTTTCATACCTCCTTCATGACTTTTGCTGTATTGCACATCACTTGTGCTAATAATTATATAATATTTTCTTTCAAATTGACCTTTTTTTTTTATATACTAAAATAAGCTTATTTTAAAAGGAAACTGCTTATGGACCCAGTATCACCACTGAAAATGGAAAGCCACTGAAAGTGAAGGTAACTAAAAATAGAATAAAAACAAAACAGTGTTGTTAAATTCTAGTTAGATACTGTTACCTGCTGAAGGCTTCTGAGCCTGAAACTTCCTCTTAAAAAAGGAGATTAGCAAGTATTAGAAAAGACATTCTCTTTGATGGAGAAAGCTTAAAAAATAATGGGAAAGGGAATAACTTTTCTCTCTGGAACTCAGTGTTATTAAAGCTCTGCCCGTGCATCCCTGATGTTGGCTTTTGTGCCCCCAGCAGAGTGGACCCCACACTTTGGGAAATGCTGCTGCAGGAAATCCTCTCTCAGGGACTCCTGGAGTTCCAGAAGGCTCATAGGTGCTGAGAGCGTTCAGGGTAGGGCCCTTCTGTGGTACTATGACCACCTTTAGCCCTCTCAGTGTGAGGGGCTGGCCTGGCTTCCAAGTGTCAGTGGATTCCTTGCCCTCTCTGGGATCAGGAGGCTCCCGAGTCACGTGCAGCAGTGGCTCCAGGGAATGGGCTTGTTAGCACATCCTCTATGTCAGGCAGAAACCAGGTCCCTGGTTTTTAGATCGGGACATGGGCTCAGAATGGTGAAGGGATTTGCCTAGGTTTAATCCCAGGCCGTCTTTAATTTCAAAGCCTGTGTTCTTACATACCAGAGTTTCTCAACAAGCGGTGCTCTTGACATTTTGGGCCAGATAATTCTTTGCTGTGGGAGCTGTCCTGTGCACTGTAGGCTGTTTAGCAGCATCCCTGTCCTCTAGCCATTAGATACCAGTAGCCACCAGCTCCCCACCCCCTGTTGTGACAACCAGACACGTCTACAGACATTGCCAAATATCTCCTGGAGGCAAAATCACCCCAGTTGAGAGCCATTGCACTATACTAAGAAGACGTTGTTGAATTTTCTAAGGCTCTGGCTGGCCTCCCTGTAGGAGAGTGGATAAGTAGATTTAAATGTCACTTGAGAGGTGGAGTCCCCAGATACAGGATGTTCTATCTGTGGCTGAAGGTCAGGTGTTTTCTTTTTTTTTCCTGAAAATTGCCCCTCAGAAAAGAGGGCCATTCTCATATTTGTATCTTTATAAAGTCATATTATGGACTCATTTCCAACTGCATAATGGATGTCAGATGGACAGATTTCTGTGTCCAACCTCAGTAAATAGTGCTTTCATCCTTCTAGTTGCTCAGGCCAGAAACTTGGAGCCGTCCTTAATGCCTCTCTTCTCACACCACACATTGAGTCCATTAGCAAGTCCTGCTGGCTTTACCTTCAGTGTACCTGCAGAATCCCACCCCTTCTCCCCTCCTCTGCCGCTGCTGCCTTGGGCTGTTGTTGTTGCGAGTTGCTTTCTCATGCCGACTCATGCCGACCCCATGCACAACGAATGATTGCTGCCCGGTCCTGCGCCATCCCCATAATCAATTATGGATCAGACCATTGTGATCCATAGTTTGTCATTGGCTGATTTTCGGAAGTAGATTGCCAGGCCTTTCTTTGTAACCCGTCTTATTCTGCAAACTCCACTGAGACCTGTTCAGCATCA
This sequence comes from Trichechus manatus latirostris, assembly GCF_000243295.1. NCBI lineage: Eukaryota > Metazoa > Chordata > Mammalia > Sirenia > Trichechidae > Trichechus > Trichechus manatus. The sequence continues at coordinate 9,129,725 of NW_004443984.1, forward strand.
AAGCAACACACAAACCTCCACTGACAGATGGGCACTTGAGGTGGCTGCCTTTGTCTGGTAGCTTCTAACCCATCAGTCTCTCTGCTTCTACCCTCACCCCCTGTACCCAGCAGCCAGAGTCATCCTTTAAAAATATAAATTAGGTCACGTCACCCTCTTGCTCAAAATCCTCCAGTGGCTTCCCATGGCCAAAACTTCACGTGACTTACAAAGCTGTACGTGAACTATCCTCCTTGCGGCCTCACCTGCTACTTGCCTCCTCGCCCCTTCACGCTCTCCAGTTGAGCCACACTGGCCTCTTTGCTGGTGAACATGCTTACCCTCTCTTCCCTCCAGGGACTTTGTACCTGTTGCTCTCTGTCTGGAGTACTCCTACTGACATACAACCTGGCTCACTCTCATGTCTTCTCAAATGTCACTTATCTGAGGTCTTCTCTAACCAGCCTTTGTATAATAGCTGCTGCCTTTCATTGCCTGCTTTATTTTTCCTCTCAGTGCACAACACATAATTACTCATTTAATGAATTAATGAATTACCAATCACTCCTTCCATTTCTTTATGTTGAACATCAGGATGCATTGTGGGGAAGATTTGAGCCTAAGACAGCCCCACTCAGTGCTAGTTTTGGATGCTGGTGTCAGTCACCTGGCCGAATTGATTGACCCAGAAGGGTATGATGCGGCAATTGCAAATGCTGGAAATTAATGAGCCTTTGTGGGGGTTGTTTTTACAAAGCAGTATACTGATTGGTTCTGTTATGGGTGTCATGGATAGACACATGTAGGATTAATAGAAAAGAGCTCTACTCGTGTCTGGCGAATAAGTACTAGTATCAAGTGACAGCATCGTCCACAGATCGAAAAATGCTCTTTCTCAAGCAGCTTTGATGGGAGTGAAGTTGATGGGCTCTGAAAAACTGTTAGGTGATTGGCCCTAGTGATGACAAAGATTCTGGTGTTAAAGCTGTGGTGATGTATTTGAATAAAATCGTTCCATGAAATGTGAGTGGGAAAATGAGACAGTTCTAAATTAATATTTATATATGACTTTAAACATTCATAATCAGGCAAATATAATCAGTAGATGTTTGACTATTTCGTGTACACCTGTTGAACCGTTCGTTTTGGATCTTCATACTGGGAAAATGGGAAATTGCCTTTTATCTGGGCACAGGTGGTAACCGTCCGTCTTGTTTTGGGCCTCTAGAGGGCGCTATTCTGTAACTGAGTGCCTGGTTGGCCGCTCACCTTCACGCTCAAGTGTCAGAGGAGCAGAGAGTCGATACCTGCAGGGTCATTGTGTCTGGTGCCTTTTTTCAGATTTTGGGGGCAACATCAACGTGGAGACCATCAGTGCCTTTATTGACGGTGGCGGCAGCGTCCTGGTAGCTGCCAGCTCAGACATTGGTAAGTCTGCCCTGGGAAGTTCTGGTGCTTTCCATCGTTTCTCCAGGGAGCTGGAAGAGCTTTTACAAATGAAGTCTTCTACAGATGGAAGCTTCACATTGGCACTCACTGGGCGGGCTTTGGCCAGTGGTCAGCAAGGGAACTGCAGCCCCAGCCAGGCCCTCCTGTGCTTTCTGGTAGCCAGAGCCAGTGAAATGCTAATCCTTCGAGAGCTGCGAACCCTGGGGTTTGTTTGTTTTGGGTGGCTCTTCCTTTACAAAAAGAAGGCAACTAGCGGAAGGCTAATTACAGGGAACCCAAAGCCTTCATTTGACAGATTTTTGCTTTGTTTTCTACTTTGGAAATTTTCAAAGATGTTCAGAAGTAGAGAGAGAATCCCCATGTACTTGTCCCCTTGCTTCAACAATTAACAGTACCTGACCAATCTTGTTTCATATTTTTCAGTATTGACAGATTTTTTAAAAACCACATTCCTCATAATGGGTGGCTTTCTTGGTGGGGAGATGATGAGGAAGAGAGAAACTTTGTAAGCCCAGGCTCATCCCGGTCAGGTTTGCCTGAGGTAATTACTTTGCTTCACAGGGAGCTTTTTAGCAGAACCAAGGTCATTGTGTGTGGAAGGAGAGGGCCAGCTGCTTGTTCTTGTTTTATCAGTTGAGATTCTGACCTGTGAAGGCAGGATCTGTGCTGTTTTCCAGGGGTCGGCTGGGGAAGCTGTGGGGGTCTAGGCTGAACGGTAGAGTCCTGAAGAGGCTAGAACACGTGACCCTGCTTGACCCAGGGCCTATCGGTAAGGGCTCAGCCAGGCATCTCTTTGGTTTGTGCAGGTGACCCTCTTCGAGAGCTGGGCAGTGAATGTGGGATCGAGTTTGATGAGGAGAAGACAGCAGTCATTGACCATCACAACTATGACGTCTCAGACCTTGGCCAGGTAACCAGGCCTCCTCTTTCACCTTCCTGGCTTCAGGCATGTGCAGCTTTGCTCAGAGGGACTCCCTGGCTCAGGGGAGCCTTTTCCTGACCTCCCGTCTTCCTTTCTGCTCTTTGCAGCATACGCTCATTGTGGCTGACACTGAGAACCTGCTGAAGGCCCCGACCATTGTTGGGAAATCACCTCTTAATCCCATCCTCTTCCGAGGCGTTGGGTGAGTGAGCAAGGGGAGGCCAGCAGAAGTCTGGGGAACAAACCTTTTGTCACCTGTGATTATTTAGGGGCATTCTTTTCCCCAGAGGATATGAATGAGATTAAATTTTGACCTTGAGTCAGACTCCATTGTTACAGCAAGAGAAGAGCTAAGTGTTTGGCTGTTAAGAAAGAAGGATTCATTCCTGGGAAGAAATGGCCCTTAGGGGATCCCAGATCCTTTGGGCTCTCCGTTCTTGGGATTAGTGTGGGGCTGTTTTCTCTTCCTTCTGCAGGATGGTGGCCGATCCTGACAATCCTCTGGTACTGGACATCCTGACAGGCTCTTCCACCTCTTACTCCTTCTTCCCGGATAAACCCATCACCCAGGTGAGGAGCCATTATAGCCTTGAGGCCTCCAGCTCCTGGACCCAGTAACAGAGTGCTTTATTTGAAAGTGAGGACTGAGCAGGAAGGCCCACTTTGCCTAGCCAGTGAAACGAGAAGTTGGTAGCAATGGGAAGTGGGTAGAGCAGTGAGGTGATCTCAGGTTCTTCCCTCAGGTAGGGCCTGGGTAAAGGTTGTTTAGATCTAGCCCACTGTCCTGTTGCTCTGGTGGCCCAGCTGCCTTTCCTTTACCTGCACTCCTTGGATGACGGCCTTGTTTTGTTCCCAGTATCCCCATGCGGTGGGGAAGAACACCCTCCTGATTGCTGGGCTGCAGGCGAGGAACAATGCCCGGGTCATCTTCAGCGGCTCCCTTGACTTCTTCAGTGATGCCTTTTTCAACTCAGCCGTGCAGAAGGCCACACCTGGCTCCCAGAGGTGGGTCCCGGGAGGCTCAGGAGCATGTGGTCTGGGTGGTAGGGTCTGTGTACACAGGGAGGTGTAGATGTGGGGGAAGGAGCCTCTTAGCTTCAAGTGTTAGAGGCTAAGTATCTTACGCACTTGGAACTATTTCAAGATTTTGTTGTTATTTTGCTGGTGTTGTCACTCTAAACTTCCCAAGGTAGTAATGGCCTATCTAGAGACCCCCCCGCCCCCTCCGCCGCCACTACCATTCCTTTTAGAAAATTGTGTATTACCGTGCAGGTAACACCCATAGCAAACCCATTTGACATTTTTGCATGTTTTCTGTGTCCCCTTTGACCATGGGTACTGTCTTAGTTATCTAGTGCTGCTATAACAAATACTACAAGTGGATGGCTTTAACAAAACAAATTTATTTTCTCCTAGTTTAGGAGGCTAGAAGTCCAAATTCAGGGTGCTGGCTCTAGGGGAAGGTTTTCTTTGTTGGCTCTGGGGGATAGTCCTTGTCCTTCAGCTTCTGTTTCTTGGTTCCTTGGAGATCTCCATGTGTCTTGCATCTATCTTACCCCGTCTCTGCTTCTCTTCCTTGCTTGTTTAATCTCTTTTATATCTCAAAAGAGATTAAGACACACACTAATCCTGTCTCATTAACATAACAAGACAACCCATTCCCAAATGGCCACAGGCATAGAGGTTAGGATTTACAACATATATTTTTGGGGGACACAGTTCAGTCTGTAACAGGTACCTAGGTACGTCTAGCTCACAGGCAGATCGCAGCTTAGTGCAGTTCGGGGAAGAAGTTGGTTCTGGTGTACTAGCCTCTCCTGTTTTCCCCTATGCAGGTATTCCCAGACAGGCAACTATGAGCTAGCTGAGGCCCTGTCCCGCTGGGTGTTCAAGGAGGAGGGTGTCCTCCGTGTGGGGCCTGTGTCCCATCATCGGGTGGGCGAGACAGCCCCTCCCAACGCCTACACTGTCACCGACCTAGTGGTAAGAGCTTCTTGGAGGGGGAGGGCCTGAGGGTTTGGCCAAGTTGATTCCACTTAGTGCAGAAGCATTTACTGAACACTTGCACGTTGGCCTAAGGGGTATAAACAAGGATAACAAGTTACTCTCTAAGAAAGTTAGGTGCAGAGAGCCTGGCACGTAACTGATATCCTCACAGGTTACCTTCTCTTGAGGAGTGTGTTTTGCAGTGGGATGCAGAGGCAGGAGGGTCTGCACTTACAGCTCTCTAGGGCAGTTGGGTTCACAAGAGAAGGAGTATTTGAGTTGGGTCTCCGGGGTGAATTTGCCAGAGAAGTGGGGAAAGGCCAGAGAGTAGTGTATATGGAAGCACGGGTGCTTGAAAGTGCCAGCATATTATGGGAATGGCGAGTGGTTTGTATCTGTGCTTTGATGGGCCTTGAAGACTGTGGCAAGGAATTTAGAACTAGTGAAAAAGGCATAGATGTGGAGTCAGATGAGTTAATCTGTTGTGAGTAGTGTCGTCAGTCTGTGCTTAGTAGTGGGTGGTAGGAGTTTTAGCAGTTTTCCAGAACTCCTGGGGATTCTTGCCATGTTCATGGAGTGGGAATCAGTGCAGCTCTGACTGGGGGTGGAGGCACCATCCAGTCACGGCTCCTGGGCTCACCTGGCCTCTTATCCCAGGAGTATAGCATTGTGATTGAGCAGCTCTCAAACGGCAGATGGGTACCCTTTGATGGTGATGACATTCAGCTGGAATTTGTCCGCATTGATCCCTTTGTGAGGACCTTCTTGAAGAAGAAAGGTACATGCAACTTTTGCAAGATAATGTTACTGGAAGATGGTCCCCACCCCTTGCTTGCTCTCATGAGGCCCAACAGAGAAACACTCTGAGAAACCCCTCCTTGTTATTTGTTGACTCTTCCCTAGGTGGCAAGTACAGCGTCCAGTTCAAGTTGCCCGATGTGTATGGTGTGTTCCAGTTTAAAGTGGATTACAACCGGCTCGGCTACACACACTTGTACTCTTCCACTCAGGTAAGCACAGGGGCTGGTCTCCATTTTCAGCCAGCGTGCCCCCTGCCTGGGCTTCTTGGTGGCCAGGCCCGACCACCTCTGTCCTGTTGCAGGTGTCAGTGAGGCCACTGCAGCACACGCAGTATGAGCGTTTCATCCCCTCTGCCTACCCCTACTACGCCAGTGCCTTCTCCATGATGGCGGGGCTCTTCATCTTCAGCATCGTCTTCTTGCACATGAAGGAGAAAGAGAAGTCTGACTAGGAGGCCAGAGCCCTGGTACTCCTACTGCTTGGAGAAAGAGGGTTTTTATTTTTAGTTTCCCTTTTTTTTTTTTTTTTTTTTTAAGCCGTGGGACAATGGCACAGCCTTACCTCAGTGGGAGATGCAGCATTGAGTACCAATGGTTGGGGGTCAGGGAACACTTTTTACCTAAGGTTTTCCACCTTGAACTGTTAAAGGGCATTTTTCATATGTGAAGTCACTCATTTCTAAAATAAAGAGAAACGTTGCCCTCAAACTTCCATCTGGCCTGTTTTTTTGCTAGCAGGGGGATGCTGTTTGGTAATGACTGGAAGTAGTAAGTGGCTGCTTTTTATTTTGCCAAAGGCTGAACGGTATTTTCCTTAATAATTATGAAATGCTAGAACTTCTTAGCTTCTCAAGGGATAAAATAGGGCTAATAATGCATTGAGGGGAGCATCACTGAAACAGAAAACCTGGGATGACAGCACTTGGCTTTATAATAAAATTGTAGAATTACCTGTTTGAAAAGAACCTTAAATATACGTTCACCTTGCTTGCTTTAGGCAATAGCTGTGGTCCTAAAAAAAACCCATTACCGTCTATTCCAACTCGTAGCGACCCTATAGGACAAAGTAGGACTGCCCCATAGGGTTTCCAAGGAGCGGCTGGTGGATTTAGAACTAGCTGACCTTTTGGTTAGCAGCTCAGCTCTTAACCACTGCACCACCAGGGCTCTGGTCCTAGAAAAGCATGTGTAGAATTATATGTGAAGTCCTTTCCCCATTGTTGGTATCTATCTATCTACCCACAAACCTTTCTGGTCTCTACGGTATAGTAAAAATCACTCTTAAAGCCAGATACTCAGTTTAAGGCACATGTGCATTCTGTAGTTGTAAATTTGTATTTAATTCTTGTAAGAAATGCAAGTTAAAAGGAAGATCGAGTTTAAAACACCACACAGTTTCCATTTCATCAGTTATGACAGCTGTGCTAGAGCCAGTCACTGGAGGAGCTCTGTGGAAATGCTTTCACAAAAATGCTGTACCCCTAGTGGTGTTCCAGTGCCTAACAAGTGCAGAGGCGCCTGCTTCTCAGGCCTCACTTCACTGTTGTTTCATTCTGGCACTTGACTATACTGACCTGTGCAAATGTCTGCCTCAGCCCAGATGATGTTCGCAAACTGGTGATGTGTCTGCCCCTTTCACACGAGCAACAGGCTGTTCCTGGACCTACGGGCAAATGTCACAGTAGAACTCTGCCATTAACAGCCACTGCCTTGGTCGATAGCGTGGAACATATGTGGTATAAACCTCCTCAGACCAGGCTCATCTAACAGACCAGCTCAGTCATTAGAAACTTTCCAGAGGTCTGTGAGGACAGAACATGGGTGTAAGACAGGGCGTTTGGTCAGCAATTACACCTGAGTGGATCTGCTCACCTAGGACTTTGGCTTCTCCACAGGGATAATCACATTTAAGCACTGATACACAAAGGGGCCTAATGATGAGCTGGCAATTTTTTTTTTTTTTGAGTTGTGTTCTTTGAACTCATCTAGACCAGGGGCTGACAAACTATGGTCTCCTGGCCAATCCAGACTGCTGGCTGTTTTTGTATGGCCAACAAACTAAAAACGGTTTCTCACATTTTTAAATGGTTGAAGAAATGAAAAAAATATTTTGTTACACATGAAATTCAAATTTGTGTCCATAAAGTTTTCTTGAACACAGCCACACTTGTTCGTTTACATATTTAAGACTGTTTTCATGCTACAATGTTAAGAGTTGAGTAGCTGTGACAGGCTAAAGTATTTACTGTCTGGCCCTCTACAGAAGTTTGCTGACTCCTGATTTAGACCAATTTCTTCACTTTACAGATAAGAGAACTTTAGTCTACACCAGTTATAGGATTCATCCAAAACTGCACAGCTAGTTAGTAGCTACAGACCAGGGACTTTGACTCAAATTGTTCCTTCCACACTTGCCAAGCATGAGGCCTTCTCTGGGGCTGACCAGCCCTCTGTGCCATCTCTTCTGACTCTCACCCTCTCGCACCTCAGAGCCCCCTCCCTCAGCACTCAGACCATCATGACACAGATGCCGCTAAGTTCTTTTAGTAATTCAGCTACATGCAGAGCCATCACGGGGCTGCCCTCCAGGACTGGAGGAGGAAGGCTGCCTGGCAGAGGGCTTCACACTCCAGGTTGGCCAGAAATAACATCTTCATTTTTGTTTCCACGCAACTCTTCTCCGTGAACCTGTCAGCCAGCAAAGCGGCAGCTGACTGTTGGAGGAGCCAGCCAACCACCTTGTCTAATTTCAAATTCTTTAGGGCTAAGATGTGTTCACCCCAGAGGCTTAAATGAAGCACATTTGCAGCTACTCGGGCAGATGGTCTCTGAAACAAGAAGGGAAGTTGAAATTTAGAATGTCTACAACAAACTATTTTGGCTACAACCTACTTTGTTAACTTCAGGGTCTTTGGTTCTCTTCCATTTTGGCCCCAACCAACTTCTTCCTCCACCCTTACCTCTCTCCTCCCAGTACCCTTCACTAAACTGCCATACACTGGCTGCTCTCTACCCAGGCTCCAGGCTTTTCCACATGTACAACTTGTACGGGGGCTGTGTGCCTTGCTCGGAATAGCCTTCCCCATCATGGCAGGTTCCCGTGTCTCCTGTATACGATACTGTCTTGTCCCTTGTCCTGGAGTTAGGTAAGCTGTCTCATTTCTTTTAATGGTAGCAGTTGCTATTTTAACAAACCTTCATTGAGCAGCTACTGTAACCAAGATAGCAAGCTATGTACAGTGAGTGAGAAGTGGTAGAATGGTGATTTGAACCCAGGTCTGTCTCTAGGCTCTTTCCACTAAGCATGCCACGGGAACTGGGCCTGCCCCTCCAATTATGGCTTCAAATACAGTAGCCTTTATAGTCCCTTATAGTAATTTCAAAATGACCAGATCTGTTCTTGGGAGATGTTTCCCCATCTGTCTGTCTGACTAGGCCTCAGCTGTTTCCATAAGCTTCTTCCTCATTAAACATTTAATCAAAAATACATCCTTCTCCCGGTGAGTAACGTTGTTGTTAGGCGCCGTCAAGTCGATTTTGACTCACAGCAACCCCAGGTGACAGAATAGAACTGCCCCCATAGGGTTTTCTAGGCTGTAATCTTTACAGATGGCCAGGTCGTTCTCTCCTGCGGAGCTGCTGGGTGGGTTCAAACCACCGGCCTTTCAGTTAGCAGCCGAGTGCTTACCCGTTGGACCACCAGGGCTCCTTCTGAGAGTAACGTTAAGCAGCTAAAAAGTCAAGAAGAGTTAAATTGCTAGGTTTCTGACTAATGATTTGGTGGCTAGCTCCCCGACACCTATTTAACACATAGAGTATATTGTACTATTGTAATTGGCCTTCACCTTTGTAAGATTGAGGCTGTCTGTCTGTCTATCCCTGTAGTGCTTGCCCACACCTGGCCTTCACCTGGGAACTGAGTTTTCCATCCACACAACCTGCAGAGCCTGGAAGGTGTGGGACCAGCCTCACCTTGCTGGCCTCTCGCTGGAGCAGTGACCTCACCAGGTGTCTCGCATCTAGAGGTACCGACTCGGGCAGTACTGGCAGCTGAGCCTCTTGGTAACTGCGGCTTTCCAGGTGGGCCTGGCCCTGGCCATAAAAGGGATTGGAGAGCCCAAAGATTTCATAGGCGATCGCTCCCACTGCCCAGGTGTCTGCCTTGCTGTAGTCGATCACTGCCCGGGGGCCGGGACAGGCCGTGGACACCTGCTCGGAAAGCAACGGATGGGCAGTCATGCTGCTGGTATTTCTAACCTTACTTATGTTTTCGCACATCACCTGACCCACGGGCTAACCTGAACTCTGTCCAGGGAGCCCAGCATTTGAGCCGGTTGTGGCTCAAACCCAGAAGAAGCTGCTGAGGCTGCCTGGTTTATGCTCATACAACTCCCACCTCCCAGGAGCATGAGGGAGATCCAGATTAAGGCAAAGTGGCCGAGAAGGGACTGGTGCCAAATTACAGATCAGAAAAGATGGAGGCGTGGAGTATATAATGAGGTGTCAAGTCTCATCCTATCATTTCATGGGAGACTTGGTGGAAGTTGTGCTGATGAAGGACGACACACGCAGCAGGACTCACCTCGGGAGCCATCAGGCAGCCGTTTCCGCCCCGATCCACATACCAACTGGTGAAGGGCAACTGCAGGCCGATGTGCTCATCCGCCAGGCAGCAACCAAAATCGGTGATCACCAGCCAGGGGCAGCCATCTGCAGGGGGAATAGGCAGAAGTAAGTGGTTGAGTCTCCTCCCCCTCCTTCCCTTTTAAAGGTGCTCCTGTGTCCCCACTAAAGCCACCACCAAGACACAGGTGAGAGGGGCTAATAGGGATTCTGTTGGCTCAGGAGTGCAGAGCAGCAAGGCCTGTATGGGAGACCCCTCACCAGAATGCTGAACAGGAGAGTCAGTACATGAATATGGAAATGCCCCCAGGAATTAAAGGCTGCAAACGAATAACTGCTGTATAAAAGTTTTGCTCAATCTAAGTAATTTTCTAGTAATTGGAGCTGTCCCAAGACCAAAGCTGCTCACAATTTACTCATTAGATGGGGCTTGGCTCAAATGAACTCTAAGGGCCCTTACACCCCACGAGTCTTTGATCTGAACTTGAAACTCCCAATTCCAAGTCTAAGAAGCAGACATTTAGAATTAGTTATCTATAAAAGGATCCACAGAGCTCCTTTAAAAGCCAGTTCCTTCAGTAAGTTAACTGACTATGTAGCTATTTAAAATCTTCTAGTTCAAATTTTATCAGATGTATGACTCTCCTTCATCATATCACCAGACAAATGGTAATCCAGCTTCTACCTGAAAGCTTCCAGTGATGAGCAACTCATTATTTCCAGGGGCAGCTGTGCTTACATTTGGACAGCTTTCACTGTTTGAAGACTCTTTTCTTAAATTGAGCTGAAGTTCTTCTTCTTTTTACTTATTAAAGAACACTTCCACCACTGAGGTTTTTGTTCTGTAAGTGGGCAGCAGAAAGGAACCTAGAAGTGTTAACTACCCTGAACAAATCCACAGAGAGAACAAGAGCCTGTACTTTGAAGGAGATGGTGCTCATTTCTGTGTACGCAGCTAAGACACAACGACTTATGATAACATAAAATCCAAAAAGGTCTGAAGGGTCCTAAACGTTCCCTGATGTAAGTCTAGTGCACCCCGGATTGCTCCGAGAGGGCGAGGGGGTACTCACCTGCATCCAACTCCACGAGGATGTTGTCAGACTTTAAGTCTCTGTGTGCGATGCCCTGTTGAACCAGGTGATCCACCCCTTCCAGAAGCTGCAAGATCATCATGGTGGCAAGGCGGGGGCTTGGAGTGGCTGTGCGAAGGTACTGGCGCAGGGTGCAGGGATAGCTGGTGGAGAGCGGACAGGGCCTTGGGCTATCGAGAGCGCATCAATGGACCCTAGCACCTTGTGTACTGTCAGGATGGTGGCTGCTCCTCTTCTCCTTCCTGGAACTTTTTATTTTTTTTCCCAAATATCCTTTCTGTCCTCACCCACCCATCATCCTGAAATTACAAAGGACTCCACATGTTGAAAGTAACAGTGCATTTTCTTAAAACACCCACTGCAGTAATGTTAGAGGATACAGAGAGTGATGAAGGAGAACTATTTTTATGTTGAAAACCAGGTAAGGCAAGCCGCAGAGAAGGAACGACAGTCAAATGCTCCAAAAGCACTAGGCGAAAAGCACAGGACAGCATGTTCTGGCTGAAGATGAGGTTTTGTTTCATGAGAAATCATCCTCAAGGGAAACTGCTCTCTAGGGCAGACATACTCCCACTGCCTGACCTTCTCCCAGAGAGTGACGTTCCTCTTCCCTGAAAGCTCCATGTGCACACAGGGAGGGCAGGGCTCAGTGCCCTCTCTAAAGATGAGGCAGCTCCAGGGTCCAGCCATACCCCGCCACTTACTTCTTCATAACGAGGAAAAGTGTCCGTCCGTGGCCCAGGCCATCAGGGTGGAGACGTGGGGGCAGCACATCAGGGTAGTCGACCAGGGCCCCCGGCAGCAGTGGCACAGACGAGGTGAAGGCACGGAAAACTCGGATGATGTTGGGGTGAGGGGCCAGTTGCTTGAGACCTCCCTTGGATCTTCTATTTCAGCCAAGTGGGGAAACATACGAGGCCAGTATTAGATACAACAGTTGGAAAATAGGCTCATGTGTAACACAGTAAGCACTCAGCACCCTGAGCATCTGCTGTCCTAGCACTTACTACACTGCGCTGCTCTGGACTTGTCCAGCTCCTGTGCCACACTGAGAACTCCTGGAGTACAGAACATTTTTTCTTTCTTTTTAAAAAAATATCTGTGTTGCAAGCTGCAAGCACCTGGAACAGTACTTGGCACCCGCAGGTTCTCTGTAACTATGAGTGGAATCAGTGTTTCTCGCCTGTGGGGACAGTTCAGTTTGTAGCACTAGGTGGTGCTCCACCTGTGCATCACTCAGTTCCCACCCTTCCAAGAAGGAGTCAGATCAGTTTTCCAACACTCTGAATCGGGCACATTTAGATGGCCTTCTTGCCCCTGCTCCAACGTGAATCAACCATCTGCATCGTCAATTGGAATCAGATGATTTGCAGTCCTTCCCAAGCTAAATTATCCACCAACTGAAAATCTACCATTAACTAAGTCATTCGGTAAGACTTTATTATCTACTGAGCATCAGACACTGTGCTGAGTGGTGGGGACTCAGATGGTTATTTTGTTCTCAGAGAACTCACAGTCTGGAGGGCCAACAGACCGAAGGCACCTACCTGTAAGTGACTGCTCCATACTCCCCGGCTAAGGCTGCTCGGCTAGCTGGGACCAGCTCCTGGCTCATTGTGCTCAAGATGGCCTCGCTGGAAGAGCCCGCCTGGAACATATCCATAATGAATCCAGAGTTACACAAACCCGAGTGGAATGGCAAGCTCCAAGCCCTCCTGTAACCTGGACCAGGACAGCTACTGCCTAGAATTGGCTTGGACCTTCAAGAGAAGATAGCCTCTCTGAAATGGCAAGCCAGGACCAGGAACTCCTGGGAGACAGAGAAGGTAGAGGTGCCATCCATACCAACTCAGGGGACTCTTCCCACACCTCAGACTCTCGGCAGCTGTCAAGATGAAGGTCAGGGCATGGACACTTCCTCCTTGCCAGAGATGCCCCTGGTTACCACAGGCTCTAAACGGACAGGCCACAGCCTGACAAACTCCACCCTAGATAAAGCTGTACTGAATCACAGAGCAGCCACTCCCAGCCCCATCCCAAACAAGCACACAAAAACCAAGGAGGGGGGAAAACACCTTGTATTTCTCACTCTATTAAGAACGGCTCTCAGGACTTACGAAACCTGGATAAGTATCGAAAAGCTCCTATAAGAATCCACAATCTTGGAACCCCTAAGGCTACAGCCCTAAGACACCCTTCACACTTGGAACTGCAGCCAATCCCAGAGGCCACCTTTCAGCCAAATAATAGACTGGTCTATAAAATAAACATTAACACCTGTGAAGAATGTGCTCCGTAGAACAATCAACTATACAAGACCAAAAGGGCAACATTTGCCCAAAAACAAAGACGAGACGGCAGAGAGGGGCAGGGGAACAGGGAACCCAGGCTGAAAAGGGGGAGTGCTGACATACTGCAAGCGTTGTAACCAGCGTTGTGGAACAATCTGTGTATGAATTATTGAATGGGAAACTAATTTGCTGTGTCAACTTTCACCTAAAGCACAATCAAATGTTCCAAAACAACCATCCAGTCTTTTACCTGTTGTGAATGCGATAGCTGCCACTGACTCACCGTCGTCCCGACCAGCGAGAATTCTGGTGCTAAGACAGGGTGTTTCAGAGGCAAAGCATTTAGCTACGCGGTAGCTAGTAGCCCAGCTTGGAAGTGCAGCAGTCTACAACTTCCATTCACAGAACCAGAACCAGAACCAGAACCTGCACTCTCCGTGTCCAGCCCGGCTGCTGTGGCTGTTTGCCACCTTAGCCTGGGATGACTGCTCCGCGCAGGAGAAAGACCATCAGGTTTTGATCAATTCCCTAACCCACCTGTGCAATGGCAAGGTAAAGAAACTGAAGAGACAGAAAGCTTTATGTTTCTGTGTGGGAGAATGTTCTTCAAGTTCCCAAAGCCTTGAGACCCTCTGTGAGAGCAGGGAGGTGATGGGAAGCCTTTGGTCCGGAGGTGGGAGTGAAGGGTGGGTTTAAAGGAAAGGAGTGCGGCAGCTCCTCTCCAGTGAGCCAGGTCATGGGAACCAGAGAGGGTGGTGCAACTGCAGACCTGAAATTAACTGATGGGCTGTGACTAACAGGTTAGAACCAATGGTGAGGCACTGGCTACTTAAAGTGTGGTTCACAGACCAGCCACGTCAGCATCACCGGGGCGCCTGTTAGAAATGCAGCATCTCAGGCCCCAGCCCAGACCCACTGAGTCAGAATCTGCCCTTTACCCTGATGGACATACTAAAATTTCAGACACACTGCCTCAGACTCTCTTGTGTAAGAGGATGAAGAAACCTAATTATCTAGGCACCTTTACTGTGGAGAATTTGTCTTTTCCTATCTGTTCACTGAAGAGAAGTCCATCAGGTTCACTAAGATTGGCATTTGAGAAATGCCTACTTCAAAGGTGAAAGGCCACGTCCTTACCGAGATGTTCCACATCATCTTGATTGCTAAGGGAAAGGCAGGGGGTTGGGCCATGCTCTCCTCAGTTTCCCCTTGTGGAATGATGTCTGGGCCTCTTCCTGTCAGCAGCCCGCTGCTCTCTGCCCCCTCCGAATTCTGGGGCACCGTGGGCACAGTGGCTTCGTACACAGCAGCACTGCAGCCCTTGCCGATGGATCGCCCTATAAGATACTCCTCCAGCCGGAAGCCCTGGCAGCGTCTACTGTCCAACAGGCCAGGCAGCAGCTTGTTTTTCTGGGTAAAAATTGCCTGTGAGGGAAAAAGAACGCACAGTGAGCATCGGGCCTAGAAGGACCAAGTAAAGGGAAAAGGGAAAAAAGGTAGCATGGCGCAAGGTCCTCACTGTCAACATCAAGAGCCAATAAAAACACAGCCAAATCGGGTTTTGATGCTTGTCCTGGGCTCCAGCCATCCTGCCTTTCTCTCTGATTATTCAGAATTATTCTCCTCAAACTCCGTCAGTTCACTGCAGCCAGAGACACAGCCCAACACAGCACACTGGGTATTAGTGAGGAGGTCCAAACTTCTGAGTTCTGCAGTGGGCACACCGCTCCACCCCGCCGGCACATTCTTGGAGATTCCTGATTATGAGACAGCTCTCTCTGCAAAGACCGTGGCTGGAGCTACTAGATGGTTACCAGGACCTGTAGTTGGGCAGGAGCACGGGGTCGACAGTCACACCCTTCACTTGGCAGTGACCTCAGGTTGCTTTTGCAGGCAAGGGTGTGTAACCAGGAGTGTCCTGGGAGCTGAGTTATTATATCCTGCCTGCCTGTCTCTGCCTCTTAGGCAGGGCTTCCAGCCAGTTCGTTCTGGTTTGAACCCCTGCTGAGAAGCTGCATTGCTAAGAAGTTCCCAGGGGATGCTAATGTTGCTGGTTAGGGACCAATTCTGAGAACCATTAGTGGAGCAGTGGTTCTCAAAGTTTATCATACATGAGAATAATCTGGGGATCCTGTTAAAATGCAGATTCTGCTTCAGTATATCTGGGGTGGAAACGCAAATTCTCAGCAGGAGTTCGAACTGGTTCGAAGCCCTGCTCTTAGGAATCTGGTGGGCAGCCCACTCTGTTAGGAAAGGAAATAGGAGTACAAGCGTTCGGAAAGAAACAGATGGGAGTGCAGCCATGGTGGGGCTGGGGTGTGTTGGGAAAGAGCCTACTTGTCAGGCAGTGGTGATGTCATTTCTCCAGTCACCAGAGCTCTGCCTTGCTCCTCAAACCTGCCTGATCCACTGATGCCTTCCTAATTCTATAATCAGTCACCAATGCGTGCCAGGATGGAAGCCCTTCATATCCACCTATAGCAGCAACCTAAAGGCGCCTGTCTCCAGACTCCCTTTCTCACTTCATTCCTTCACCTGCTCTGAGCCCAATTACACCACACTGCTTTCACACATCACTCCTCTGTTCCAATCCTATCCAACTCTCCAATACCTTACCCTGGTACTTCCTATATGAAAACTGCTTCACCAGACAGACCGTAAGTTTTCATTTCTCCAGATAAATGCCCAAGAATGTAACTGCTGGGTTGTATGGTAAGTGCTCACCACACGTATGTCAGTTTGTCATACTGTGGGTGGCCTGCATGCTGCTGTGATGCTGGAAGCATCCACAATCAATGCCCATGGAAGCAGCAGTCAAATCGAATGACATCACACTGGCAAATCTGCTGCAAAAGACCTCTTTAAAGTGTTGAAAAGCAAAGATGTCACTTTGAGCACTAAGGTGCCCCTGACCCAAGCCATGGTATTTTTAATCCCCTTATTTGCATGGGAAAGCTGGACTATGAACAAGGAAGACTGAAGAAGAATTGATGCATCTAAGTTATGGTGCTGGCGAAGAATACTGAATATACCACGGACTGCCAGAACAAACAAGTCTGTCCTGGAAGAAGCACAGCCAGAGTGCTCCTTGGAAGCGAGGATGGTGAGACTCTGTCTCACGTACTTTGGACGTGTTATCAGGAGGGACCAGTCTGTGGAGGAAGAACATCATGCTTGGTAAGGTAGAGAGTCTGCCAAAAAGAGGAAGACCCTCAATTTTTAGATGGAATGACACAGTAGCTACAACAACGGGCTCAAAGATAGCAATGACTATAAGGATGGTGCAGGACTGGGCAGTGTTTCCTTCTGCTGTACACAGAGTCGCTATGAGTAGGAACTGACTCAGTGGCACCTAACAACAAATGGTAAGTGCATGTTTAGGTTTGTAAGAAACTGTCAAACTATGGAGCAGCTATACCATTTTACAGTCTCACCAGCAATGTATGACAAGTCCCATTTCTCCCCATCCTCACCAGCACTTAGTATTATCACTGTTTTTCACTTTAGCTATTCTAATAAATGTGCATTGATCTCTCACTGTGATTTTAGTTTGCATTTCCCTAACGGAATAGTGATGCTGACCATCTGTTCATGTGCTTATCTGCCATCTGTATCTCCTTTTGATGAAATACCTGTTCGTGTCTTTTGCCTATTTTATAACTGGATTTTTTTTTTTTTAACATGCCTCCTTCCAAAGAGAGGAGCTGCTATTCTATACCATCTGGAATTTTAGCACTAAGGTTGGCAGATCTTGTGATTTTTTTCAAAAGAAGTCAAATATCTTAAGTTTTTTTTTAATTGGAAGTTAACTGGCAACTCACTAAAAATGTTAAGAGGGTGAAGTGTGAGAAAAGGACATGTGGAGGGTAAGCCTAGGAGGATCAGTCTTGTGTACAAAAAAAAAAAAAGCCTCCCAAGTTTTAAGCAGGATTTGGCAAGTTTCCCACTCTTGGCTTCTGCCAGTTAAGCCATGGAAAAAGGACAGGGCTGGGGACTAGGCTGATGTCACCTGTCATTCAAAACTGGCCAAAGATCAAACATGAGACAGTCTGATGATGAGGAATGAGAACTCGGCTGGAAACCAGGAAACATGGGACACACGGCTTGGTCCTCAACCAGCTCTGTGTCCTTGTGTACATCACTCCACCTTCCACCGCCTCAGCCCTAACCTGTAAAAGGCAGGGGCGATACCATCAGTGAGGGGTTCCAAACCCGAGGGAGGGGGCTGAGCAGAAATGGTGATCTTTGAGCTATTTCAAGTGTTTATAAAGCCTAACGGAACCCCTGGTATCTAGACGCCTTTGATAACTCTACAAAGGCTAACTAAAACGTTGGGTCTCATGTTTTCTCCTGTTGTTCATAGTTTTTATTGTGGCTTCAATGTCACTCATTGCTTGGCTAAACTGTGGAGGTGGCCTGGCTCAGTGGTTAAGGGCACATACTTTGGGCAATAACCTTTACTAGCTGTGTGACTTTCAGCAGGTTACTTCACCTCTCTTGAGTACATTACCTCATCATAAATTGGGGATGACAACTACCTCAAGGTATAGGAGTGCTATGATTTAGCTGTCATTAAATTTGAGAAAATGCACATAAAGCCACTAGCCCGGTGCCTGGCATAACTTGAACTATAATTAGCAGCACAGTCTATAATTAGCAGCATATTTTCCAAAACATGCTGTGTGCGGAAAGGAAAACAGTAGAACAAAATATGAAGTGCTGGCTTCATATGAGGCAATCAGTAAGGGTGAAATGAAGCGTAATCAGTGATTTTCAAGGTATTTCTGACTCTGACAAAGGTAGATCTTCACCCTGGACGGGAATCAGTAAACGTCTCCCTGCCCCGCCCCTCCTCTTGCTGTCAGGCTGAAGGCCACGCCCCTGCTCCCGCCCCAGCCCCGCCCCCTGCTCCCGCCCCAGCCCCGCCCCCTG
>NW_004443984.1:9147994-9188790 GCF_000243295.1 Trichechus manatus latirostris
ACGGCCTCGCCCCTGCCCCTATTTCGGAAGTGCTGGCGCTCACCTGGATCTCCTGACAGGCCCAGGCTGCCCTCCGGCCCTCTGCCTGCTTCTCCTCGATAAGGCCCAACCCCAGCCCGAAGGCCAGAAAGACAGCCCGGCCGCAGGGGCTCGCGCCGCCTCGGGCCTGCAGCACGAACTGCCGCTGGAGCCGCAACGCCAGCCCGGCCACCGACTGGCGGAAGAAGCGGTAGCGGTCGGGGAGCCCGAGCCTACGCGACTCCGCACCGGGCCCCGCGGCCGGGCGCGGGCGCTCTCCTCGGCCCCAACACGCCGGCGGACCCGGCCGCTCGGCCCGTCCCCAGCCGTAGGTCGGGCCAGGCTTGGCTGTGAAGCGCAGCAGCAGCGCTCGGCCCAGCTGCAGGCCCCGGCCCAGCGCCTGTCGCACCACCATGGTGGCGCCGCGGCCCTAACCGGCCGCCGCCTGGCACGCAGGCCACAGTAACAACAAACTCCTGGGCGGTGCTTCTGCGCTGGTTCGGGCGCCGGGTGGGCGGGGCCGGCGCCGGGTGGGCGGTTCCCTGGCTTCGGCGCGCGGGGGCGCTGTGGCGCAGTGCACGGCGGGTAGTGTCTCACATTTTTTCTCTTGCTCTGGCTGTTAGGGCAGATCCTTCGTTGGTCCTGGACGAAATCGAGAAATTAGGAAGGGCAACCATTCATTGACTACCAGCCACCATGCTGGAACCTTTAAATCTGTTAATTTATTTAATCTTCCCACCAAGATGATATTATTAGCCTCTTTTTACTGAGACCCTTTTACCCCCTAGGGTGAAAGTTTCTCATACAACCACAGTCTCTGTGCCTTCTTAGGACCCTAAGACCGAGGTGAGAAACACTACATTTTGCAGATGAATGAACTGACGCCTCGAGACATGGAGAGACTTGCCCAGAGTCACACAGCTTGTTAATGGTAGAGCCCTGTCACCCAAACTTGCTCTTAGGAATGGCTGAGAAGCAGATTTGTACTGTTTTCTTCCTTCTTTTTTTTGTCTCTCCTTCCCTCCCTCTCTCCCTTCCTCTCCTTCCTCCCTTTCGCCACTACCTTCCTTTCATCCTTTTTGTCATGGTAATTTGGAAACATGCGCACAATAGAATAGTATAGTGAACCCCAACAGTTATCAACAAATGACCGTTATTTTTCATCCGTAATTCCTACTGTCCCCCATTATTTTAAAGCAAATTCAGCTATCATATTATTTCACTTGTAAATACTTCAGTATCTATCTCCAGGAGATAGAGCTTTTTAAAAAATAAATATTATTATCACGCTTAAAAAGACTAACATTAACTCCATGATATTAGTTAATATCCAGTCGCTATTTGGATTTCCCTGATTATTCATAAATGCCCTTTTTAAAGTTATTCAAACTGAGATCCAAACAAGGTCCACACAGTTTATTTGGTCAGTGGGTTTTTCTTAAACAAGGAATTAAGCCATTCATTTTCCTGGGCTGAGGGGGTATATTTGGAGCTCTGCCATTTTTTTAACTGTTCCTGTGGTCAGAGGTGCTTCTACTCTTTTACTTCTAACGCTGGCTGTGGATGGGAGGCCCTGAAAGATGCGTAATACTTTTTTGTAGATGTGGCCATGTGTCTGTGTGTGATTGAATGAGCTTCAGGGCAAGGAGACAATTGTCTGGCCTGGGATTCACCTAGCATTGTTTGAGTAGAAAGGCGCAGCAGAAGTCATTTATCTCAGGGTTCATTTATGTCTTTCAGCACAGCCCAGGTTTGATGCTGTGGAGTAGTGAGTGTGGCTAGGAGGCTTCCCTATAAAAACAAAGCAACTGCAAAAGGATCCATCTTTGAACTGGTGAATTTAAGTATTTAAAAAATTTATATATATATAAATATATGCATGTATGTGTATACATATATATGTGTATGTATAAATGTATGTATGTATATATGTATAAATATATGTATATGTGTAAATATAAGCCCTGATGGCACAGTGGTTAAGGGCTTGGCTGCTAACCAAAAGGTTGGCAGTTCGAATCCACCAGCTGATCCTTGGAAACCCTATGGGGCAGTTCTGTTCTGTCCTGTAGGGTTGCTATGAGTTGGAATCGACTCTATGGCAATGAGGTTTTGTTTTTTTTTTTGATATGTATATATATGTATGTGTGTATAAAACAAATAGTTGTTATTAGTTGCTGTCAAGTTGGCTCCGACTCATGGCGACCTTATGTGCAACAGAATGAAATGTTCCCCACCATCTTCATGATCGTTGGTATGTGTCATGGATTGAATTGTGTCCCCCAAAAATATGTGTATCAATTTGGTTGGGCCGTGATTCCCAGTATTATGTGGTTGTCCTCCATTTTGTGATTGATATAATTTTCCTGTGTTGTAAATCCTAATCTCTGCCTGTGGTTAATGAGGCAAATTTAAATTATGTTGAAGAGGATTAGCATGGGATGTAACACCCTTGCTCAGGTCACATCCCTGATCCAATGTAAAGGGAGTTTCCATGGGGTGTGGCCTGCACTACCTTTTATTTTACAAGAGTTAGAAGGAAAAGGAAGCAAGCAGAGAGTTGGGGACCTCATACCACCAAGAAAGTAGCACCAGGAGCAGAGTGCATCCTTTGGACCTGAGGTTCCTGTGTGGAGAAGCTCCTAGACCAAGGGAAGGTTGATGACAAGGACCTCCCTCTAGAGCCGACAGAGAAAGAAAGCCTTCCCCTGGAGCTGGCACCCTGAATTTGGACTTGTAGCCTACTAGGCTGTGAGAAAATAAATTTCTCTTTGTTAAAGCCACCCATTTGTGGCATTTCTGTTATAGCAGCACTAGATGACAGTATGTTTGAGTCCGTTCTTGTAGCTATTGTGTCAATCCATTTCATTGACGGTTTTCCTCATTTTTGTTGGCCTCCCACTCCACTAAACATGATGTCTTTTTCTAATGATTGATCTTTCCTGATGACGTGTCCAAAGTAAGTGAGTTGAAGTCTCGCCATCCTTTCTTGTAAGGAACATTCTGGTTATATTTTGAGTGCCTTTCAACCTAGGGGGCTCATCTTCCAACATCATGTTGGATAGTATTCTACTGTGATTTATAGGGTTTTCATTGGCTAATTTTTGGAAGTAGACCATCAGAACTCTCTTTCTAGTCTGTCTTAATTTGGAGGCTCTGCTGAAACCTATTCACCATGGGTGACTGTGCTGGTATTTGAAATACTTGCTTCCAGCATCATAGCAAAATGGAAACCACCACAGTAGGATAAACTGACAGACAATGGTCCTGGTAATTTTACTTCTAGGTATAGAGCCTCAGAAAGGCATGTGTATGTTCACCAAGAATTTTCACAGGAGCACTTATTTAACATAGTGTAAAACTGGAAACAACTCAAATGCCGATTTACAGTAGACTGGATTAATTGTGGTATATTCACCCAATGGAATACTAAATAGCCATGAGAGTGAACAATCTATAACAATATACAATGACATGATGTATTTCATAAACATGCAAATGAGTTACAGAAGGCAAACCCAAAGGAATAAATACTATATGTTTTCATTTATATGAAGTCCAAAGACAGACAAAAAGTAATCTATGGTACAAGTAATCTATGCAAATCCGAATAGTGGTTGTCCTTGGGAGAGTAAGTTACTAGAAAGGGATAAAGGGGCTTCTGGAGTGCTGGTGACATTCTGTTTCTTGATCTGTATATGTTTGCATGATGAAAATTCATCTTGCTGTACACTTTGATTTGTGCAACGTTCTGTGTGTTATTGTGATGGTTAAGGTTGTGTGTCAACTTGGCGGGGCCATGATTCTAAGTGGTTTGGCAGTTATGATGTAGTTTGGCAATTATGTAATGATGTAATCATTTCCAGGATGAGATCTGATATAATGTAATCACATCATGATGAGATCTGCTGTGAGCAGCCAATCAGTTGAAAGGGAGTTTCCTTGGGGTATTCCTTCATCTAATATATATAGACTTTCTGGAAAAGCTCGCTGGCTTTTGCTCGTTCTGTATCCTGCATCCGGCTTGTCATCATCTGACTTCCGGTTCTTGGAACTTGAGCCAGCAGCCTGCCGTCTGACCTGCCGATCTTGCGTTCATCAACCCCTGCAGCTACATGAGTCAGGAGAAGCCTCCAGCCTGACACCTGACCCATGACTTGGGACTTTTCAGCGTCTACAACCGTGTGAGCCATTTCCTTGATATAAATCTCTCTATACGCATGTACGATTTACTGGTTTTGCTTCTCTAGAGAACCCAGCCTAAGACAGTTATATTTAATAAACATTTAACATAAAAGAGCTTTTTAACATAATGAAAGCTTTTTTTAAAATTTTAGTCTGATTCATGGTCTGAATTTTTTTTTTAAATGAACTTAGATTTGAATAGTGCATTATAGTTCACAAAGTTTGCTCAATTATCTTTGAACTCAGTGGTTTTAAACAACAAATGCATTTTAATGATTAACTTTGTTACTTCATAAGCCTTGACTTGAACTTTGTTCTGCAGGAGTGCATATCTCAATCAGCTGATTTCTGAAACATTGAGGATGGTGCTTTCACTGTTTAGGGTCCGCCATCAGTAGGGGCATTCTCTCTCCGGGCCAATCTTTACGTTGATTCCTCTTATGATGGTGGGTAGAAAAGGCGGGACACCGAGAGAGAGCCTGCAAAGGCTTCACATTCCTTTCTTTCTCCTCAAATACTAAGTCAAAGGACACATAGATGGTAGTTGTTGCCGAAGGAGGAATTCTGCAGTCATCTGAAGAATTCT
Source organism: Trichechus manatus latirostris (assembly GCF_000243295.1). Taxonomy (NCBI): domain Eukaryota; kingdom Metazoa; phylum Chordata; class Mammalia; order Sirenia; family Trichechidae; genus Trichechus; species Trichechus manatus. The sequence continues at coordinate 9,152,784 of NW_004443984.1, forward strand.
GGTCCCCAGGCTTGCTTGGCTATGGGGTGGACCCCTGGCCAGGGCCGGGTGGACAACTGTTTCAGCAAAGTGTATGTGTGTATATATGTTCTGATCTCTCTTATGGTCTTCCTTGAGGGAGAAATTACAAAGCCTTTGTGATATACAATCATATTTATTTGGGAGAGACATAAATAGATGCATTTCTTTCCAGTTTATTTGGATCACAACGGTCAGATTCGCAACTGATCATGGGGATGATGCAGGACCGGGCAGCGTTTTGTTCCATTGTGCATGGGGTTGCCATGAGTCGGGGTCCACTCGAAAGGACCTAACAACAGCACATAGAAATCAGATAGTATTGTCTTTAATTAATTTGATTGATCTCAAGATAATTTTAAATTACAATTTTAAATACTCTGTTGAAATTGTCGTCATGTATTGAATTGTGTCCCCCCAAAAATGTGTGTAGTAACTTGGCTAGGTCATGATTCCCAGTATTGTATGATTGTGTTATCTGATGTGATGTCCTTATGTGTTGTAAACTCTACCACTATGATGGGATTATATGTGATCTCTTCATGTGTTGTAAATTCTATCACTGTGATGAGGTTATACTGATGAGGTTGACAAGATCAGTGTCTTAATGCAACTCTTTTGAGATATAAAAGAGAGAAGCGAGCAGAGACACATGGGAACCTCATACCACCAAGAAAGCAGTGCTGGGAGCAGAGTGCATCCTTTGGACCTGAGGTTCCTGCGCAGAGAAGCTCCCAGACCAAAGGAAGACTGATGACATGGACTTTCCTCCAGAGCCAACAGAGAAAGTGTTCCCCTGGAGCTGATGCCCTGAATTTGGACTTGTAGCCTCCTGGACTGTGAGAGAATAAATTTCTCTTTGTTAAAACCATCTACTTGTGGTATTTCTGTTAGAGCAGCACTAAATGACTGAGACATTGTCCTTTGGAGGAAGATAAGGAAGAGAGGGTTGGAGAAACTTCACACTCCAGTGACCACAGACTCACTGGTGAGCAAAGGTCTTGTTTAAAGATCACCCCTCCTCGCTCGCTGTGTCTGCTGTGTCTTGTTATCATCACTGCAGCTCTTCTTTTTAATGTTTACCAAGAACAGTAAAGTCTTTAATGTTTTTAACCACAATGTTTTTTTCTTTAATCTCCCAGGATCCTAACCTTTTACCATGAGGCTTGTAAGATATGTTCACTATAGGATATTGTCTTGTTCTCTTCAGTTAAAGAGCGTGTTTGTTACAAGCTCTTGTGTTTGCTCCAGGGCTTGGAACTGGTTCATTCTGTTTGAACTCCTGCTGAGAATTTGCATTTCTAGCAAGTTACTAGAAAGTTATATAAGAATCACCTGGGATCTTGTTAAAATGTAGATTCTGATTCAGTATATCTGAGGTGGAAATGCAAATTCTCAGCAGGAAACTTGTTAGAAATGCAAATTCTCAGCAGTGGTTCGAAGCCCTGGTTTTCTCCCCTAAGCAGCAAATGAACTCCCTGGACCTGTGATGCTTAACCCACCTTCTGGGAGTAAATTCTCCAGGCTGGCGGGGATTAACCCTCCATTGCAGGTTGTATGGTTTCTCTTGTTCACCAGAGAGTGCTTGACTGGTTCACTTCTCCATCTGCAGAAAAATCTAAGTTGCTTCTGACAAGTCTGAACGATGTGCAGTACAAAGCTTGATTCTTCAGCAGACATCTCTGTGAAAAGGGCAAGCAAGTGGGTTTCTTGACAGAGAGGCTTCTAGCAGGGATTGCAGGGGTTCTGTGCTCTGCTTTCTCAGGACAGAGATACAGCCTTATACAGAGATTACAGCAGGGATACAGGGAATGCCTTAAGGACGGTGGTTCTGATTCTATTAGTTCTCACCTGTTCTTCTGAGAAGGAAAGCCATTCCATGGTGGCACCAAATGGTCTCAGATCTCAAAGGGTCATCTTGAGGTTTTCCCTTACAGCTTCTGTCTCTTTAGTGATACCCCAAGATAGTGAAATTGAAGATATGGTATATGATTTTCTGCTGAGGTATCTGTTTATACTCCAGATTTAATATTCTATGACAATCTCATTCATATACTCGTTGCCTTTGAGTCGATTCCAACTCATAGTGACCCTGCAGGACAGAGTAGAACTGCCCCATAGGGTTTCCAAGGAGCAGCTGGTAGATTTGAACTGCTGACTTTTTGGTTAGCAGCCAAGCTCTTAACCACTGCACCACCAGCGCTCCATTCATTCATAGAACATTTATTTAATATCAGCTATGTACCAGTCATGAGGCATTGGTGGCTCAGTGGTAGAATTCTCACCTTCCATGCAGGAGACCCAGGTTCGGTTCCTGGCCAATGCACCTCATGCACAGCCACCACCCATCCATCAGTGGATGCTTGTATGTTGCTGTGATGCTGAACAGGTTTGAGCAGAGCTTCCAGGCTAAGACTAAGAAGAACGGTCTGGCAATCTACTTCCGATAAAATCAGCCACTGAAAACCCTATGGAGTACAATGGTCAGATTCACAACTGATCATGCGGATGATGCAGGACCAGGCAACATTTTGTTCCATTGTGCATGGAGTTGTATGAGTCGGGGGTCCGCTTGACAGCACCTAACAACAACAATGTACCAGTCAGGCTTTAAGATGCTCAGCCACAAGAATTAGAGGAGAGTGGCAGGGGTGGAGGTTGTTGGAGAGGCCACAGGATTCTCTCCCGGAAGACACCCTGCTCATGAGTATCCTTGTGTACCATTCATTGTGCCCTTTCCCCCTCCAGGCAGGCAAGACTGTGTAGTTTTGGTAAATTACATCATATTCCTAAGAAGCATCATTTAAACATCTTCCCCCGGAGGACATGGGGAGAAAAAAAAGCTGATGCTAATGTAAAAATGGACAAAAGCAAGAATGAAAAAAAAGAGCACTGTTGAGGAATGTTTGACCTTCACTTTCTGACAACGTCCTCTGGCACGGTTTCTATGCTCTTTGTCTCTCCTGGCAGGAGACAGACACATTTCCCAGAGCAGCAACATTCTTTATCCACAGATCATTTCAGAAACGCTATCTCCAAATTGCCAGCAGAGGTAGAAAGAGTTTTTGCTGAAACTGTCGACAGAGCAAAGCTGCTGCCAGGTCAAATTACTACTACTTGAAGCTCCTGGGCTATAGTTTTTGGAGGTCAGAATCAGACAACGGTGGGCAGAGAGTGAGATTTCACTGGGAAAGGATTGACTCTATGTTGTTTGGAGAAGATGGATGGAAACATGGTGGTGGGGGAGTAGGGAGATGTGGCATTGCTGAAAAATTCAGGCAATCTGTGATTCATTCAGTCCAATACATTGGTTGACTTGCAGTGATTATTCAAAGTACAAATAGGGCATGTCACCTGCTGCTTAAAATCCCTAGAAGGCTCTTTCCCCTTGCCCATTGCTCTTGAGATAAAGCCCAAGCCTCTTAGCCTGGCACAGAAGGTTCTTCACCATTTGGTCCCAGCATCTTTTCTTGGTGTGCCCCATTGCGCCTTTTATGGTCCAACAATACTGACATTCTCGCGGTTGTCTCAAACATGGAGTCCCTGGGTGATGCAAATGGTAAGTGTGCTCAGCTGCTAACTGAAAGGTTGGATGTTTGAGTCTACCGAGAGGTGCCCTGGAAGAAAGGTCTGGTGATCTACTTCCAAAAAAATCAACATTGATATGGAACACAGTTCTACTCTGACACACATGAGGTTGTCATGCATCAGGACGGACTCAATAGCAGCTGGTTACTGGCCCCAAGCATCATGTTGATCCTTCTGTCTTGATTGACCCTATTTGTACTTGAGGTCACCTCTTCCAGGAAATCTTCTTTGACCTCCTCTAGATTGTCTAGATTCCCTTTCTGCCTTTCCCTCTAAACTGTGAATTCCTTAAGGACAGGAATTATGATTTTTTTAAATCTCATCCCCAAGTACCCAGCAAGGGCCTGCTGGGTCCCTAGCCCTGGTTTGAGAGCCACCTGGGAAACAAGCCCTCCGTGGGTAGGCTCCATCCCAAGGGGAAGGAGAGACAAGGGACTAGGCTATCCTTTCAAACTCATCAATCTTGTGAGTCACTCCTACTTACAAGGGGAAGTGAGGGAGGGGTGGAGGGAGGCCAGAAGTAAACGAGTGGTTACTAACTCATCCCCACCCCCAACAGAATAAACTACTGCATTTGCTTTCTAGAATTTACACATTATTGCTAAATGAATTTCCTTTCCATGGCTTCTTTCTTTCTTCCTTTTTTTTAATTTAAATGCTTTTAAATCAAAGTAATGCACATGGTTTAAGAAACACGAATAGGATGTATGTTGTTGATGTTGTTAGTGGCCTTCGAGTTGGCCCCTAACTCATGGAGACCCCATCCATGCACAACAGAACAAAATTCTCCCAGTCCTGGTGCCATCCTCATGACTGGTTGCAGATTGGACTGTTAGGATCTATAGGGTTTTCAGTGACTGATTTTCAGAAATAGTTCACCAGGCCTTTCTTAACAGTCCGTCTTAGTCTGGAAGCTCTGCTGAAACCTGTTCAACATGATAACAAAGCATAAGCCTCCATTAACAGACAAGTGGTGGCTGTGCATGAGGTGCACCGGATGGGAATTGAACCTGGGTTTCCTGCATGCAAGGGGAGAATTCTACCACTGAGTCACCGATGCCTCTGTAGTAAGTATAGACGGGCTTACAATGAAGACAGCAGTTTTCTATCCCAGCTCTCCCTAAGTTCAATCCTTAGCCTAAAGGCAACCATATTTTACTCTTTTAGCTATTCTGATAGTTTTCTTCATATCTCTAATACTTCTTAATTTAACAGACTAAGTCATAAAGCTGACTATGTCACTCCATGCATGAAACTGTATCATGCCTAGTATCTTTTGGAATAAGGTCAAACTCCTGGACAGGGCTAGCCAGGCCTGCTTCCTCTGACCCTCCTGCCTTCCTTACCTACTTTTTTGTTTTTTTTTCTTGTCTATGTATTTTCAGGTTTTTACATCTTCTGAGTGCCCATCTCCTCGTATCATGCCCTTGTGTAATCCCTTCCCCTTGATGTGGGCTGGACCTAGTGACCTAATGAACAAAATAGGGCAAGATGGGATGTCCTTTTCGTGGTTAGTTCCAACAGGACTCCAGCTTCTCTCTCGCTTGCCCTCTCTTGCTTGTTTGTTCTTAGGGAATCCAGCTACCATGTTGTAAGCTTTCCTGTGCAGAGGCCCATATAGCAAGGAACTGAATAGCAGCAGCAACAGCCCACAAGGAACTGAATCCTGCCAACAACCACGTGAGTGAGCTTGGAGGGGGATCTTCCCCTAGTTGAGCCTTCAGATGAGACCACAGCCCCGGCTGTCACCTTGACTGCAGCCTTGTAAGAGACCTTGATCCAAGGACCCTGCTTAGCCCAGATTCCTGACCCGCATAAACTGGGAGATAATAAATATTTGCTATCTTAAGCTGCTAAGTTTTGTGGTAATTTGTTATGCAGCAATAGATAATAAAACCATTATGCCAATCCCCCCATTTAGCTATAGGATTTTTTCTCCCTTAACTCCCTGTCCTCATGCCTATCAAAAACTATATTAACAGACTGGATGTTCCCTCCACACCTGTTTCTATGCCCATATAATCATATATAAAATATTACACGTATGGGATTTAGCCCATTCCATTTTATTTATTCTTGAACACTGTTTTTCTGGCTTCATTTCTGACACAAGCACCCCAAAGCACCCCTGGACTCTGTCAATTTAATTGTGCCCTCCTCCCTGCCAAAAGGAAATCCTAAAGAATCTTATCGTTTGTGTGACCGATTAGCAGCAGCAACTGGCAAGAGCAGCAGAAATATATAAGCTTCTATTTATTTCCACGGGAATCTGGGACTGCACTTTGGGGTCCTACAAACACACACAGCTCTGAACAATGGAGCATGTACTGCTCTGAAAACACAGATGTCAGAACAGTGGAACTGCAAAATGGAAAAGAAAAAAAAAAGCTTTTAAACAAACACCCAGCTTCTCTATAGCCTAATGAATGTTGTTTTTCATAGCGGACATTATTCAAGTAATTCCTGGAATTCTTCTTTGAGAATTGCATTCCCCATCCTGTTTCCATAAAGCACAAGAACACAAGGCTTAGTCCTTTAGTCAGCCCTCATTTTCTAACTCCTCCCCAAACCCTGTACCCTAACTGGATGACCCTTCTTGTGCTCTGGCTAAATCATGCCCATCCCCAGCAAGAACACTGTTGTTGATCCTTAGGCAAGCTCTGTTCCTCCTACTGTGTGCTCCCAGGGTGCTATCTTTCCCTTCAGTGATACTCACTATGAAGTACTATCATCATTTAGATCTCATTCCCCCCTTCCCCCACCACCAGTTACCCAGTTGACTCCAGCTCATGACAACCCCATGTGTGTCAGAGTAGAACGGTGCTCCTTAGAGTTTTCAATGGCCGATTTTTCAGAAGTAGATCGCCAAGTCTTTCTTCCAAGGTGGCTCTGGGTGGACTTGAACCTCCAACATTTAGGTTCGCAGCTGAGTGTGTTAACCATTTGCACCATCCAGGGACTCCTCAGTTTTCCCCAGAGAGACTAGAAGCTCCATGAGAGCAGTGATATTGTCCGTCTTATTCATTGCTGTATCCTCAATGACAGTTCCCAGCCCTAGCACACAGTAGTTGTTGTTGTTAAGCGCTTTCGAGTCAGTTCCAACTCATCGCGACCTTATGTACAACGGACCAAAACACTGCCCGGTCCTGCGCCATCCTCACAGTCATTGCTGTGTTTGAGCCCATGGTTGCAGCCACTGTGTCAATCCATCTTGTTGAGGATCTTCCTTTTTTTCACTGACCCTCTACTTTCCTGAGCATGATGCCCTTCTCCAGGGACTGGTCCCTCCTGGTTACATATCCAAAGTATGTAAGATGAAGTCTCGCTATCCTCCCTTCTAAGGAGCATTCTGGTTGTAATTCTTCCAAGACAGATTTGTTCGTTCTTCTGGAAGTCCGTGATATATTCAGTATTTTTTACCAAGACTGTAATTCAAAGGCATCAATTCTTCTTTGGTCTTCCTTATTTATTGTCCAGCTTTTGCAGGCATATGAGGAGATTGATAATACCACAGCTTGGGTCAGATGTACCTTAGTCCTCAAAGTGACATCTGTCCTCAAAGTGACATCTTTGCTTTTTAACACTTTAAGGAGGTCTTTGCAGCAGATTTGCCCAATGCAGTGTGTCATTTGATTTCTTGACTGCTGCTTCCGTGGGCATTGATTGTGGATCCAAGTAAAACGAAATCCTTGACAACTTCAATATTTTCTCCATTTATTATGATGTTGCTTATTGGTCCAGTTGTGAGGATTTTTATTTTCTTTATATGTAGGTGTAATCCATACTGAAGACTGTAGTCTTTGATCTTCATCAGTAAGTGCTTCAAGTCTTCTTAGCTTTCAGCAAGCAAGGTTGTGTCGTCTGCATATCACAAGTTGTTAATTAGTCTTCCTCCAATCCTGATGCCATATTCTTCTTCATATAGTCCAGCTTCTTGGATTATGTGCTCAGCATACATACTAAATAAGCATGGTGAAAGAATACAATCCTGACGCACACCTTTCCTGATTTTAAGCCACACAGTATCCCCTTGTTCTGTTTGAACGACTGCCTCTTGTTCTATGTATAGGTTCTGCATGAGCACCATTAAGTGTTCTGGAATTCCCATTCATTGCAATGTTATCCATAATTTGTTATGATCCACACAGTCCAATGCCTTTGTATAGTCAATAAAACACAGGTAAATATCTTTCTGGTATTCTCTGCTTTTGGCCAAGATTCATCTGACATCAGCAATGATATCCCTTATTCCATATCCTCTTCTAAACCAGGCTTGAATTTCTGGCAGTTCCTTGTTGATGTACTGTTGCAACTGTTTTTGAATGATCTTCAGCTAAATTTTACTTGTATGTGATATTAATGATATTGTTTAATGCATTCTGTTGGCTCACCTTTCTTTGGAGTGGGCACTACTCATTTTTTCTGCCTTGGCTTCATTTAAAGAGACACCATCTCCCCTGATATTCCCACAGACGTAATAACCAAGCTGCAATGGTTTCCTTTCCTTTCTGCTGGAATCTCCCACACAATTCAGTCAACTCAGTGGGGGAAGTATTCCTACATTGTCGTAGGACTGGCAGGTGGGATTTCTTGTCTATAGTCATAGGGCTCATGGGTAGCTTTCACTTTATGGGTAATGAGTGGCCGTGCCTGGAGGGGCTGCTCTGCAAAGCCAGGATCCTCCTCCACTGTCACCTCCACATCTGAGTTGCTAGACTTATTCTCCCAAGGATTCCACGTTTTTGTACCAGTCACTTTCATCAACACTGCCCTGATCTTTGCCTTTGGCACTTTCCTTCCCCGTCTTTACAAACCTGCAGGTGAATGTTTCTAGTTGCTCATCCTGTTTGTGGACATGGCTGCTCAGTACATCAGTAATGGCCACACACAACTGCTGCACATCCCTTTCCAACTGTAACTCTTCCTGTAAAGCTCTTACACACACTTCAGCAGCTAGCTGGGCGTCAGTGGCCAGCCAAAGGGCCCAGAGCAACAGCTACCCTACAGCCGCTACTACTTTCCTAGCTTCCTTTACACACTTATGAAGGCATGCATCTACCCACAACTGGGCTACGCCACTTGGTGTTTTGGAGGCATTCCCATACTCACGTGGAGATCCACACGCATCAAGCATACAGGCCAGACCTCCCCACGTAGAGGTTGCTGGCCAACCCGGGATTTCCCTCGCCTCACTCCCACTTGCCGTTTCTTCGGTCTCCTGGCTGGCTCTTCAATTGTCCCGTCATGGACTGGTAACACGAAGCTTGCCTCCAAAACTGGAAGGTGCCGAGAGACTGAAGAAAGAGGCAGGCAACTCCAGGGTGGCAGCAAAGGAGTTTATTAGGGAGACTTAAATCTGAGGTGGGCCCTGGGCAGCAGCAGGACCGAGCAGAATTCCATGTCCCACAGTAGGAGGGGCAGAGGTTTTATAGTGGTAGTGAACAATAGTGGCTACATGGCAGGGGTGCCTCTAGACTTACATAAGGCTGCCTCAGCAAGAATTACATAAGAATGACTTAGCAAACAGCAGTGAACTAGTGGAAAGCATGAAGGTGCTCATGTTTGGCCTTGTAAAGCCTGTTTCCCCTTCAGGCTCCAAAAGCCATTTCTAAAAAAAAAAAAAAAAGACAGACTGGAGTTTTGCTTCATACAGCAGTGGTGGAATTAGTTTACTATCTCCTGAGGTGGCAGCAGGTAGATCTGGGTGTGTTCTGCAAAACCAGTGTTATCTGGCAGCACCACCTGCCAACTCTCAGGATCTGGGTGGGAAAGACTCCCAGGGAAGGCCTGATTTACCTATCCACTTCCTGTGCCCCTACATACTTACTTGCCTTAGAAAGAGGAAACTTAAGCTCTATTCTTACTCCATGAAGCACTGGTGGTTCCATACAGGAGACCTGGGTTCAATTTCTGGCCAATGCACCTCATGTGCAGCCACCATCCGTCTGTCAGTGCAGGCTTGTGTTGCTGTGACGATGAACAGGTTTCTTCAGAGCTTCTAGACTAAGACAGACTATGAAGAAAGGCCTGGTGATCTACTTCTGAAAATCAGTCAATAAATGACAATGGAACATTGTCTAGCCCACAACCAATCATAGGGATGGCACAAGATCAGGCAGTATTTTCTTCCATTGTAGATGGGGTTGCCATGAGTCAGGGTGACCTGAGGGCAGGTAACAACAATAACAATTTTTACCCCACCCATGAAGGCCAGCCTCAAGGCCAAGGAGGGCAGGATGCCCACAGCTGTCTGCCCTTCTCCAGGGGGCCAGTCTTGGCTTCTTCATTTATTCTGTCCTGACCTTCCTAATTGCGTGTATGTTGGTGGGGGGTGGGGAGTAGTAACCTATATACCAACGAAATAGACAGTCCCATCCCTGACTCTCCCCATATCCCAGAGAGTGTCACTCCCCGTTCCGAGCCTGCTTTGAATTCAGTACCTGCCTGGATCAGTGTGTATTTCTGTGCATCAGACCTGCTTATACTTCTTTTTCCTGTTAGACTGTGAGTTCCTCAAGGATGGAGACTGTTTCTTAGGCATCTTTTGCTCTGCAGTATTTGGCATATAAAAGATGTTGTTGTTCGGTGCAGTTGAGTCATTCTGACTCATGGCGACCCCATGTGATAGAGTACAACTGCCACATAGGGTTTCCTAGGCTGTAATCTTAATGGGAGCAGATAACCAGGTCTTTCTCCTGTGGAGCCCCTGAGTGGATTCAAACTACCAACCTTGGAGTTAGCAGCCGAGCATTTAACCATTGTGCCACCAGGGCTTCTTATATAAAAGATACTCAGTAAATAAAGGCAGCCAGCCTTCAGCTGCAGGAGATGGGGTTGGGGGGAGGGTGGTGGAACCTAGAATCAGACACACTTGGTTCAAATTCCAGCTCTGTCACATATTAGCTGTGTGACTTTGGGTGAGTGACTTAACCTCTCTGAGTTTCAATTTCCTTTTTCTGTAAAGTGAAGGCAATAATACTTACCTTTCAGCTTGGATAAGTGAGGACTAAATGGGTTCATATATGTTAAAAACTTTAGCACTGTTCATGGCAAAGAGCCAATAATAAGTAGTAGCTATGATCATTTCATAAGGAATCCCTGGGTGGCACATACAGTTAAGTGCTCGACTACTAGCCAAAAGGTCGGTGGTTCGAATTCACTCAGAGGTGCCTCAGAAGACAAGCCTGGTGATCTGCTTCTGAAAGGTCACAGCCTTGAAAACCCTATGGAGCAGTTCTACTCTGCACATATGAGGTCGCCATGAGTCAGAATTGACTCCACGTGACAGCAACTAACAACAACAACAACATGATTATTTCTCTTTTAAATGGGTCCTGTCTCCAGACAATAGTGGGAATGAAGGGACCTGTATTCTGGTCTGAGCTTTGCCAAAGTCCTGGAGCAAGTTCCTCATCCTCTCTGAAGCCCAGTGCCTTCAGCTTTAAGAATAAGGAGATACCTACCTGTCTTAGTTATCTAGTGCTGCTGTAGCAGAAATATCACAAGTGGGTGGCTTTAAAGAACAGAATTTATTTTCTCACAGTTCAGGAGGCTGTAAGTCTGAATTCAGGGTGCGGCTCTAGGGGAAGGACCCTGACTGTCTCTTTCAGCTTCTGTAGCCAGGGCATTCCTCCAGCCCTTGGCGATACCCACGTACCATTCGTCTCCCTGGTTTGTGTGCTTCTGGGTCTAATCTGCTCTTTTTATAACTTGGAAGTAATTGGGTTTAGGACTTACTCTACACTGATAGGGACTCATTAACATAAAAAAGAAAACCCTATTCCCAAACAGGATTACATCCACCCGTACAGGGGTTAGGATTCCAACACATATTTCGGGGGGACACAATATGATCTATAACACCACCTCACAGATTTGTTGAACACTATATAAAAAAATGCACAAAAAAGTATTTGACACACAATAGGTCCTAAGAGAAACATGTGTTACACTGTCTATACAAATCCATGCCTACCCTATATACTTTGGAATCTCTAAAGCTCGACCATTGGGGTGGACAGCACCCAGTGCTCAGGTCGACAGCTAAGTCAAGACCAGACTCCAGAAATGGCGATTGGCAGTGAGGCCCAGCCCAGGCGGTCCCACCTGGTGAACGCAGGGACGAGAGGCCTCAGAACTCAGCTTTCCACACCAAAGGGCACACAGTTCCAAGATGCCCATTTCCTCTCCCGGCGGAAAGTGGCCAGGTCCTTCTATAAAGACAAATCACCCCGTCCCTCCTAAGAGCTGCAAGCAATGATAGAGACAAGAATGAGATGCGCTTTTCCAAGTCAGGATGTTCTGGGAAGTTTATAATTAGAAAAGTCAGTCAGAACAAGATAGAACCTTGGGAAGGCTAATGGGAAACAGCCCAGACTTGGCTGGAATTTTAAAGAGGCCAACAGGAAGGGAAAGAAGGGATGGGGTGTTCAGAGCCCAAGGAGGACAAAGTAGGGGGTGGGGAGGGGCTCTGGCCCTGGCTTGGGTGAGACCCTCTATCTGTTCCGTAAAAGACATGATGCTTGAGTGTAATCTGGCAAAGCCATCTCTGTCCAGCCCCTGGAGGGTTGGGGCCCTATGTGGCAGGTGTTCTTAGGTCTGTAAGAACATCTTCACGAAGTCCTTTAGGTCGCTGTCCCCTCAAATGCTCGTGGGAGCCCAGGGTCTCCCAAGCAGTGGGTATTCTCCAGCCATCACTGGATCTTCTGCAGGTCCTCAGGGCCAAAGGAGGCAGGCAGCAGCTCCTTGACTGTCCTGACGACGTACGTGCCATCGGGCTTGGTCATGTAGACGGCCCAGTCGGTACCAAACTGGAAGAGAGGCAGAGCCACTGTGAGATAGGCAGTGTTGTCCAGGGGTTAGGACTGACCTGGGCTTGAGCCTGGCCCTACCACTTATTGTCTAAAGTCCCCCTTGGAGCCTCAATTTTCCCATCCTTAAAATGGGGATGACCATAATTGTACCTGGCTCATGGGGCTTGGGGGAGGATGGAATGAAAGAATGCATGTTAAGCAGTTAGCCCTGTGCTTGGCACATTCTCAACAGGGGACAAATGCCCCGAGCTGTGATTAAGGGACTCACTCAGGACTTTCTAAGAACAATATCTAACCCCTGGAGCCAGACCTCCCTCTGCCATGATGAATCTCAACTAATGTCAGCTTCCCTTGCAGCATCTTGTTTACCACTCACAACCAGGTGGATGTGTCTATCTGCTTCGTTGCCGTGTGCCGTGGAGTCCATTCCCACCCTATAGTAGAACTGCCCCATAGGGTTTCCTAGGCTGTAATCACTACAGGAGCAGATCACCGGGTCTTTTCTCCCGCAGAGTGACTGGTGGGTTCAAACCACCAAACTTTCAGTTAGCAGCCGAGCACTTAACCATCGCGGCCCCAGGGCTCCTCCTGCTACATTACACACCAGGATTGCACATGTGTTACTTCGTTATCCACTCTTGGAGGGAGGTGCTATAATTATCCCCATTTTACTGATGAGGAAACTGAGGCTTAGCAGGGTAAAGTCAGAGAAACAGAAGTTTTAGCCCAAATCTGTCTCCCGATCTTTCTCCATACACTACCAGGAGCTTCTACTTGCTGGCCGTGTGACCTTGGGACAGTCATTAAACTCTATGGGGCTCATGTCTTGATCTGAAAAATAGTTCTAGAGAAGGGAGAATGTACCAGGAAGGAATGTTCTAGATGGTGAGTTAAATCAGCTGTGGCATAATGGGACGAGCCCTGGAGTTGGAGTCAACAGACCTAGGCTCTACCTGGTCAGGTGCTGTGAGATTTAGAGACAATGGGCATAAAGTACCTGTGCACATTGCCTGGCATGTAGTAGATGCGCAATTCATGGAAGCTCAATTCAAGAATCTAAGTCTTAAGTCGTACAGGTGTGTATAGATAGACGGACATCCTCTCAGGCAGACGGGCAATTGAATTGGGGTGGGGGTGGGGAATAATTGGTTTGGCGTGAAAATCGCACCATTGTAGGGTATCTGAAGCCTGTCCCTGTTTCCGTTGATCCCAACTGATTATGTTGCTTGCTAGTGGCTGCTTGGATTTGCAGCCTGCTGTGCTTGCAAACGTCTGTCTGCATTACCCAGTTATTACCAGGCACAGTCCGTCTTCTGGCTTTTTTAAAATTAATGTGTTAAAGAAGGAGCTTTTTCTGCTTGGCAAGCTCTGCCTGAGGGTTCGGGTGGAATTGAGCCAAGCTGAGTTTAAGCGCCAGGTCCCTGGCCCCCTCGCCTCATCTCCTTCTATATGCATTTTGGTTTCAGTTTCTTCCACCTTCAGCCTTTTCATTCGCCGTCTGTCATTTGCCAACATCTAATCTATTTGGAGAGAACAGCAATGAGCAACTGGACCGAGTCATGGCCTGGGGAGCCAGGGACTTGGTGTCCTGATGTGGCTTCCTTATGTGACCTGAGACCTGCCACTTTGCTGGGCACTGATTTCTGCCCCTCTCAAGTGAGACGGATTCCATATTGTGAATCCAGTGCCTTAATAGTGGTCTGTTTCATGTGGATCTGGGAAATAAGTTCTGCGAACTGCGCCTGGTTTTGCAGTCCTGGCAGGAAGCAGAGGAAGATGGAGATGTTAGTATGGTCAACAGATGCTTGGAAACCCCAAGGCACAAAAACAAATCTGAAACAACCCCCTGCAAATACAAACAACTCCAAAAGCAGAAGCCCCCATGGACCAAGCAGCTCCCAGACGGTTCAGTACCATCATGCTTCCTCCATGGCAGAAAAGAAGTTTGCCTGCTTTATAGAACCATAAAGGCAGAGAGGCAGCAAGGAGGAGCATGGGCTTCAGAGTGAGCCTGGTTTGGGCGTGCATGCCAGCTCGCCACTAGCGCACGTATGTCACTTCAGGTCTCTGAGCCTCAGGGTACTTAGCTGGAAATGGGGATAACAAGACACACACTTCCCTAATAGGCTTGGGGTGCGATTAAATGCGATGCTATATACAGAGGGGAGTCCCTGGGTGATGCAGTTAATGCACTTGGCTGCTAACCAAAAGGTTAGAAGTTCAAGTCTACCAAGAGGTGCCTCAGAAGAAAGACCTAGTTAGCTACTTCTGAAACATCAGCCATTAAAAGCCCTATGGCGCACAGCTCTGCTCTGACACACATGGAGTTGCCATGAGTTGGAGGTGACTTGAAGGCAACAGGTTTGATTTACAGAGATGCTGATGATGTCATGTCAGAGCCCAAGGGCCTTGGGGTTCTCTGAGCTGGTGGCTTTCATCTTTTGGGACTCTGGAAGACATAGACCTCCTTGAAAATCCATGAAAGCCACTGACATTTTCCACTTCACCTCTTAAAATATACATATACACATAAAAAATTTCTACCAACCCCAGATTAAGAACCCACAGTGTAATCCACCCCTTTGTTTTTTTGGAGTTGAAGAAATCCATGCCTTCTATCAACATGATCTTTGTAAAAAGTACATCAGATCCTTTTAAGTCCCTTCTTTAAAACATCCAGTGGCTTCCCTTTATTCTTGGAGTAAAATACTCTCTCTCACACCTGCATGATCTAGCCCCTGTCCACCCCTCTGACTTCCCATCCTATCACCCCACCCCCACCCCCCTCACCACCCTTGAGCACCTTTGGCCTTCATGCTACTTATCAAACTCACCAAGCATGTGGGCATTAAACTTGCTGGTGCCCCTGCTGGAAATCTCTAGGCCTTTGTCTCTCTCATCCTTCTTCATTATTTAGATCTCTGCTCAAATATCATCTTCAAAAAGAGGCCTTTCCTGACCATCTAAAGTAGGAGTTGGCAAACCTTTTTTATAAAGTGCCAGATAGTAAATATTTCAGGCATTGAAGACCATATAAAGAGCCCTGGTCGTGCAACAGTTAAACACTTAGCTGCTAACCGAAAGGTTGATGGTTCGAACCCACCAGCCGCTCCATGGGAGAGAAGACCTGGCTGTCTGCTTCTGTAACTATTACAGCCTAGGACGCCCTATAGGGGAAGTTCTATGCTGTCACACAGGGTCGCTATGAGTCGGAATTGACTCAGTGGCCAACAACAACAGCAGGCCATAT
The DNA here is from genome assembly GCF_000243295.1 of Trichechus manatus latirostris. Lineage (NCBI taxonomy): Eukaryota > Metazoa > Chordata > Mammalia > Sirenia > Trichechidae > Trichechus > Trichechus manatus. The sequence continues at coordinate 9,168,453 of NW_004443984.1, forward strand.
GGCCTCTGATGCAACTGGTAATTCTACCGTTGAGGGCCAGGGCACAAGAAGCCCTGGTGGTGCAGTGGTTAAAGGGCTCAGCTGCTAACGGGAAGGTCAGCTGCTCTGTAAGAGAAAGATGTGGAAGTTTGCTTCCATAAAGATTTACAGCCTTGAAATCCTACGGGGCAGTTCTACCCTCTCCTATAGGGTTGCCGTGAGTCGGAATCTACTAGATGGCAATATTTTTATGGGTAGGGCCAGAGCAGCCATAGGCAATATGTAAATGAATGAGTGTGGCTGTGTTCCAATAAACTTTTGTTTACGAAAACAAGCAGCAGGCTCGATTTGGCCCAAGTGCCATAGTTTGCTGACCCTAGTCCCTGCGTGGTACAATTGGTTAATGTGCTTGACTGCTAATCGAGAAAGTTGGAGGTTGGAGTCCACCCAGAGGTATCTTAGAAGAAAGGCCTGACAATCTACTGCTGGAAAAATAAGACATTGAAAACCCTAAGGAGCACAGTTGTACTCTGACACACATGAGGTCTCCATGAGTTGGAGTAAACTCAATGGCAACTGATTCAGCTGGATCTAAAGTATCACCTGCTGTCTCGTTGGTCACTCTCGACTCCTTTCCTGCATTCCTTTCTCTATAGCTCTCTCAGAAACTCTACTGTTTATTGTCTATCTCTTGCACTAGACTATAAACTCTGGGAGGGCAGGGCCTTGCCTGTCTTTTTCACGGCTTCATCCTGGAGCCAGCTCAGTGCCTGGCACAGAGTAGACACTCAATCAGCAAGTATCTGTTGAATGAAAGGATCATTGCCAGTGATCCATGCAAGCTGAGGAAGAAGGCCTTAGAGGCCTGCTAACTGAGTGAACAGGTCAGCAGCTCTGTCTTCTTCCTGGTGGTCTGGCATTGCTTCCACAGCCTGGGAAAGGTTTACCTTTCAGAAAGGAAAAGAAACTGCTTACCTCTCTCATGACTTGCCTGCAGGCCCCACACGGTGAGATAAAATCATCTTGCAAGTCACTGGGGAAGCAGAGAGTCAAACTCAGATCAGTCACTCCTGAGGCATGAGGACAATTGCTAAGGCTCAGGCCCTGGGTCACTGCCCGGCTCCAGATCTGGTCACGCCATGTCCTAGAGGCCAAGAAGAAGGTGGCAGGGTGGCTTCCCACACTTCCATGAGTCAATAAACCTTTAGTGAGCACTTAACTGTCATATACAATGATTAAGGAGGCTTTGTCTCTGGTCTTCAAGAGACTGCTTAGCCAAGCGGCCAACAGAAAACTAGAAGCGTTATCACAGTGAAGTGTTTATATATCTACATCCACACAGTAAACAAAATGTAGTAAGAACACACTGGTAATCCTGCCTCAGTCCTGTGGAGTAAGAGAGAATATTTTATGGGGGAGGTGGCATTGGGCCTGGTCCTTGGAGGAAGAGTAGAGTCCACAAGTCACCATTTAGTCAGCACCTACTATGCATCAAGCTCTGTACCAGGCACTCAACATACATTATTTTATTTAACTCGCAGTACAACCTGGATGTCAGGATGACCATTTTATGGGTGAAGAAACAGTGAGATGATGCAATGGAAGTGCTGTTCTGAAGCCCTGGGTTTTTCTGTAATACAGGCAGAGGGAAGAGTATGTGCAAAGGCCCTGAGGTATGAAAGAAGTAGACATGTTGAAAGCCAAAGAGAAAAATGGGCTGCTAGCATCTGAGAAATCCAAAGAAAAGTAGCTTATAGCCAACAGGTTGCTTATGAGAATGTAGGCCTCTCCAGAAAGTCCTCCAGCTTAGAGGAGGACAAACAATAGCGTTGAAAGAAGCAGGCATTAACCATCTGAACCTCCAACCCTGCTGGCACACCAGAGATGAAGCCAGTAGCCACCATCGCCCTGGCTCCTCTGAACTGCAGCTCTGGGCTACCCCTGGGGAGTGCAAGAGCGGCTCCTCCATTTGCTAACTACAGTGGTGTCATCAGGGGGGTGCGGGCTACACCCCCAACACTGTCAGGGGGTGACACCAAAATGATCCTAGGACCCAGCAGCAGCGAGTGGGCCAGCGCTTTCGGGGGAGGAGCCACCAAGGCAGTGGCATCGCTAGGGTTGGTGTCACCTGTCATCCAGTGTGGTAACTCATCACCCCCCATCACCTGCCAGCCAGGGTGCAGGCGGCCGGGCTGTAGCGCCCACCATTGGATGAGAGGAGGGTCTTAGCCTTGGCCAGTGGGAGAGCAGAGGGGCTGTGGGGAGCCACAGAGGGTGGTCTGGGAGCGGCTGGGCCCTGCGTGGGGTTAGAGCAGGGCCGGGCCACTCCACCCATTGGGGGGTTCCCTGGCCAGCCCCACCCACCCTGGAGGGTGACACCAAGTTACTGCACTAGGTGACACCAATCCTAGTGACACCACTGGCTAACTTGGTGTGACTTTGACCAAGTCATTTAACCCACCCCAGATTTGCTTGTCTGCAGAATGTGAGCAATAACATCATCTATTTTGTAGGAATGCTAGAAGATAAAATGAGATAAAGTGTGTAAAGTTTTTGTAAACTTTAGAATGCTATACACATAGTGTTATGTTGCTGTTGTCGTGTGCTGCCGAGTCAATTCTGACTCAGAGCAACCCCATACGACAGAGTAGAACTACCCTACAGGATTTTCTTTGCTGTAATCTTTATGGAAGCAGAAGGACAGGTTTTTCTGGGTGGGTGGAGCTGCTGGGTGGGTTCAAACCACCAACCTTTTGCTTAGCAGCCGAGCACTTAACTGTTGCACCGCCTACTACTTACTGAATAGTTATTGCTGTTGCAATTTAGTACTTTATAATATACACTTTATTATATACTATGTGCTCTATATACTATTTTATAATTAATTTATCTTATTAAAGATATCATATTTCATAAACCGGAGGATCAGCAAAAACAAGGGAAACCCTCAATGAGATGCATTGGCACAATAGCTTCAACAATGGGCTCAAGCGTATCAAACATCATGGAGATGGTCCAGGATGGAGCAACATTACATTCTGTCATACATAAGTTGCTGACTTAATGGTAACTAACAACAATAACACTATGTATTAACGATAATTGTTGTACTGTTTAATGTGTACCTAGAATGTGCCAGGCACCCTGCAAAATATTTTATATGCATTACCTCATCTTAATCACCAAATATTTATTGAGCACCTACTATATGCCAGGCACTGTCATAGTGCTGGGGATACAGCTGTGAACAAAACAGACAAAAATTAAACTCAGGAGTTTATAGTGTACTGAGGGGAGCCAGCCAACCAACCAGCCAACCAACAACCGATCAACTAACCTTGTAGCAAATGGAGATAGCGGCAGACGCTATGAAGAAGAATAAACAGGTAAAGAGGACAGAGAGTGATGGGGTGCTATTTTGTTTTATCCTCATGATAACTCCCTTGTATGCTTGGAGTCCAGTCAAAGAATGATTCTGTTCCATGGAAAGGTGAGGTCCTTTCTGAGCGTGCTCCCAGCATCAGAACAACAGCCCGTGGGGACATGAGAGGGGCGGGGACCCCTGCCCAGGATGCCACTGAGCCAAATCAATCGTTCGGATCACTGGATGACAGGTGTTGCAGCCAGAGGCCTCTCGTAAGCTCTTTGGAGGTTGGACTCTGTTATTCTTTACTTCATTCCACAAATGGTGATCAAGAGCCTGCTGTATGCTAGGCCCTGGGGCAGGCACAGGGAAGGAGGAACAAAGACCCGTCAGACAATCCTTGCCTCCAGGACCTTACTGTCTGAAGAAACCAAAACCAAACCAAAGCCATTGCCGTCGAGTTGATTCCAACTCATAGCAACCCTATAGGACAGAGTAGAACTGCCCCGCAGAGTTCCCAAGGAGTGCCTGGTGGATTCGAACTGCCGACCTTTCGGTTAGTGGCGTAGCACTTAACCACTGCGCCACCAGGGTTTCCACTGTCTGAAAGGGGAGATAAAATGAGCATGTAAATGCTGCAACACAGGCCATGGGCCATGGGAGAGGCACTCCAAGTGAAAGTGCTGCTTTGTGCCAGGCGCTGTGCTTAAGACCTTATGTGTAGTAACTCTTTAACACCTTAAAAAACCTATAAAGTGGGGACTATCTGGGTGGTGCAAATGGTTAATGCACTCAGCTATTAGCTGAAAGGTTGGAAGTTTGAGTCCACCCACAGGCACCTCAGAAGAAAGGCCTGGTGATCTACTTCTGAAAAATCAGCCATTGAAAACCCTATGCAGTATAATTCTACTTGGACACTCATGGGGTCGCCATGAGTTCAAATCAATTTGACAGCAACTGGTTTTTATCTAGGTACTCTTATCATCCATATGCTACAGATCATGAAAGGTGAAGTGACTTGCCCAAGGTCACAGAGGTAGGAAGTGGCAGAGTCAGGATTTGAACCCAGAATCTAGGTTCTTGACCACTCTGTCTTTGGTAGTTGAATGCCTAATAATAATAAGTAAAAAAAATAACTTCCATATATTGCATACTCTGTGCCAGGAACTGTACAGAAATAAATTTGTTGAGTCTTCATAACAGCCCAGTGACTAAGGTTTTACTCATCTTTATTTCAAAGATGAAAAACCAGGCTCAGAGAGGTTAAGCAACAGGCCCGAGGTCACACAGTAAGTTAACTGACAAAAAAAACCAAATCTATTGCTGTCGAGTGGATTCTGACTCATAGTGACCCTATAGGGCAGAGTAGAACTCCGCTATAGAGTTTCCAAGGAGTGGCTGGTGGATTTGAACTGCCAACCTTTTGGTTAGCAGCCAAGCTCTTAACCACTGCGCCTCCAGGGAAGTGGAGCAGAATTTGAAACCAGGTCTAACCCCAGAGCCTGGGCTTTTAACCATTCCTCGACACTCCTGGAAGCTTGGAAGAAAATGTATCCCCAAAAGTGCATCAGAACATTCCCTCCAAGCTTCCCCCTTTCTCAGTCTCCCCTGCCCTTCACCTTCTGCCTTTTGTTGGGTATTTACGGTTTGCTGTGGTTTGTACTGACTTTGGTCATGCACTGAAGCCGTGCTTATCAGATCTGACAGGCTGGAATCAACTTTGATGACTGCAGCCGGTATCCCAGTGCAGCAAGCTTATCTCTCTGTTAGCGAAATCCCATCCTGGGCTCTGCAGATACATGGGCTTCCCTGAGTGAACGTCTTCATCCTTACAGATCGCAAGGGGTCTCTCAGACTTCACACCGTCCCCTGCTAACAAGGGAGTTGGCATTTTCCACCCTTCTTCTAAACCCATGCTCTCAATTTAACAAATAATTAGTGCAATAATGACTGCTTTTCTGGCTCAGGGATGCCGGTACAGGCTGAATACTGAGTAGAGCCGTTGGATGCTAGAAAAACACGGGTTTTGTGTAAATAAGGGTATCTGCTAATCATTGCTAGCAATACCCAGTCATGTTTAAAAGTAGATTATGGCCAAGAGAAAAAGCCTTTCACTTAGAAAATTCTGAACAGAACAAGGCCACCGAGTCATTATCCTTTTGTTGACTTTGGCCTAATTTCCCCCAGAATATCATTATTTTCTTGGATCTGCTTTGAAATGGACTTATGTCCCCCCTTTTTACATAAAGTGTAATTCACATCCTGGTCTCTGCTCAGCCACACACAATGTTCGCAGCGTGGCCTCATTTACTCTTCCTGAAGCAGAAGGGAAGCCAGGACAGACCTGGGTCCCGGGGAGGGCGCTCGATGCTGGGGCCCTTCCAGGTAAGTGCACTCTTGGCTCCAGTTGCTCAGAATCAAACCTTCAATAACCTGGACCAACTCAAGGCCAGACCAAGCCCAAGCTTAGCATCTTATAGAAGAACTGTGGGCTCGTTTCTGCCCATGGTCCCATCAGCCTTGCTGTAGAACAGCCCCTGCATTTCTGCTGCTGGCGTTTCTGTGCCAGGTAAGGCCCTACAGCTCTGCAGGAGGAAGAGAGAATTCATGCATGGTACATGACCCATAGTGCAGCCAAATGTCCCTCAAGACCAACACACTGGGTCAGCCATGCAGCCTCATGTCATTTTCTTGCATCATGAACTTGCTGCAGATACCCTCTTTGTAGACAATGAGAAGGTGCTCGTAAGAGCAAATTGTCATTAAATCAGAAGCGTAATGGGGTCCAAATGAACAAAGGAGTCCATTCACAAGGTTGACTCCTGAAGCCACTGAGTCTGGGTCCGGGGCCAACAAGCACTCAACGTGCTGCCTTTGAGGGTAAACAAACACATGGGAACTAGGCTATTTAGGGGCATGCAGAGAAAGCTGATTGGGGCTCTTGTTCAGCTGGCACCTTGGCTGGAATCTGTGCAGTCTGAACCATGATCCGTGTTTCCCTGGCTGCCACCCCACCTGCTTGTCTCCATATCCTGCCCCTGGCACACAGGGACTTTGGTGAGTGTTGCGAGTGAAGGAGTCAGTGGTGCCAAGCTGCTCGTACCAGATCGCAGTGTCAGCTCAGGAGAGCATGGAAAAGCATTTTACCTCCTGGCACAGCATGGCATAGTAGAAAGAGACCGCAAGTGGGACTCTGGAGACTCGGGCTCTTGTCCTGGCTCTGCCATTCACTCCTGAGGAAGTTCTTCAACCTCTCTGGGCCTCGGTTTCATTTTATTTATTTTTTTTGAAGGCTTTACATTTTTCTTTAATTGTTGTAAAAATACATATAACACAACATTTGCCAATTCAGCGTTCTTCACGTGGACAATTTAGCGTTATCAACTCTAACCCATAATTGTTGTCAAATTTCCCATCACCATAAACAGTAATTCACTGCCTTCCTAATCAATGAGTCTCCCCCTCCCCCTCCCTCCTACCTCTGGTAATCACTAATAAACTTTGGTCTTTATACATTTGCCTATTCTAGATAACTCATGTAAGTGAGGTCATACAACTCTGTGCATTTGTGACTGACTTACTTCACTCAGCATAACATTTGCAAGGTTCATCCATGTTGTAGCCTATATTGGGCCTCAGTTTCTGCAGCTGTAAAATGGGGGTGGTGGCAGGGGAGTCTACAGCAGGTGATTTGTAGGTTCCCTCCAGCTTTAGGTTTCCATGCTGTCTTCCTGTTGTATTTTGTAGGGATTCTGTCATACTTTGTGTTGTTACTAGAACATGAACACACCTGCCCTTGTATTAAGGAGCACTGGTGGCACAGTGGTTAAGCGCTTGGTTGGTAACTGAAAGGTCCGTGGTTCAAACCCACCAGCCCTCCATGGGAGAAAGATGTGGCAGTATGCTTCCTGAAGATCATAGCCTAGGAAACCCCGTGGGGCAGGTCTACTCTGTCCCATAGGGTCGCTATGAGTTCGAGTGACTCCACAGCACACAACAAGCCCTTGTATTCGTCTGCCTTTGTTGTTTCCCGCTGTGTAGACTCATCGAGGGCAGAGTCCATTTCTTACTTATCTCCTTATCCTCAGCCCTTGGCCCAGGGTCCTACACAGTGCCTGGCACATAGAAAGTGCCCTATAAACATGTGTTAGATGAATGAATGAGTGAATGATAGGCTCGCAGTGGATGTTGGCTGAATAAATGAATGAATCTTGCTGTGACCAGCGTTCCCACTCACCTAGCAATAGCAATTGCCCTGAAATCCTTGTACCCTTCTGAGATGGCCTTCTGGATGGCAGTCCGTTCAGCACAGACGCCCAGCGGGTAGCAGGCATTTTCTACGTTGCACCCTGAGAAGAGAGGAGAGCCTTTGGTAAGTCCAGTGGAACCACTTCCTGCTGCAAGTCTTGGGTAAGAGACTTGCCCCATTTCAGTGTAGGGAGGGCCCCGCTGCTCTGAACAAGGTGGGGGAAAAGGAGAGGGTAATTTGACCTGAAGCATTGGTAGATTCTTCAGCCCATTGGTGCAATGGTCCTTCCTGGTAGCCTCCCACTCTCATCACTTACCCAATGCCTTCGTCTTGAAGCACAGCCTGGGGGCAGGGGTAACCTAACAGGGCAGATTAACCCGGCCTCACCAACCTAGCAGAAGTCAAGGCCAAGGCAGATGCTGAGGCTTAGAAGGTAAGCAGAGTCCCAAGGCCTAGATCTAAGAGAGAAGCTATATGGTGGGGGTTCTGATTCAAAGATCGGGAATGGGAAAAATTTTTGGTGTTGGTTATCAGCTGTCAGGGTTCAATGTGAATTGTGTTACAAAACAAAACTGTCCAAACCAGTAAACAAACAAATAAAAACAACTCCCAAGCTTTGCAAAAGGGGCCTGTGATTGCACAAAAATCTTAAGGCAATCCCCAGCCTTCAATGGGAGGTGGGTTGCTAAGGTGGCACAGCCCTTAGCAAGGGACTCCTCCCCAGTGACCTTCTCAGGAGTAATCACGGGGGAAAATGGGCAAGGGCTGCTCCCGGGAGGCAGCACATTGGCATAGCCAGATTGGCTGAAAGTATTTTCAGGAAGCTGAGGCCATGACAAACGGCCATGGGAGCTGGGCTCTCCCAGACCATCAGAATGTAGTATATGGTCTGTATCACTCTACATAACTTTGCCTAAAGTGAGATATTAACTGTCCCCCAGTATTCATTTTCTCCTTCTTCCTTAAAGTAATACAAGTGACCCCCATTCCAACATGGCTGATCACCTAACTACTCAGCTTGAGACTATATTTCCCAGGCTCCCTTGAAGCATGGCGTGACCATGTGACTAAGTTTTGGCCAGTTGAATGTGACCCAAAGTGATATGGAAGACTTCTGGATCGCATTTTTTTGGTAAGGAGATTGCTTGCTCTTTTCTTCCTTCCTTTTCCTCTTCTATAGGCTGGAAGGTGGAGGTGATGGAGTGAGCCAGCTTTGAACACATGGTTTATGGTCATAAAAATGGAGAAGCAACTTGGGAAGAAATCTGGGACCCTGGTCAACTCATGGAGCAGAGCTGCCTACTTGCCCTGGACCAACTGCCTACTCTGAGTTGTTATGAGAGAGAAAAACAAAATTTTATCATGTTTGAGTCATTGTGTTTTGGCATCTTTTTGTTAAAGCAGCTTAGCTGGTAACTAGTACAGAAATTGGTACTGAAAATAAGATGCAGCCTTAGCAAAAGAGCCTAAAATATGTGGCAGTGGCTTAGTGGCTGGGCCATGTGGATGAGAAAACACAGACATTGCAAGATGGAAAGCTGATGACCCTTGTTATGCTGTTGCAGCAGATTGCTTGGTAAAGCAGAGCCTGCAATAGCCTGGAAAGCAGACCATTCACCTAACATTAAGATTTCTCTCCACCACCTGTGTGTCAATTTATTGCACTGTGGTGGCTTGTATGTTGCTATGATGCTGGAAGCTAGGCCACCAGTACTTCAAATACCAGCAGGGTCACCCAGACTAAGACAGACTAAAACAGATTAGGAAGAAATACCTGGTAATCTACTTCTGAAAATTAGCCAATGAAAACCCTATGGATCAAAACAGAGTATTGTCTGATGTAGTGCTGGAAGATGAGCCCCCTAGGTTGGAAGGTACTCAAAATACACAGTGGCTGCAACAAAGAACTCAAACATAGCAACAATCGAGTAAATGGTGCAGGCCCAGGCAAAGTTTTGTTCTGTTATGCACAAGGTCGCTGTGAATGGAAGCTGACTGAGGGTAACTAACAAGATTTCTCTATCTGGCAATGGGGATCAGCCCTGTGACAAAAATCTAATTAAGGATGCCATCTTCCCACCCAGCCTATTATTTCAGGTGCTTCCAGGCAACCACCATAAAACTGCTGCAGCAGGGATTGGTCAAGCATGGAAGACAGCTAGTATAAAAGGAGTTGGCAAGCTTAACAATTATGTCCAGAAGGAACCTTGGGCTTGCTACCCCTTATGGAAGTGATTGGAAGTAAACAGATTGGGAGGTTTTCAGGGTTTTTTTTCCCAATATGGTAAACATATATGTGACAAATTGTTTGCCTTGCCAAGATTCTTCACTTGTACAATTCAGTAAAATTACCCCGTTGCCATTAAGTCTGTTCTGACTCATAGTGACCCTATAGGACAGAGTAGAACTGCCCCATATGGTTTCCAAGGCTATAATCTTTACAGAAGCACACTGCCACATCTTTCTCCTGCAGAGCAGTGGGTGAGTTCGAACTGCTGACCTTTAGGATAGCAGCCAAGTGCTTAATAACTGTGCCTCCAGGGCTCGATCTTTCAGTAATGTTATTGTTGTTGTTAGGTGCCGTCCTATCAGTTCCGACTCAGCGACCCTATATACAACAGAATGAAACAGTGCCCAGTCCTGTGCCACCCTCACAATCGTTGCTGTGTTTGAGCCCACTGTTGCAGACACTGTGTCAATCCATCTCGTTGAGGGTCTTCCTCTTTTTCGCTGACCCTCTACTTACCAAGCATGATGTCCTCCAGGGACTGTTCCCTCCCGATAACATGTCCAAAGTACGTGAGATGAAGTCTTGCCATCCTCGCGTCTAAGGAGCATTCTGGCTGTACTTCTCCCAAGACAGATGTGTTCTTATTATTAACCTTCCCCAAATTCTCAGAGTCAGTTGGACAAAAGGTCCCAGGTAGAATGGAACCTTAGGGCTCTTTGCACAAAGTGCTGTTTGAGTTGGGGAGTATGTCAGTGCACTCCCTTCTAAAACAATCTCTCTTTCTCTCTCTCCTTAACTGGCCCATTGAGATATTTTACAAATAAAGGAAGATTTCTACCTGTGAGGCCATTCTGAACTTCCAGCACAGACATATGCAACTGTCCTGAGAGACTGGGCCTTCTGCAAGTGTGACCATTTGCTTTAAGAGCCTATTAGCAAAATCCAAGATTTGTGTGAATCATGTCTATTGCAAAGAGTGCTTTGCCTGTCAGGGATGAGGCAAGGCAGGCTGGAAGGCCGTGGCTGGAAGGGTTTGCTAGATGGGGCGTGAGACTGGCAGGGACCATAATCTAGGAGAGGCAGAAGCCAAGAGCAACCAGATCATTAAGGTAGGAGGGATGGGCAGGTGTAGGCAGGTGTGGCAGGTAAAGGGTCATATTTAAAGAAAGTCATTTCAGATGGAAATCAGGAACCTGGGTGAGGAGACTAGGTGGGGAGCCAGAGAGACTCTTTCCTTTATTCATTCTGCCCCATTGGGTTTCCAAAGAGTGGCTGGTGGTTTCGAACTGCTGACCTTTTGGTTAGCAGCCGAGCTCTTAACCACTACGCCACCAGGGTTCCATTACCCTGGGATAATCTTTAAACCTTAAATCTTAAAGCAAAAATATCCCTGAAGTCTTCTTTAAACCAAACAATACTTTAGCCAGCTTAATTAGTAAAGAACGCCTGCCTTGAGCTTTGTGCTCTTTTAAAAAAAAAACTATCTATATGGGATAAAATTGACAATAGCAACTCGAAAGGTTAGAGAAGAAACTCAGGGGGCAATGAGTCCATGTTAATAACGGAGCAATAACTCGGAAAAGGAGGCTGCACAACTTGAAGAACGTAATCAATGTCACTGAATTGAACATGTAGAAATTGTTGAATTGGCATAGGTTTTGCTGTGTACATTTTCAACAACAACACAATAAAATAAATTATTATTTAATAAAATAAAATTTCCTCCTCCCCCTCTATCTCCAACTCTCTATATCCACTTACTCCACTTTAATTTTCTTCACAGTACTTAATACCTTCCTGAAATAAATGTCTTTATTATCTATTTCCCCCATTATGATAGACACTTCATGAAGGCGGGGATTTTGTCCATATTGTGGGTCACAGTATGTCGTTATGAAGGAGTGGAACTTCTTACTTCAGTGCTGAATCTCTGAGATGCTAGGGAATAACTGGATTCTGGGCCTCCAGCAGGATCAAGTGTAATTCTCTAGGCTTGCTCAAGGGAAAAAAAAAAAAAAAAGGAAGGAAGCCGTTGGCTATGTGTTACCATCCTGAAAGGTCAGACAATTTTGTTTTGCTTCCCTAAGCCCAGAAAACAGGCCGCCATCCAACCAGGCAAGCCAACTCCATTCCTGGTATTGTCTTTGCCTAGTCTGAAATGCACATGAGACACAGTCTTGGATGGCCCTGAATTAGCCCATAATTATAAGATTGGACCAAGTAATACTATGATAATAGTGCTATTCTTATTAATGGCTTTCTTTTATTGGATAGTTATCTGCCAGGCAGAGTCCCTGAGTGGTGCAAAAGGGTAATGTGCTCAGCTGCTAACAGAAAGGTTAGAGGTTCAAATCTACCCAGATGTGCCTCCAAAAAAAATGACTGGCAATCTACTTCCAAAAAATCAGCCATTGAAAACTCCATGGAGCACATTTGTACTCTGACACACATGGAGTGGCCATGGGTTGAAGTTGATGCGACCGGCAAATGGTTTGGTTTTTGTTTTTATCTGCCAGGCACTCTGTAGACTATTTACCTGCATTACATCAGTTAATCCTTTTAACAACTCTCTAAGACAGAGATGATTATAACCTCCATTTTACAGAAGGTAAAGCTGAGGCTGGTGGCATGTAGCCAGGACTCCCATCCTGGCCTGTAAAGTGCGAAGCACTGTATTTATTCTCTCTGATATTTCACAGTAAGGCCAGGTTTTGAGGTGGTTTGGTGCTTAAGGCAGGGCTGGGATCAGATTTTACCAAGATATCAGCAAGGAAAGTTCACAAAGAGGAGACGGTGGCACAGTCACCCAGAGAAGAGAGCAATTAGAGTCCAAGTATAATGCCCAAAGCACTGTATCCAACTGATCTTTCCTGAGGGATCCTAGTAAGATTAGAGCAGCAGTTCTCCCACTCAAGCAAATGGGCATCGCAAACTCCCGGAGGGCTTTTAACAGATTCTTGGGCCCCACCCCTGGTGTTTCTGATTCTGTAGGCTGGAGTCCAAGAATATGCATTTCTAGCAAGTTCCCAGGAGATGCTGATGCTGTGGGTCTGGAGAACACATTTGAGAACCAGTGGACTAGAGAAATGTCATGCCCAGGTTCTTGAAGAAATATTCCACTCTCTTCATGTTCCTGCCTCTCTGCCCCTTTGCAAATGAGCAATTTTACGCATGAATTATATTCTAACTCAACTGTAGAGTCAAGGGGGTTTAGTAAATCTCTTCTTTGTAATGAGCTACTTTTGAGTGACAGGGGAGAGGACCAGTGGATGTGCACTGGAGGGGACAGTGGGAAGCGGGCTGGGATGAGGTGGGTAGGAGGGCTGTGGGGAGAGGAAGCAGGTTAGAGGAGCTTGCTTCAACTCAGCCTGGAAATGCTGTGGGGTGGGGGGTGGGAGCCTAGACTAGGTCAGCCGATGATGATGGTGGTCCCAAAGACAGGGAAGTGGTCACCAAGGGAAAACTCTGCCAGGCAGAGAATGGGAGCCCAGGGAAGGAATCCAGAAAGCATGGACCCGTTTGGGGGAAGATGGGTGAAGAATCAGATGTAAGGGTTAAGCCAAGGCAAGCTGGGTTCAGTGATTCACTAGGACATCCTTAAGTGTCTGTTTCTGTGTGGTTTGTTCCCCTCAGAATTCATCATAGCTGGTCCAGTAAAGTAGCTTTCCCCATAAGTGGCAGATGGAGCATATAGAGTATGGAAGTCCCAGCAGACAGAAGAGGGAAGGAGGAGAAAGACCATGTCCCAAGGTCATGAGCTGAAGAAGCGAGACTCCCCCATCCTTTGAGCGGCGCCTGCAAGGAGGTGGCAGCAGCCACAATCAAGAAGCCTTGTGTTCGGGCATCATTTCAAGATCGTTCCCAGAGCTGGGGTTGTCTCCTTGCCAGGTGTCGATATCATGTGAAGGCAGGGACACCTGGAGCAGCACCCCAGGGTTGGGGGTGGTCCTCCATGATCTCCTCCACCCATCTCCCAATTGGCCTTCCAAAGACATTAACTAGTGTCCCCATGTGTGAGGCCCTGGGCTGACTCCGTTTCCCCTCCCGGTTTTCTTTGCTTTGGCAATCTCCCTTCTGTCTCATCTTAATTCTCCTCTTTGTGTCCCCATTTCCCTTTCCCTCAACAGCTCTTTCTCACCCTCAGTACTCCTCCTCTCTGCTCCTGTCCCTCTGCTCTCCCCACAGGCAATCACCAGCTGGTAGTGCATCCTGAGAACTTAATTATAGTTTTTAATTACCATCCTAGGTGGTCCATCTGTGACAGGCACAGGGCCCTGACCAGAGTCGGGGGTAAGAGAGGGAAATGATTATAGGTTGTGGCTGTACTTTGCAGCCAGGTTTGCTTTTGAATCAGATGGGCCATCAACTGCATCTGAGGGTGGAAACTCCGAGGAGGCTGGTCTTTTCTGCTGCTGGAGAAAGTCTCAGAACTAGGCAGACCTGCCCCACTATAAACTCCCAGGGTCTGAATTCAATTGACCCTGTCTGCTTCCTAAAAATAAAAAATCAATTGATGTAGAGTTAGTTCCAACTCACAGCGACCCCAGGCATGTCAGAGTAGAACTGTGCTCTGTAGGGTTTTCAATGGCTGATTTTTCAGAAGTAGATCACCAGGCTTTCTTTTGATGTGCGTCTGGGTGGGTTCAAACCTCCAGCCTTTAGGTTAGCAGCCGAGTGCATTAACAGTTTGCAACACTCAGGGGCTCCTTATGCCTCTAATTATCTCTAAGTCATCCCATGATGCTCTATAAGGTTTCCTCTGGTTGTTCAAGGCCCTCTTCCTTCCCAGCCCTGCCTCATTGCCATCTACCCTCCCTTTGCACATCTCCCATCCCAATAAGGAGATCTAGGAGTTCTGGTAAATGTTCTCCAATTGTCTTGCTCTGCTTCTCAGCACAATTCTCTTTGCCCCCTTCCACGTATCTGCCCCGCAGCAGAAAGAGCCTGGCATTTGGAATCAGATAAAGCTGAGCCTCAGTTATCTCATTTATAAAATGTGGGTGCATTGGTTATTGGCTTGGTCTTCTTGGCAGCCTATCCCCCTTCTTCTGGCAACAGACTCACCCACTCCCCATCAAAGACGGATATGGGAACCAGCTGGCCCAATCACACTACCCCATCATGACAACAGTGATTGGCTCATGGATGGGCACGTGACTGGAGATGGACCAATCAGGGCTGCCTGCCTTTGTTCCCTGATATCTGGAGAAAGCTCATCTGCGGGATAAGAGGATACCAGAAGGATAGAGAAGGGCATGGTGACATTTGAGTTCTTGAATCCAGCGGTCCCTGATCCAAGATCTACTCTTGCTTCTTTTGGTTCTGGTTGGTTTCTGTCATTTACAACTGAAAGATCTCTGACTAATGCATAGCTCCCCTTCATGTGGTGGCTGTGAGATTACAAGAGATCTTCCATATGAAGTGTTTAGTGAGTGCTCAATCCATTTGTCTTAGACTGGGTTCTCTAGAGAAGCAAAACCAGTAAAGCATAAAAGAAAAAAAAAAAAATTTATCTCAAGGAAATGGCTCACACAGATATAGAGGCTGGAAGCTCTCCTGACTCGCATTGCAGGGGCTGACAAACCCAAGATCGGCAGGTCAGACAACAGGGCTATGGCTCACAGGCTGCAGAGACCGACAAATCCCAAGATCTGCAGGCAAGATGGCAGGTGAGCTGGTAGTTCAAGTCCTAAGAACCGGAGGTCAGATGAACAGGAGCCAGCTGCAGGATCCAAAGTGAGCAAAATCCCACAGGCCTTGCCAGAAAGTCCACTTATATTGGATGCGGTTCACTCCACCAAGGAAATTGCCTTTCAGCCAACTGGCTAGTCACAGCAGATCCTTTCATGGAGGTGATCACATTATTATCTGATCTCGTCATGGAAGTGATTACTTCATTACATGACTGCCAAACTACATCATCACTGCCAAACCACTGAGAATCATGGCCCAGACAAGTTGACACACAACCTTAACCATCACACCATTGTAGCTATGAATATTGCTGTGGTTACCTACCCACCCTGGCCCCAGCACAACCCAGCTCTGCCTTCAGCCTCCTACCTCAGTCAGTGCCTCATCATTACCCTGGCCCACCTGGTTGGGAGTCCTAGGACAATGTATGACTCATTCCTTTCCTTCATTTCTAATACTGCCATTCCCAGGCCCAGTCTAATTGGCCTATACGATATCTCTTAGATCTTTCCTTTCTCTTTATTTCTCCTGCCACAGTCCTAGTCTAAGCCATTCATTCATGCATTCAACAAGCCTTAACTGAAAACCTGCTATGGGTCAGGTAATGTGCTCACACTGTGTACATGTCAGTGAATAAAGCAGACCTTGCCCCCCGACACTGTTTTCTCTGCCCCAGCCCTCCTTGAGTGCCTGTCTGACTAATCACCTGTGAACCCCACTTTTATGTTACTCTTGTTCTCAATAGCATTCCTTGGCTCCCTACTTCCTATTTCATCAAATCCTGATGTCTCTTGTTTTCAAAAGTCTTCCACAAGGGAACTGCAAATTCTCATGGAATCCAGACTTTCTGGAGCCATTGAGCCTGGATGAACCCCCAAAACTATTACCCTGAGATAATCTTTATTTATTTTTAAAAATATTTTATTGTGTTTTAGGTGAAAGTTTACACAGCAAATTAGGTTCTCATTTAACAACTTTTGTATAAATTGTTCCGTGACATTGGTTACAATTTCCACAATATGTTGGCATTCTTATTTCCATTCTGTTTGTTCTGTTTCCATTGACCTAGCTTCCCTGCCCCTCCTTGCCTTCTCAGCTTTGTTTTCTGTTAAAGGTTGACCATTTGGTCTCATATAGTTGATTGTTTAAGGGAGCACATTATTCATGGGTGATATTGTTTATTTTATAAGCCAATCTATTATTTGGCTGAAAGGTGACCTCCAGGACTTCTGAGATAATCTTTAAACCTTAAACCAAAACTATCCTGAAAACCAGACAATAGTTCAGTGTAGTCAGTAAAGAATGTCTGTCTTGAGTTGAATGGACATGGGGAATCAGGGGCGGAAAGGAGGAGTGTGCTGTCGCAGAATGGGGTGAGCAATTAGGGTCACATAACAATGTATGTATAAAATTTTGTATGGGAGACTAACTTGAAATGCAAACTTCATTTAAACTACAACAATAAAAAAAAAAAAAGAACGTCTGCCTTGAGCATTAAGCTCTTTTAAAGAACTATCTGTATGAGATCAAACTGACAACAGCAACCCCGTAGATAGGAAACTTAGGGGGCAGTGATTTTATGTTAATGAGGGAGGAACAATTCTGAAAAGGAGGGTGAGAATGGTTGCACAACTTGAAGAATGTAATCAATGTCACAGAATTGTACACATAGAAATTGTTGACTTGGTGTATGTCCTGCTGTGGATATTCTCAATAACAACAACAAATAAAATAAATTAAATTAAAAAAAAGTCCTCCACAATCTGCCTTCAAATAATAATGATGATGATATTGTAATAATGATAATACAGTAGTAGCAGCAGTAGAAGCAGTGACCATTTGTGACATCTTTATTGTGGGCATTAGCTCATTCAAAGCCTCACAACCAGGGGTGAGATTTGATCTTCAATGACTGATACAGCACAGCCACTAGCCAATCAGAGTGGATCCTGGCTGTCACGCCATCCCAGGCATACCGGCTGAATACCAGCTCTGTTCACAGCAATCCTGAAAGGTGGGCGTTATGATCACTGGTTTACAAATGTGTAAGCTGAGTCTCAGAAGGCTGAACCGTCTCACCCAGGGCCCCACGGCTGAGAAACAGCAGCACCAGAATTCAAACCCAGGAGCCTCTAACTCCAGAGACTTCACCCACACCTACAACCTCCCTGAACCCCCACTGCTCAACAATTTCTCTAGCTGGACCAGGTCCTCCCTGCCATTTAAACAGGCCCCTCCTGCTCACCCTCATTTGCTTGCTCATTCCACAAGCCTCGGTTGTGGCTCCCACCTGGAGCTGTGCTAGATGAGGGGATATCCATGGGGGCAGAAAACTTGTTGCCATTGAGTCAATTCCGACTCGTGGTGACTTCATGTGTTACAGAGTAGAACTGCTCCATAAGGTTTTTTTGGCCTTATTCTTTATGGAAGCAGATTGCCAGGACTTTTTATTTATTTATTGTAATTTAGATGAAGGTTTACAGAACAGTTTCTCATTAAACAGTTAGCACACATATTGTTTTATGACAATGGTTAGCAACCCCACGACATGTCAACACTGTCCCTTCTCAGTCTTGGGTTCCCTATTACCAGTTTTCCTGTCCCCTCCTGCCTTCTAGTCCTTGTCTCTGGACTGTTGTGCCCCATTAGTCTCATTTTGTTTTATGGGGCTGTCTAATCTTTGGCTGAACGGTGAACCTCGGGAGTTGCCAGGACTTTTGTACTGTGGTGCCGCTGGGTGGGTTTGAACCACCAACCTTGAGATTTGTAGCTGAGAGCACACTGTTTGGGCTACTCAGAGCTATTCTGTTCACTGCAATAGCCCCAACACCTGGCACATAGCTGGTGCTCTGCAAATATCTGTGGAATGAAAGAATCAATATGAGGATGGCCAAGGCCTGGACCTAACACAAGGGAGCTCACAATCTAGGGAGGGTGCTCATGAGTGAAGGTTTACCTTCTTTTTTGAGGGTTGAAAAGAATAAAAGACCAGAGCATTCTAGCATGTGGCACCCCTGGCTTTGGAGGGGTGATGAAACTGTTCGAACATCTCTTTGTTTAAGCAGGACACCAGCCCTATGCTGGAAAACATGTGCAAAAGGCAGCCACCCTGGCTCCCGAGTGCAGGAAATGCTGCCCCCTGACATGCTGCACCCCAATCCATGCCCCCTCCCCCTTTGCCTCTCGAAACTTACTCATTTTTCAAGGCCCAATTCATTCATTCATCCAATCAGTCAACAATTACTGAGCGCCTACTGGAGGCCAAGGAGTCCCTGTGTGGTACAGATGTTAATGTTCTTGGCTACTTACTGAAAGATTGGCAGTTCGAGTTCACCAATGTGCACCTTGGAAGAAAGGCCTGGTGATATACTTCCGAAAAATTAGCCATTGAAAACCCTATGGAGCACAGTTCTGCTCTGCCACACGTGGAGTCACTGTGAGTCAGAATCGGCTCCATGGCAACTCTTATTGGTACTCTGGGCCAGGCAGGTGCTATATGGTTGCAGGATAAGGCCAATGGTACAAAGATCCAAGACACAGGCCCTGCCCCCTGGAGCCCAACGGTTAGTGGGAGAGGCAGCTATGTAAATGGACAGCGACAATACTGTGAAATAACTACTACATAAGGGATCAGCCTAGGTGCTGGGGGCATACGAGCAGGGCCCCTCTCTGTATACCATATGGTGGGGATATGAGGATGTTTGAGAGAATAGATGGCTGAATCCATGATCAAGGCCCGTAGATGTGGAGCAGTGTTGCAGTAGTTGCAGTGTTGCTTATGGTGGTGGTTAATGGTTAATACTCATCTGAGCCATCAGTTCAGGCCTGAATGTCAGTGTGACACTTTACTCCTACTGAACAGTGGACTTTGGAGTTGAGGCAGATCTGGGTTCGAATCTCAACTATGTGATCCTGGGCATTTAACCTCTCTGAGCCTGTTTCCTCCTCTGCAAAAAAAACAAAAAAAAAAAAACAAAAAAACAAACCTGTTGCTATCAAGTCGATTCTGATTCATGGTGACCCCATGTGTGACAGAGTAGAATACTCCATAGGGTTTTCTCAGTTGTAATCTTTGTTTTTTTCTTTTTTTAAAATCGTGCTTTAGGTGAAGGTTTACAGAGCAAATTAGTTTCTCATTAAACAATTAATACATGTCTTGTTTTGTGACATTGGTTGCCAACCCCACAATGTGTCAACACTCTCCCCTTCTCGACCTTGGGTTCCCCATTTTCATTCATCCAGCTTTCCTGTCCCCTCCTGCCTTCTTGTCCTTGTCCCTGGGCTGGTGTGCCCATTTAGTCTTGTATACATGGTTGAGCTACATGTATTATTGTTTGTTTTATGGGCCTCTCTAATCTTTGGCTGACAGGTGAACCTCAGGAGTGACTCAGTACTGAGTTAAAAGGTCTTGGCTGTAATCTTCATAGAAGCAGATCACCAGGTGTCATGGATTGAATTGCGTCCCCCAAAAATATATGTATCAATTTTGGCCAGTATTGTGTGATTTTCCATCATTTTGTCATCTAATGTGATTTTCCTGTATGTTGTAAATCCTACCTCTATGATGTTAATGAGGTGGGATAGGTGGCAGTTATGTTAATGAGGCAGGACTCAATCTACAAGATTGGATTGTGTCTTGAGCAAATCTCTCTTTTTTTTAAATTGTAGAGCCAATCTCTTTTGAGATATAAAACAGAAAAGTGAGCAGATCACTGATCAGCCTTCGAGTGGACAGCCCAGTAAAACCATGAGAGTAACGAGGTACAGGAGTCCAGTGACAAGGCCCAGAAGGCAGAAGGGGAGTAGGAAGCTGATGATAGGG
>NW_004443984.1:9188890-9202980 GCF_000243295.1 Trichechus manatus latirostris
AAACTTTCATCTAAAGTACAAAAAAAGAAAAAGAATTGTCTATATGAGATCAAATTTACAACAGCAACTCAAAAGTTTGATGGGAAGCCTAGGGGACAGTGAGTTGAAGGTAATGGTGATGGAATAATTTGGAAAAGGATAGTGAGAATAGCAGCACAGCTGGAAGAATGTAATTGATGTCACTGAATTGTACATGTAGAAAGTTTTGAATATCTTTGGGTATGTACATTTTCACCAAAAAAAAAAAAAAAAAGTCATCCAATGTTGAGAAGGGAGAGTGTAGACACTTTGTGGCATTGTTAATCAATGTCATAAAACAATACGTGTACTAACTGTTTGGTGAGAAATTATTTGTTCTGTAAACCATCATCTAAAGTACAATAAAAATAATAAAAATAAAAAAGAAATGAGAGCTTCTTCAGAGAACATTTTCTAAGGTGATACAATTAGAAATTGGCAAAAGCAGGTGTTCTCTTACCTGGGCATCTGCACTTCAAGTGCACAAGAATATGAACCAATATTTTATGCACAATTCAAGAGTCAGCACTCTGGGAGACAAAGGATGGTGAACATGTTCCTGCTTTCAGAAAACTCTAATCATCCTGAGAGGAAAATGTCATCATTATCATCATAATCATCACTCATCATCATCATCTTCATCCCAGTAGTTAGTTTTCCAAAGGATCAGAGGATTTGGTTTACCTTTGAATATAATTATCAAAAGAGGTTAGGAAATGGCGAGATCTTTTTAGATAAGAGTGTTTAAATAGCATATTACCTGGAATCATTTGGTAGAAGTCTATGAAATTTGCCAATGATCAACTATACTTGACCTAGAAAAACAGCAATTCTGTGTGGCTCAAACTAATACATGTTTATTTGCTACTTTTTTTGAAAATGCAGCGTGGCACCTGTTGTTATAAATAAAGTTTTATTGAAAAAAAAAAAAAAAAAGAAAAGTGAGCAGAGAGACAGGGGGACCTCATACCACCAAGAAAGCAGCACCAGGAACAGAGCACGCCCTTTGGACCCAGGGTTACTGCGCAGAGAATCTCCTGGTCCAAGGAAAGATTGATGACAAGCGCCTTCCTCCAGAGCCAACAGAGAAAGCCTTCCCCAGGAGCTGATGCCTTGAATTTGGACTTCTAGCCTACTAGAATGTGAGAGAATAAACTTCCATTTGTTAAAGCCATCCACTTGTGGTATTTCTGTTATAGCTGCACTAGATGACTAAGACGCCAGGCCTTTCTTCGATGGTGCTGCGGAGTGGATTTGAACCACCAATCTTTCAGTCATCAGCCCAGCACAAACTGTTTTGCCCCCCAAGGACCTCTCACCAATATGAAGTGGTGATATAATAACTGCCTTGCAGGTTTTATAAGGGTTAAATGGATAACATTAGTCCTGTTCTCATACGAGGGCTCAATCAACGTTACTTCTACTGAAAGAAGCTTAAATCCCAGGTGATCCATGAAACAGAATCTCAAAAGACAAGAGATAAAATAAATATCAAGGAGGAGCCCGGAAGGGGCATGACAGAGGGGAGATGCAGTTCCTATAAGCCGACTCACAGCTGGAGCGGTGGTGGGGACGCAGGTTTAGGGTTGGTGGGAGGTTGCAAACCAGGTGTACACATATGGGCCTCAGGTCCTTTGAAAACCTGCTACTTAGTGGAAAGGGATTGTAGGCAGCAGGGCTGAATCTCCCCATCTGTCCCGTGTGCCCATTCTCTAGCAGGGGAGGGGGGACAAGTTTTCCCTACCACCTTCACATCACATTCTCCCCTCTCCTGAGTGAAGCTGCCCCTTAGCTTGGCAAAAACAAGTTTGCTTTTTTTTGTTTTCAAGTGAGCTTTTCTATAAAACCAACCAACCAACCAAAGAAAAGGAGCTTAGGGATAGATTAGTGTGGATTCCGATTCCTTTGCCTCCACCCCATCTTCACAGGCTACCACTCACTGCTGGACATGGAAACCCCACCTGGCTCTGTTCCTCCAAGACACCCTGCAAGGCCCACACCCCACTGAGTCACCCCAAACTGAATTCTTTGCCTCTCTCCCAGCACAGTGAGTGTAGGGAAGAGAGCAGGGCTTTGGGGACCCCAGCCCTAGGTTCTACCACCAGCACCCTGTGTGACCTTGGGCAAGTCACATCACCTCTCTGGGCCTCAGTTTCTTCATTTAAAAATGGGTGTAACATCTAGGTGAGTGTTTGGAGGTGAGGACTTACTGGTATAACTTGTGGAAGCCTCAGTACAGTGCCAGGCACACAGGGGGCTCAAAAAGAGTTAACCCTCTTCATCCCAGCTCAGGACTGCTGATGCTTTTGATTTATGTACCTTCCTGCCTCCCCTTCAAAACTTCCTTTGTGCTTCTCAGTCCTCTAAGAATTGCAAGCCCCCGGATTCAACCAGCAGTTGAGCTGTAAGCACGTTTACACCCTTCACGGTCCCCTCGCCCTCCCCTCACCCTCACCCCAGCCCCCTACAGTAGGCAGGGCAGGGTAGGCCCGGGGAAGGGGGCAGGAGCCGGAGAGGACAGAGCTGGGTTGTCTCCGAGGTGCCTCTTGCACGCGTTCGGACTGTCCTCCCCTGACCCTTCCCAAGGTGGCTGGGGATGAGGAGCCCAGGGCGCCCGCCCGCCCTTACCCGAGAAGATCCTGCCGTCACCGGTGAGGAGGGCGGCGCCCACAGGGAAGTGGCTGTAGGGGCAGTAGGCAGTCTTCTTGGCCTCGCGGCAGGAGAGCAGCAGCCGCTGGACGTGCTCGGGCTCTAGGGCGCGGGCGGGACTCTCCTGGGCCATGTTGGTCCCAGTCCCGTCCCTGGGCGGAGAAGCGGAAACGGGAGCTCGTTGCAGCCAGCGGGGCGCTTGCGACCGCAGCTCCTCCCCGGGGGTGTGTCACCGCGGTGAGGTCCGAGAGACCCTCAGGTGCGTGGCCTTCGGGAAAGCCTGGTGGGACCAAGTCGGGCAGAGGAGAGGGCAGGGGGGTAGCGAGGGTAACAGCGCCCAGGGGCAATCTCTAAATTGCGCTCCACTCCTACTTTCGAGATGAATGAATAGACGTTGATAGCGGTGACGCAACAGCAGAAACGCCTTTCCCCTCTTGTCCATCTGCCTCCGTCAGGCGCCTTTCATGTTTGTGGCGCCTCGGAATGTCATTCCAAGCCTTATCTGGCGTCCTCCCTTGGACTTGCGCCGGGGGCAAGTGCCCCCTCTACCGACCCTGCGCCTCAGAGGGGCACCTTTGGTTTCGGGTCAGAGGGTGTGGTGTGTGCCCCAGTGTTGGTGTGTGTTCCAGTGTGGAAGGGTGTAACTGTGCTTCATATTCTGACTTAAGGACCACTCCCACTGCTGACACACTGGAGAGTGAGTGAGTGAGGGCCTGGGTCAGTATGAGTGTGTGTGTGGGGGGTGCCACTGTGTGGTGGGGACTGTGGACACACACCCTTCAGGGAAGAACCTGCTGGGTGGGTCAGTGTGAGGTCCTGGAGACCCAAGCTCCAAAATCTGATGGCCCTTAGTTTGTTGGATCGCTTTTTCTCCCCTTCAGTGAAGGAAGAGATGAGGCTGAAAGGGTAGGTATGGGGCAACCACACTGGCTTCTCAAGTCGTGGAGCATGAGGAACAGCAATAAGACCAAAGAGATTCTTTACTGTCATCCATTCTCGTTTCAGCTCCTCTTCCCTGCAATCCAGGACTCAAATGCTTCTCAACCGAAGGGGACCTTTGAGATCATCTACTTGGGCCCCCTCATCTTTTGGTTGCTAAAATGAACATGAGGCTGGTGGTTAAAAAAAAAAAAAAAAAGGATTTGCATACTGGCTCCACCACTTTCAAGATGTGCAAACTTTGGCAGGTCGCTTGATCTTTTTGAGCCAGTTTTCTCGTCTAATGCCTGTTCCACACCCTGGCATATATAAGTGCTAGAGCTTTGGAGTTTTGTAGACCCTGGTTTGAATCCTGGTTCTGCCATTTATTAACGATGTGACCTTGGGAAGGTCACGCTACCTCTCTGAGCCTCAGTCTCCTCATCTATAAAATGGGTGTACTAACAGTATCTCATTTACAGAGTTGAAGACCAAATGAAATAATGCCAGTACAGTGAGCGTGGTTGGAGGATCCAGCGACTTTACAGTGCGAGCGTTCTTTGTGACTCCAAACAATTGGGGTTATTGTCAGTGGCGTCACAAGGGTTGGTGTCACCCAGTGCGGTAACTCATGGTGTCACCCCCCCCATGGACCTCCTCCCATACCACACCATACGGAATCCTTAGTAATGTTTTTTGTATTAATGTTACTCGTAAATCATAATTCCAGTATATCACTCCTTCTTTTCCTTTAATTACTACTTCATTCTCAACAAAGTTGTTGATATAGGTTCACAAATACTAATTGCCACAATACTGTAGCTAAAACACCATACAATTTGACAAAATCAGTGACTATAAAACCACCAGCAGCAACAAATACAATAGCCAGTGCTTGTAGGGCGTGCAGACAAAACCACATGATTCGAAGCATCATTGTAATTGGTTACTAATGACAGCTTTGACAGGAGCACATTAGAAGGTTCAAAAAGTAAATTAGCATAGAGTTTTAGCCTTGTAGGTATTTTGATACATGTAAGCTTGGCTTACGAAAAATGTTTTTGTTATTATAACTAACTAGAGGGATATTTTTATAAAAAATAAGAAATTTCTGCTGAAACACTGCACAAAAATTTTACAGACAGTTGTTTTGGTATCACCCCCCTCTGACAGTGTCACTGGTGTGGTCTGCACCCCAATGATGCCACTGGTTATTGTCATGAAGTAGTTTGGTCAAGACCAAAGAGGAAGGGCAGGACCCCAGCCAGACCATCCAGAGATGTCCACAAGTCCCCCAGCAGGCAAGAGAGCGTCAGGGGCTCCTCTGAGGGCTTGAAGCAGTGGAGGAGAGGAGGAGAGAAGGCAACATCTCCATGTCCTGTTTGAAGTTCTCAGCCACACAGACAAGCCCCCAGTTGGGCCCCTGTCAAAGTGTGGCTAAGGTTGCCTTATATACTCCTCCCCTCCCTCCCTTCCTCCCTCAGATTCCTGCCTCCTTCATTCCACCCAGGAAGGAGCCCTGGTGGTGTAATGGTTAAGGTCAGCAGGCTTGAACCTACCAGTGGCTCCGTAGGAGAAAAGATTTGGTGATCTGCTCCTGTAAAGATTACAACCTAGGAAACCCTATAGGATAATTCTACTCTGTCATCTAGGGTCGATATGAGATGGAATTGATTCGATGGCACACACCCAGCCCTCAGAGAATCGGCCGATTCCCTTCTGCCTGCAGAGGCTGATGGCTCATCCCCCTCAGTTGCTCTTTCCTCCTTGGTCTGTATCTTTGGCTTCTGGACTGGGCTGGTGGGGCAGGGCTGGCAGAGAAAGCAGTGGGAATGCTCCCCTGCCTCCACCATCCTTACAGGCCCAGGCACCCCAAAGACCCCTCCCCCAAGATGTCAGAAAAGAAAGCAAAGGAAGTCCTGGGCCAATGTGTATTCACTCAACATGGGCTCTGATGTTAAAGCTTTTAGGAGCCAAGTACAGTTACAAGTGGGGAAATTGTTATGGTGTCCTGCTGGCCTGCCAGGCCTGTCGGAGATCTCAATAAGTGGTCTTATTCCTGTTCCCTGTCCTGCAGTGTCCCACCCCACCCAAGGCCAGCCCTGCCCAGGCTAGGGATTGGACTCCTTGGCCCCACAAAGAGAATTTGGATGGCCTTCCGGGCTAATTATGGCCCTTGGTACTTCCAAAGCTCTTTACCAGCAGGAGGTCATAAATAGGCACAGCACCCATTGAAAACCCAGCTCCATGGAGCTTGGGAGGCAGTGGTGGCTCTAAAATTCCTTATAGAGTGGTCATCTGGATGGACAGGGAGAGTGGGCTTGGAGACTTGCTTAGAGCTAAGTTATACAGCAATAGTATTAACAGCAGTTTAAAACATGTTTTTACATAAAAGAAAAGTTAATTGCCAAAATCAATGAATAAGAATATCCAAGAAGGGCATTCTTGGAGATTATCAAACCCCTCCTCCTGCCCTATCCCATCTTTCCTTGTTGAGGAGCTCCACCTGGGTTCTCTATGTTAGTGGCCAGGCGCCATTCACTCATTTATTTATTCAATGAACAGTTACTCATAATAATAGCTAATAACACTTGTTTAGCACTTTCTATGTGCCAGGCACAGTGCTAAATGCATTATTTGAATCAGTTAATCCTCACCACAAGGTAGACAAGAAGCCCTGGTGGCACAATTGTTAAATGCTTGGCTATAAACCAAAAGGTTGGTGGTTTGAACCCACTCAGTGGCTCTGTGGAAGAGAAGACCTGGTGATATGTTCCTGTAAAGATTACAGCCTAGAATATCCTATAGGGCAGTTCTGCTGTGTCATACGGGGTCACTATGAGTCAGAATAGACTCAATGGCACACACCAACAAGATAGACACATAATATTATTGTCCATATTTTACTGATGAGGACACTTGGGCTCATGGAGATCAGAACCTCAGAACTGGATCTCAAACTTGAGTTTGTTTACCTCCATCTGAATCCTTGGCTTTCATCTATCCCAGGACTCATGGGGACCTAGTACGATGGATGACAAGGTATGTAGACCTCGGCGTCAGACTAACCAGTTTAAATCCTCCTTCTGCCATGTGTTACCAGCCATGGACCTAGGCAAGTTAGTATGTCACTCTGTGCCTCTCTCTCCTTGTTTATACGATGGGGCAACACTAGCACTCACCTTTGCTGGACCATGATGGCTAGAGTTTTATTCTGCTTAGGAAGAATTCCTGTTTCTTTTATTTTTCTTCCTTTAGGGAAGACCTCCTGGTGGGGCTGTCAATCATTTTGCTCCCACCCCTGGCCATGGATATAGGCAGTTGACACAGGACAGGCCAATCAGAGATCACATTTTTCTGCTGAGTTGGAATGCTAGTTGCTCCCACTGTGGTTGCTAAGCCACAGTGACTACTGTGGTGACTACTGCTGACAGCTTGCCCTTTGTAGAGAAAGCCTGCATGCAAAGTGAAGCCAAGTGTATGGAAAGAGAGTTGAGAGGTGGACGGAAGGAACCCTGATTTCTCTCTGAGTGTCTGGATCCAGCCATGCCTGAAAGCAGACTGCTAGATATTCCTTTACTTCAAACAATACATTCACTTCTTACTTAAACTTGTTTGAGTTGTTATTCTGTCACCCTGTGGCATCTACACTAATGTGCTTCTTCCTACAATTGTTATAAAAATCAATTGAGGTAGTATACCTAAAGCTCTTAGCACAATCTGGCATATGGTAAATGATCAACAAGTGTTAGCTCATATTATAAGGAATACTGTGTGCCAGGCCCTGTGCTGGGCCTAGTGATGCAGAGGTGAATCAGACTTGGTACCTGCCTTTTAGGATTATAGTATAGTGAAGGAGATAGATGAGTCAGCAGACAGTACAGAACACTGTAACTCATGACTGGGTACTAGGTCCCATGGCAATACTGAGTAAATAATCATCTGGAGGGAATGGTGGGGCAGGTGGATTGGGGAAAGCTTTCCAGATGGCAAGAAACTGAAAAGAGCCTTAAATGATGAGAGGATGTTTATAGAGGATTAGGTGGGTGTAACAGACACTGTTGACACCTCACCCACATCTCCTTGGCCACCCTGAGGTCACCTCCAGCTTTAGTGGATTGTTCCTGGAAATATTCCCTGGATACAGGTGTGTGCTCAGCCTGTGCCTAGGGTAGGCCAGAAATGCCAGGAAGTTAACATCCCCCTGGAGGGATTAGTATCTGTAATATATAAACAACTCTTACAAATCAGTAAGAAAAAGGCAAGCATCCCATTAGAAAAGTGAACAAAACACCTGATAGCCATTTCACAGAAAAAAAGGGGATGGAAAGAACTTCTCTACAAACTTTAAGGATTTTTGTTCACTTAAGGACTTCATAGACAAAGCTGGCATAAGACTGAAAACCTGAAAAAAGATCTTTTCAATGGCTAGAACAATAGCAAATTAGTCATATAGAGACTATGCAAGGAACTCCTGGCAAATCAATAAGTAAAAGACAGGAAATTCCATAGGAAGATGGACGAAGAATAGGCAATTCATGAAGGGGAAACTCAGATGGCCAGGAAGTATTTGCTCAACCTCCTTAAAATTCACAGAAATGAAATTAGGACAATAATGATGTGTCACTTTACGCCATCAGAATGACAAAAAGAAAAAAAAAGGTTGGATAATGATAAGTGTTGGCAAAGATGAAGGAACACTGGAACCCTCATGCATTATTGCTAGGATTCCAAATTGGTACAACCTTCTGTACCAATTCATCTAGTGGGATTTAGTGAAATTAGGAATGCGTTTACTTTGGGATTCATCAGTCCTAACCCTAGGTAAACAGAGAAACTCTCACAGGTATAATGGGATTTGTATGAAGATGTGTTTTGAAAAATTTTAAAGTTTTGCTTTTCACTTTTAAGTCTTTCATTTATCTGGAATTAATTTTTATGGCTGGTATGGGGTATGGATCCAATTTAATTTTTTCCATATGGATATTTTTATGGATTAATTGTGTCCCTCCCACCCCCTCTCCGATTTATGTTGAAGTCCCAATCCCTGGTACCTGTGAATGTGATCTTGTTTGGAAATAGGGTCTTTGAAGATGTTATCGGTTAACATGAGGTGGTACTGGAATAGGGTGGGTCGTAACCCAATCTGAGTGACTCCTTATAAAAGAGAAGATGAGATGCAAACAGACAGACAAAGAGGACTACAGCCAAGTGAAGATGCATCTACAAGCCAAGGAACGCCTGGGGCTACCAGAAGCTGAGAGAGACAAAAAAGGATCTTCTCCTAGAGCCTTCAGAGAGAACATAGCCCAGCTGACACTCTGAATTTGGACTACTACTTCCAGAACTGAGAATAATAAACAAAAAACTTCTGTTGTTTGTAGTCACCCACTTTGTGATATTTTGTTATGGCAGCCGAAGGAGATGAACACAGTCACCCAATTGTTTCAGCACCACTAATGGAGTACCCCCTGCTTTCCCCAGACATCTGCTATGCCAAATTTCATATTTCTATATATGAGCAGGAATGGTTTTGGATCTCTCTTCTGCTCCATTGGTGAATTTTTCCATTTCTCCATCCATACCACACCTGTATTTATTATTATAGCTTTATAGTAAGTCTTGGTTTCTGGAAAACAAACACTCCCACTTCCCCCCCGCCCCCCTTCCTCAGGAGTGTCTTGGTTAACCTTGTGCCTTTGCTCTTCTATATAAATTTTAGAATCAGCTTTTCAAGTTCCTCTGAAAACTCTCTTATCTAGCCTCTGAAAAATTTTGTAAAAGATTGGAATAATCGATTCCTTGACACTTTGGTAGAATTTTCCTGTAAAACCACCCAGAGCCTGGTGTTTGGTTTTAAGAAAAAAATTAAACTATTAATTCAATTTCTTTAAAGATTATAGGGATATTCTGGTTTTCTATTTCTCCTTGATAACTGTTGTAGGGGGAAAACATCATAAAGTTTAGTAAAGCAAAAAGAAAGTTTTATTTGGCATATATTCAAAACAGACTACCACGCTGCCAGAGCCATGTCTGCCCGAGTCCAAGGAATATTACAGAATAGGCAAGAATGGGAAAATGGCCAAGTGTGCTGCCACAGCCGTGTCTGCCCGAGTCCAAAGAATATTACAGAATAGGCAAGAGTGGGAAATGGACAAACATGCTGCCATAGCCATGTCTGCCTGAGTCCAAAGAATATTACAGAATAGGCAAGAGTGGGAAAACAGACAAGCATGCTGCCACAGCCATGTCTGCCCAGAGTCCAAAGACCATTACAGTCATCAATATATATTAACATTACGAATGGGTAAAACCTTTGAAAGTTTAGCCTTTTCAGATTGGCTAGAAACTGTGATCCTACATTTTGAGTTGTCTTTCTTAACAATCATTGGTACGTGAGTCAGGAGGGTCTTCATTGGTCCAACAAATTTCTATTCACTAAATGCTAATAGAAAAAGATAAGAGTGAAAAGTCTTTTGTGTTCTGTTTGATTGGCTTTTTGTGAAAGTTTCCCTAAAAGATATTTTCCAAGATTATCTTAGCTGTTGTCTTTATACCTCAGGGCCCAGTTGATGTGTCCTTGTGAGTCCTTATGAGCCCAGCTCCAGCTGGGTCACATTCTCTATGCTCAAGGAGAGGGAATATTAACTCCAATATTATTTCCTAAATCAAACCAATGACCATGAAGATGGCCCAGGACTGGGCAGCAATTTGTTCTGTTATACACTGTCATGGATTGAATTATGTCCCTCCAAAAATGTGTCCATCTATTTGCCTAGTCCATGATTCCTGGTATTGTGTGATTTTCCTATATGTTGTAAATCCTGCCTCTATGATGTTAATGAGGGAGGATGGGCGGCAGTTTTGTAAGAGAGGCAGGGTTCAATCTACAAGTTTTGGATTGTGTCTTGATGCAATCTCTTAAGATATAAAAGAGAGAAGTGAGCAGAGAGACAGGCAGACCTCATACCACCAAGAAAGCAGTGCCGGGAGCAGAGTGCACCCTTTGGACCCGGGGTCCCTGCACAGAGAAGCTCCTAGTCCAGGGGAGGATTGATGAGAAGGCCGACAGAGAGAGAGCATTCCCCTGGAGATGACGCCCTGAATTTGGACTTTTAGCTTACTTTCCGTGAAGAAATAAGTTTCTCTTTGTTAACGCCATCCACTTGTGGTATTTCTGTTACAGCAGTACTAGATGACTAAGACATACACAATGTCGCTTTGAGTTAGAGCCAGCTTGATGGTAACTAACAAGATTTCTCCTTGAGTCAGTTTTGGTAAACCAGATTTTTGTCGTTGTTGTTTTTTAAAGAAATGTGTCCATTTCAGTTACGTTTTCAAAATTGTTGGCATAAAGTTATATGTAGCATTCTATTATTATCTGTGAAATCTCTGATATATCAGTCTTTGTGACTTAGCACACGGTTGATTTTTGTGACTGTCCCATAGGTGCAGGAATATTTGCATGTTTCAGGTTTGTTGGGTATAATGTTCTTCTATATGATGTTTGAACTTATTAATCATGCTCTTCAAAAATATATCTTTCTTATTTGTGTCTAATTGATCTATCAGTGTCTGGGAGAGGTTGTTAAAATCTCTTAACTATAATTATTCATTTACATATTTTTCTTGTATTCCTATCTGTTGTTGCTTTATATCTTTTGATATTGTTAGGCACATAAACTTGTTGTCGTCGAGTCGATTCCGACTCATAGCGACCCTACAGGACAGAGGAGAACTGCCCCATAGGGTTTCCAAGGAGTGCCTGGTGGATTTGAACTGCCGACCTTTATAGTTAGCAGCCATAGCTCTCAATCACTGCACCACCAGTGTTAACGCCATCCACTAGATGTTTGTAATCATTATATCTTCTTGGACTATTACTCCATTTAATTATCATAATGTTCCTTTTTGTTTCTTATGCTTTTTTTTTTTAAACTTGTATCCCTTTCTCCCTGATATTAATGTTAATAGCCTAGGAATCCCTTTATTTTAGGAGTTCTTAACTTTATTGTACCATAGACACCTTTGGCAGCCTTGTGAGGTCTATGAACCTCTTTTCAAAAATAATGTCTTTAAATACATAAAACAAACTGCATAGAATTACAAAGCAAATAAATTTTATTGAAAGTTATCAGAATAGTTAATATATTTGTGATATCATATCATATGTACTATTTTATTAATGTATTAAATAACAATATCTAACCATAGGTCTAATAACTACTGTGGTTTTGAAGTAGTGATACTATTAAAAGATATTTTGAGATACTGCAGTAAAGTGAAATGAAAATATTTGTGGTTTATATTCGTGACAAAATCATGGGTAACTTAATATTACTGTGATTCGTTGTCTACGTTTATAAATGACAGAGATTCTAAATTTTAGTTAGAGTTTAGTGAAAATAGAGGCAAATTTTTTTCTTCCAAGTTCATGGACTCCCTGAATTTTGTCCAAGGACTCATTGAGAGTCCCTGGGCCCTAAGATTAGAACCCCTGCATTATTTTCAATTTTTTTGTTTCCCTTTGTTGTAAATGACTCTCTTATAGATGACATATTATTACCTTTAAAAATACTTCTTCTGAAAATCTCTGTCTTTGGATCAGATAATTCAATCCACTTATACTTATTGTAATTATTGCTATACTCGAACTTTTCTTCCTGCCATCTTATTTATTTTACATATAAATTAGATTTAGATTTGACTGTATATTATGCTATTGTTGTTGTTAGGTGCCATTGAGTCAGTTCTGACTCATAGTGACCCTATGAACAACAAAATGAAACACTGCCTGGTCCTGTGCCATCCTCACAATTATTGCTATGTTTGAGTCCATTGTTGCAGCCACTGCGTTGATCCATCTCATCGAGGGTCTTCCTCTTTTTCACTAACCCTCTACTTTACCAAGCATGATGTTCTTCTCCAAGGAATGGTCCCTCCTGAAAACATGTCCAAAGTACATGCTTCTAGGAAGCATTCTGGCTCTACTTCTTCCAAGACAGATTTGTTCATTCTTCTAGCAGTACATGGTATATTCAAAATTCTTCACCAACACCATAATTTAAAGGCATCAATTCTTCTTCATTCTTCCTTATTCATTGTCCAGCTTTTGAATGTATATGAGGTGATTGAAAATACCATGGCTTGGGTCAGGTGCAACCTTAGTCCTCAAAGTGACATCTTTATATATATATATATATATATATATATATAAAATAGGAAACATCAAATAATAGTGTTTAAATGAGATAAAATTTTCTATCTCTTTAAGTCTAAGACTGGTATAGTAGCTTCATAGTCATCAGGGACTCAATTTCCACCGTCTTAGCTTGCAGCTTCCATCCTCAAATTCATCTCATGATCCAAGATGGCTGCTAGAACTTTAGCCTTCACATCCTCATTCCAAACATCAGGAAGGAAGACAAGTAGAAAGGTAAAAAGATTGCAGTTCCACTTACGTTTCATTAGCTTGAACAAAGGAAGCCGCAAAATGTTGTATTTTGGCTGGACACATTGATGACCTGAAAAAAAAATCAAGATTCTGTTTCTAAGGAAGATGAGGACAGTGGATATTGGGTGGCTATTAGCAGTCTCCACTTTAGTCTTCCTACCACAGCTAAGTGCATAAGTGCCCACAGCAGTGGCTCTGAGCCTTCAGTATGGTGCCTGATCCTGAGAGGACCAGCCTGCCATCTGGTGGCAGGTTGGTTACACTGGATTCCTTTCATTATGGAAGCAGCATAGATTTGCCCTCACTGGAATCGACATTTCTTTTAGCTATGGGTTTTCGTTCTCTGTCTGACATACCTCCACTCTCCAATCTTTTGACCAATTCTGACACCAGCCGTCCCTCCCACTTCTCTGCTGGGTTCGATAATTGCTAGCAACATCGTTCATGGTTTTATGAATGCCTTATTCACAATCCAAAAACTAAAACCAAACCTGTTGCTGTCAAGTTGATTCTGACTCATAGTGACCTGATAGGACAGAGTAGAGTAGACAGAGTGGAATGGCCCTCTAGGGTTTCCAAGGAGCGCCTGGTGGATTAGAACTGCCGACCTCTTGGTTAGCAACCTGAGCTCTTAACCGCTGCACCACCAGGGCTCCTATTCACAATCATGGCTGTCCAAAACATCACTTCTGACCAGACGCCTCATTTTTTTTTTTTTTAAATATTTTATTGTACTTCAGGTGAAGGCTTACAGAAGAAATAGTTTCTCATGAAACAGTAGTACACATGTTGTTTTATGACATTGGTTAACAACCCCACAACATATTAACCCTCTAAATTCTCAATCTTCTTTTTTTTTTTTTTTGGTGAAAATACACATCACGAAAGATACACCATTACAAAAATTTCTACATACACAGTTCAGTGACATTGACTACGCTCTTCCAACTGTGCTGTTATTCTCACTTAAGATGAAGGCTTACAGAACAAAATATTTTCTCATTTAACAGTTACTACAAATGTTGCCCTATGACAATGGTTAACAATCTCA
>NW_004443984.1:9203080-9209041 GCF_000243295.1 Trichechus manatus latirostris
TCATAGAATGAATTTGGAAGTGTTGCAGAAGCCTCATTTTTCAGCAAAAGAAATGAGTTTGGCAGGTGAGCATGGGATTCACTCGTTTTGCCACATACTCTATCATCAGAGTCACCTGGCTTTATGCGATGGTAACATGGCTTATTGAGACTTGATTTAAGAGCCATCTAGTAGATAACCTTGTATGAATTTGAAATGCTGTCCTAAAGGCTTTGGCGTATGTTCTGAATCAACAATCAATACAAGGCGATGTCCTTCCCTTTGCCAACATCCATGGATTGAGGAAACTTGGGTTGGATTGCTCACTTAGAAAATGTTTGCTTCCCTTCCCCAAGAACTTAGACTCTGCTAACTTAGAGGTTTTAGTATCCAAAGGAAGAATGCTTCCACCAGGGAACACCACAGAGTACCACTGACTTGGAAGTTTAGACTCGTACCCAGCTATTTCAGACTCTTCATGCCACTGAATGAGTGGGCGAAAGAGGGGACAGGGGAGATTCTGTGTTGCCAGAGTGATTGATTCTTGTTATCAAGGAGAAATACAGTTGCTGTTCTCAGTGGGAACAGGGAGAAGCATGTCTCTGGATCCCGTGAAATCCTCGGGGGTGCCTTCTAACTCCATGCCTAATGGTAAAAGTTGATGGAAGATGACAGCAACCCAGTATAGGCAGGACAAGCATGGGCTCAGCTTTCTTCTGAATGAAGGTCAGTTGATCCTCCTAGGTAAAAACCTCTGGCCACTTGAGGTGCTTCCTGAGGACAAAGAGAAAATGCAATGGGTAGTAGAGGAAGGATGTTATAAATGCCTCATGACCTGCGCAAGAAATGAGAATTATAGTACTTATCTATATTTTCTTCCTTCCTTGCTATGTTGTGCATATATTTATTAACAGTGTTAATTCTTTCTTTCTTCCCTCTACCATTTTGTATAGAATTGTCTGTTGATGATAAACTTTATAATTTAGTGCATAGATTACAGATTATCAAGGTGGGATGGTGACTAAACTAGAGAAGAAGTGAACATCACCTAGACATCCTTGGAGTTGGATCTGGATGTAATAACTGCTGGGCTTTAGATGTTCCTTTCCAAGGAAAGGGTAAGAGTGCTCTTGTTTGAGATATATTTGCATTAGGTTGGGCGGTAGCATGTTGTAGTAGTTTATGGAAGTTTACCATATTTTTATACAAATAACGCACATGTTATACATTGTTTTGCCAACTAGGCAATCCCCCCATGCTATTTTCATAAGCGGGCTATGCCACGCATTATATGTGTGAGCACATTATTTACTTGGGTGTGTTATTTGCAAAAAAATACAGTAAGTATGGAAAGTAGGGTGCAAATGGATGTTGAGGAACTAAAGAGGTGGACTATGGCAATTAATAAACACTGACTGACTCAGTTCCCCTCCAAGTGTCCTTCTGTCACGACTTCTTATACTATAGAGGCTGTGTAAAAATGGTAGCAGTCGTAGTAATAGTAGTAGTAGCGTCAAAATCTGCCTAACTTCAGGAAAGATAATGACCAGGATCAAAGCTGACTCCCGTGAGTTGAAGGTCAGACATACCTCTACTCTCCAAACTTTTTACCAATTCTGACACCAGCTGTCCCTCCCACAGCACACTCTACTTCTCTGCTGGGTTCAGTAATTAGTTGCGTGGCCACACAGAACTCACAGACCATACTTACAGTTAAGTAGCTTATTAAGAAAGCAACAGGGTACAACTTGGGATCAGGATCAATAGTCTAAACCTCAGGATCATCATCAGGAAGCAAGTAGACAAAGTCTGGAAAGCTCCCTCGAAGAGGAGACCACATCCCTCTCTTCTTCAGTGCAGGACAGCTCTCTCGGTTCCTTTTGGCCGTGCAAATAAGCAGCATCATTTCTTTGCCATGCACGCCCCCTCTCAGCCATACAGGCCTCCTCTCAGCCCCCTGAGGACAGGCCTCCTCTCGGACCCCTGAGAACAGACTTCTCTTGGCCCCCTGAGAACAGACTTCTCTTGGCCTGAGGACAGGCTTCTTTCAGCCCCCTCAGGACAAGCCTCTCTGCCTTCAGACTCCCTGCTGTCGGCAATGCTGCAGGCCCTCTTCTGGCCTGTTGCCGTCTTCAGTGTTATAGCCCTTGACCCATATCACAGCTCTTTTAGTAGGTTCCTTGCCTCCTCTCTCGCTGATTCCTTCTCTCTTCTTTCTTCCTTCTGTTTCTGCGTGCCAACTTCTGTGGGGTTGGCTGCATATATAAGCAAACTCCTCATCAATTTCAAGGCATGACCCTCCCACTAAGGCCACCAACTGACGAATCCCCTCTTGGTAGGCTGCAGACGATTCATTTGCATAGTAGACTATAGTCACTTCATTTGTATAGTCTATTGACCAATCCCTTCAAAGTGCATACCAATCACAGGGCAAGCTGCAGCCTGGGATCAGACAAAAAGTATCAAACCCAATGTCATAAAACAATATACGTACTAACTGTTTAATGAGAAACTACTTGTTCTGTAAACCTTCATTTAAAGTAAAAAAAATTTAAAAAAAAGTATCAAACCACAGATTGTTTACAGCTTACCCAAGAAATGTCAATCATCCTGGACACAAGTAACAAACCCTCTGGGGTAGAAACTAGGGCAAAGGTAACTCCTCAGGGCTCAGGGGAAAAATCTCTCAAGCTATTTTTCCAAAGAACCAAGGCAAAGGCCACATAAAGGAACTCATTTCACCACAGGCTGGAAGGCTAGAAAGCACATTTCCAGACTCTCTTGCAGCTAGGATTTCCACTAGTCACCTGGCTTTGCCAAGAAGATGCAAATGAACCGGAAGTGGAAGGTAGAGTTGCACACTGGGAGGTGGAGACCATGCAACTCTTCTGGATGCACCGTGGTGGAGGCTTTTGAGTCTTCTGAGGCAGTGGGGGTCCTAGTGCTAGACTGGTTCCTGGCTGGCTTCTTGGTGCTAAGCAGCAATGTCAGCTGCTTCTTGACTTGGCAACTTTCTCAACTGCAGCATGGGCAGTGAGGCTCTTGAGTTAGCAGTGGTGGCAGCGTGGCAAAAGCTTCCCTAGTTTTGCAGTGAGATTTGGGGTTGTTTCTGAAAGCTCAGCCTAAAGTCGGCTTCTCAGCCCTTCTAAGGAATCTGAAACCAACCTAATGACCTTAGTCAACCCCTTCCATGTAAACCTGCTGAGTGGACTCTGTTGTTTGCAATAAAACTCTGACCAATACACTTCATTTTCTTTTTGTCCCCCCCCCTTTTTTGCCTTTCATTAAATACTTTTTCTTCTACTAGTTTGAAAATTATTCCTTTTCTTTGTCTTTTTTAGTGGTTATTCATAATTATTAGGACTCCTGTTAATTGCCCCTATCAATTTTTTAAGTGTATCAATAATCAATATTTATATTTTCCTTCCCAACACGACAGCATCTTAGCATATTCTCACTTCCTTCTGTCCTCTGCCACTCCACTACCAAGTTGGTTTTCTGTGGCACCTCCATGGCAAGGTTTGAGGGAGGGAGGCAGCAGGCTTTGTGAGGTTGTGATATTGTCAGGGACTGGAAGTATACCTGCTCCAAACACCCCAGTGAGGCATTGCTGGTTCAGTAGTAGAATTCTTCCTTCCATGTGGGAGACCCTGGTTCAATTCCCAGCCAATGCACCTCATGCGCAGCCACCACCCATCTGTCGGTGGTGGCTTGTGTGTTGCTGTGCTGCTGAACAGGTTTCAGCAGAGCTTCCAGACTAAGATGGACTACGAAGAAAGGCCTGGTGATCTATTTCCAATAATCAGCCAGTGAAAACTCTATAGATCACAATGGTCTGATCTGCAACCAATCAAGGAGATGGCACAGGACTGGACACAGTTTTGTTCCATTTTGTATGGGGTTGCCACGAGTTGGGGGCCCACTCGAAGCAGGCTAACAACGAGACAAATTCCATTAAGCGAAAATAGGCAGCTGCATTTTCCTCCTGGGCATGGGCAGCTGAAATGAAGCTGGACCATTCCTGTAGTAAGCCCTAGTCCTTTAAAGAAAGGTGCTTCCTGCTCCTCCTCAGGTGGGCTGTCCTAGGAGTGGGGCTGTGAGGGAGTGAGTTGGAGTGGGTGCAGAGGGCCCCTTCGCCACACTGGCTGTGGGGTCAGGCACATAGGCCAGACCCTTGTGGGGCCCAGGACATATCCTGCCCACCTCCCCACACCCTCCCTGCCTGGGAAGATCCCAGGGGAGGCCAGTGAATGGGAGAGAGGGATGGTGAGAGGTTCGCTGGGTGGGGACTCCTCGCGGGCAGGGATGGGGCACTGTGATTGCCCCATCCTGCCATCAAGGATTCAGTGATGAGAGTTTATCAGTCCAAGTCATGCCCAGGCTGAGGCTGATCCACAGATGAAAATCCCCCCTGGAGAAGAAGGGTATTCAGTAGGTGCTAATTAAAGAGCCAAGACCCACAAACAGCAAGGCCGGACGGGCCCTCTCCCCACCTCCCCCAGAGAGAAACTCCTCTTCTCTTCTTTTTCTAGTCAGCTCAGCTGTCCCTTGTCAGTTCTTTCCCTGTTGGTCTTTTTTAACCACATTCCACCCATGTGCGGCAGGTGCGCCCTCTAGGGGACCCCAGGACCCCTCAGAGATGGAAGAGGTGAGCAGGGAGGTGAGCCACTCATTTTCCCAAGAGTTGGCTTTGAGGATAGCACAGACGGGCAGGGACAGCACTCCACTCCCCTGGCCCCTCTTTACTCTCCTAGTCTTCTTCCCTCCTGATCCCACCACCTCTTCTTTCAAATGTCCCTTCACAGGACGTGACTTCCAAACCAACACTGTCCTTGTCACTCCTGTCCAGAGGCCCTTGCACTTACTGTTTCCTGAGCCCGAATCTTCTTTGAGGGGCTTTCTCTGACCACCCAGGCTAGTCAGGGCCCCTCCTGATATGCTTTCCGAGCACCCAGTACTTCTCCCCTAGAGCCGTAGCACTATTCTAAAAATGAAAAAAACAAAAACAAACCCATTGCCCTTGAGTTGATTCCCACTCATGGTGACCCCATATGTTACAGAGCAGAACTGCTTCATAGGGTTTTCTTGGCTGTACTCTTAACGGAAGCAGATTGTCAGGACTTTCTTTCACAGCATTGCTGGGTAAGTTTGAACCGCCAAGCTTTAGGATGGCAAATAATTTGTGCCATCAATTGTGTGCCGTCGAGTCGATTCCGACTCATAGTGATCCTATATGACAGAGTAGAACTGCCCCATAGGGTCTCCTAGGTTATAATCTTTATGGGAGCAGATCAGCAGCTCTTTTCTCTTGCAGAGCTGCTGGTGAGTTCCAATCATCAACCTTTTGATTAGCAGCCAAGTGCTTAATCACTGTGCCACCAGGGCTCCTATTTTTGTACCGCCTAGGGACCTACTTATTCAATCTGTATGCTGAGCAAATAAATCTGAGAAGCTGGATTATATGAAGAAGAATGTGGCATCAGGATTGGAGGAAGACTCATTAACAATCTGTGATATGCAGATAACACAACCTTGCTTGCTTAAAGAGGACTTGAAGAACTCACTGATGAAGATTAGCAGCCTTCAGTATGGATTACATCTCACCATAAAGAAAACAAAAATCCTCATAACTGGACCAATAAGCAACATCATAATAAATGGAGAAAAGACTGAGGTTGTCTAGGATTTCATTTTACTTGGATCCACAGTCAACACCAATGGAAGCCGCAGTCAAGAAATCAAACGACGTATTGCGTTGGGCAAATCTGCTGCAAAAGACCTCTTTAAAATGTTAAAAAGCAAAGATGCCACCTTGAGGACTAAGCCATGGCATTTTCAATCGCCTCATGCTTGTGAAAGCTGGACATGAATAAGGAAGACAAAAGAAAAATTGATGCCTTTGAATTATGGTGTTGGTGAAGAATATTGAATATACCATGGACTGCCAGAAGAATGAACAAATCTGTCTTGGAAGAAGTACAG
>NW_004443984.1:9209141-9304401 GCF_000243295.1 Trichechus manatus latirostris
GAACAAATCTGTCTTGGAAGAAGTACAGCCAGAATGTTCCTTTAAAGCAAGGATGGCGAGACTTCATCTCATGTACTTTGGACATGTTATCAGGAGGGACCATTTCCTGTAGGAGGACATGATGCTTGGTAAAGTAGAGGGTCAGCGAAAAAGCGGAAGACCCTCAATGAGATGGATTGATGCAGTGGCTGCCACAATGGGCTTAAGCATAGCAACCATTGGGAGGATGGTGTGGGACCGGGCAGTGTTCTGTTCTGTTGCACATGGGGTCGCTGTGAGTCGGAACTGACTCGATGGCACCTAACAACAGGGATCTAATTACAAATGAAGGGGGTAATAAGCCTTTTAGGGTCAGTCTCCCCAAAGGGGCCTCGATTCATAAATAGAAGCTGGATCTCCCACAGAGACTGGCAGAGGGCTCCCACTTTAGATACGGAGGATCAAGAAGGCCTCTCTGAGGAGATGACTTTGTGAGCTGAGGCCAGCAGAAAGGAGGTGACCATCCTGTTCTCTACTGTCCCCCAGTGCCTCACACAGCACCTGCCTCTCCTGGTGCTTAATAAACTGCGCTGGAGGAAGGCGGGTCTGGCTGAG
The DNA here is from genome assembly GCF_000243295.1 of Trichechus manatus latirostris. Classification (NCBI taxonomy): domain Eukaryota; kingdom Metazoa; phylum Chordata; class Mammalia; order Sirenia; family Trichechidae; genus Trichechus; species Trichechus manatus. The sequence continues at coordinate 9,209,736 of NW_004443984.1, forward strand.
GAAATGCCTCCCTCAACCTCAAGCCACGCTCCAGCCTCCCCTGATTTTAGCTGCTTTCCTTCACAATAAAATTCTCTCTCTCTGTTTCCTCACTTCCTTTTCATGTTTTAATGCACCGCCACTAAGGCCTTGATCTCCAGTTTTTCAATCTTTCCCTGAAATCGCTCGTGTCAAGGTCATCCATGGACTCCATCTTGCTGAAGTCGACCGTCTATTCTCTGATTTCATCTTACTCGATTTTGCAGCATTATTTAACACGCTCACTCCCTCTTTCTTGGTACACTTTCTTTACTTGGCTTCTAGGACACCACCTTCTCTGTCATCCTTGCTCCCCCCCTTCTCTGCTCAGCCACCAAACACGGGAGAGCCTCACAGTTCAGCCCTGGTACTCTTTACTTCTTTGTCTACGTTTGTCCCTGCCCCTCCCCAAGGTGATTTCATGCAGAATTATGTCTTGAAATACCATTTTAGAATCATCATTCCCAAATTTTGTTTATTGTGCTTTAGATAAAGGCTTACAGAGCAAATTAGTTTCTCATAAAACAATTAATCCACATATTGTTTTGTGACATTGATTGCCAACCCCACGATATGTCAACACTCTCTCCTTCTTGACCTTGTGTTCCCCATTTCCATTCGTCCAGCTTTCCTGTGCCCTCCTGCCTTCTAATCCTTGCCCCTGGGCAAGACTAAATGGTCTTGTATACATGGTTGAGCTACGTGTACTATTGTTGGTTTTATGTGCCTCTCTAATCTTTGGCTGAACAGTGATCATTCTCAAATCTAAGTGCTTCCCTTTTGGAAACAGTCTTGCATATCCAGCTGCCCCCTAACCTCTCCCCTTGGATGTCTAGTTAGCATTTTCACCTTAAAGCAGAACTTTTGCTTCTCTCCCCACCCAATCTCCAATCTGCTCCCCTCCCCCCTGTCTATGGCTCAGTTAAAGGTACCACCAGTCACCCAGTCACTCAGGCCAGAAACTAGAAGTGACCCTCCATGCTTGCCTTAGTTACCTAGTGCTGCTATAACAGAAATACCACAAGTGGATGGCTTTAAAGGACAGAAATTTATTTTCTCACAGTTCAGGAGGCTGGAAGTTCGTATTCAGAGTGTGGCTTTAGAGAAAGGTCCTTATTTGTTTGTTTCAGCTTCTAGTAGGCAGCAATCCTTGGTTCCTTGGAGATCTTCGCACGGCATCTGTCTTCTCCCGTTCGTACTTGCTTGTCTTTGTGTCTATACTGCTCCTTATAACTCAGAAGTGATTAGGTTTAGGACACACCTACACTGATACAGTCTCATTACCATAACAAAGAAAACCCTATTCCCAAACAAATTATGCCAAAACCAACTCATTGCTGTCAAATTGATTCTGACTCATAGCAACCCTTTGGGCAGGGCAGAACTGCCCCATAGGGTTTCCAAGGAGTGGCCGGTGGATTTGAACTGCTGACCCTTGATTAGCAGCCAAGCTCTTAGCCACTGTGTTGCCACGGCTCCAAAGAAGTTATAGGGGTTAGGATTCCAACACATAGTTTTGGGGGACACAACTCAATACTTTACAGGACCCCTCTTTCCATCACCCCACATCCAATCTATCGTCATGCTCTGCTGGCTGTACTTTCAAAACATGTTTTGAATCCAACCACTTCTCACCAGCTTTACTACTACAGCCTGAGCAGAAGCCACCACCATTTTTACCTGGACCTCTGCAGTGACCTGCTAACTGGTTCTCCTGCTTCCTTGCTTACTTCCCTCTGCCACTGTGACCCTCCTGTAGTGGGTTGAATAGTGTCTCCCAGAAATTCATGTTCGCCCAAAACTTCAGCATGTGACTTCATTTGAAAATAAGGTATCTGCAGGTGTAATTAGTTGAGGATCTTGAGATGAAATCATCCTGGACTTAGGATGGGCCCTAAATCCATCCAACGACTGGTGTCTTTATAAGAGAAAAACCCATAGCCATTGAGTCAATTATGACTCATAGCGACCTATAGGACAGAGTAGAACTGCCCCATAGGGTTTCCAAGGCTATAATCTTTATGGAAGCAGACTACCAGATCTTTCTCTGTGGAGCAGCTGGTTAGCAGCTGAGCACTTAACCACTGTACCACCAGGGCTCAGAGAGGGAGATTTGGACCAAGATGGACACACAGACACAGGAGACAGAGACACAGAGAAGAGGCCATGCGAAGATGAAGGCAGAGATTGGAGTGACGCACCTACAAGCCAAGCAACACCTGGGGCCACCAGAAGCTAGAATAGGCAAGGAAGGATTTTTCCCGAGAGCTTTCAGAGGGAGCACGGCCCTGCTGACACCTTGATTCAGACTTCTGGCCTCCAGAACTGTGAAACAATAAATGTCTGGTGTTTTAAATCACCGAGTTTGTGGTACTTTGTTACAGCAGCCCTAGGAAACTAATACGCTCCCTTTCCCAATTCCATCCTTTCAACAGTGTCCTGAGTGATCTTTCTAAAACATACAGCATCCCAGGGGTGGCCCACTACTTAGAACAGAACCCAAAGTCTTCACCGTGGCCTAAGTGGCTCTGAAGTGTGGCCCTGCCCACCTCGCCAGCCTCATCTCCTACCAGCCTCCCTCTACCAGCCAGCTATGTCTGATCCTTAGGTGGCCTCAAACATACCAAGGTTGTTCTCACTACAGGGATTTGCATGGGATGTTCTCTCTTCCTGGCTGTCTCTTCCCTGGGGTCTTCTCTGAGAGGCTTTTCCTGGTCACACCGTCTTAAGTGCCTGCCCCCTCCCATCACTCTCCCCCATTACTCTGCTAGCTGTTCTTCAGAGCACTTACTGCTGACAACATACTGTTTACGGGTTGTCTTAGTTATCTAGAGCTGCTATAACAGAAATACCACAAGTGGATGGCTTTAACATACAGAAGTTTATTCTCTCACAGTCTAGTTGGCTAGAAGTCCGAATTCAGGGTGCCAGCTACAGGAGAAGGCTTTCTCTCTCTGTTGGCTCTGGAGGAAGGTCCTTCTCAACAATCTTCCCCTGGTCTAGGAGCTTCTAAGTGCAGAGACCCTGGGTCCAAAGCACACACTCTTCTCCTAGCACTACTTTCTTGGTGGTATGAGATCCCCATGTCTCTCTGCTCACTTCTCTTTTATATCTCAAAAGAGATTGACTTAAGACACAATCTAATCTTGTAGATTGAGTCCTGCCTCATTAACATCATAGAGGTAGGATTTACAACACAGAGGAAAATCACATGAGATCACAAAATGGTTGACAATCACATAATACTGGGAATCATGGCCTAGCCAAGTTGACACACATTTTTGGGGGACACAATTCAATCCATAACATGGGTTTACTGTCCGTCTGCTGCCTCCATGACAGAGGTCTGTCTGTCTGGTACCCTACTATATCTTGGGCACCTTAGAACAGTGCCTGGCACACAGTTGAGGCTCCAAAACATATGTATCAGGAAGGCAGAGAGGGAAGGGAGGAGGAAAGGATGGAGAAAGCCCCCAAAGTATAGTTCAAGGCAAACTCCAGGCCCCAGAAAAGACCAAAGAGTCCGTAATATAGTTGCCAATCCTGGTTATGTATTCATAAATAACCCCCTGCTGGAGTTACCCAGTCTCTGTCTGAAATTTCTTTTTTCCCCATGTCTGGGGGACCATTGATGAGAAGGCCGACAGAGAGAGAGAGCCTTTCCCTGGAGCTGACACCCTGAATTTGGACTTTTAGCCTACTTTACTGTGAAGAAATAAATTTCTCTTTGTTAAAGCCATCCACTTGTGGTATTTCTGTTGTAGCAGCACTAGATGACTAAGACAGTATCTCTCACTCTCTGAAATTATAGTGTTTATTTATTTATGTGTTCACTGTCTCCTCTTCTAGAATGAAGGCAGCCTCCTGGGGTCAGGGGCTCTGCCTTGCTTGGTTCTGTAGCCTCAGTGCCTAGAGCAGGGCCTGGCACACAGTGGGGGCTCACTATTTGTCGACTGACTGACCAACTGACCCAGACTTGTTCTTGGGCCAAGTACTTCCTTTCCCTTCTTTGAGTCTCAGTTTCCTTGTCTGTCCAATGGGATCAAGGATTCTTTCTGTGTCCAGCCTCAGGGGCATTGTGAGGATCTAGATGGTGGCTCAGTGATTTGGAAAGAGGCACGTTCTACATTTGGGTGATGTTATTTCTCACACAGCCTCTGCAGCTGCAGTGGACCCAGCCACACTGCGTGTCTACACAGTGGACAAAAACGCTTCCCGACCATACCGCTGGTTGAACTGGCTAACTCTGGGGCTCTGCTCAGTTCCACAGTCTCTCAGCTTAGGCTCTTCAGAGACTTAGGGGCTTGGGGAGGAGGAGGATTGGATTTGTTTTAACTCTATACAAGGCCAAGATGGGCGTTGGGGTGGGGAATCAAGCTATAGACGATGAAAATGGGGTGGGGATTAGCGCTCAGCCCCCTCTGCTCCTGTCCTGGTCTTCTCTGGTGCTGGTCTCCTTCCTGTTTGCTTAGTCAATTTCCTGCTGCCCGCATTGTTCTTACGGCATCCACAGGGATTCTCAGTCCCTTACTACGTGTGGGGGAGGGGAGGGTCAGGAATACTAACCTTACGGTTCTTGAGAGTTTACCCTGTCAGGCTCTGCATATCCTAACTCATTCGGTCCTCACAACAACTTCAACAGAAATAGGTGGTTGTTTCCCCATTTTACTTTGGAGCAAACTGAGGCACAGAGCAGTTAAGTGACTTGTTCCGGATCACACAGCTAGCAAATGGCAGGTCTGGGATTTGAACCATGGTAGACAGGCTCCAGTGCTGTGAGGATTAGATAGCTTAGCGCATGTAAAGTTCCTGTAACAGTGCCTGGTACAGGATAAACACTCAGTAAATGCTAGCTCTTATTTTCATTTTACAGATAAGAAAGCTGAGGCCCAAAGCAGTAGGCTTTGCTGCTGGGGAAGGCTGGGTGAATTGTTGAGGGCTCTATTCTGAGACCACAGGGTAGAGTCTCAGCTAGAACTTCCTTTCTCCTTCGCTTAAAAAGGCTGACATCTTCCCAGAGGCCTATAGAGGGTCACCCCCACTCTTGCAAGATTTACCACAGTTTGCAAGGTGTTTTTTCATCCATTGAGTGATTTGATTCTCACCCCAGCCCGTGGGTGGGCAGGGCAGGCTGTGCTCTCCCCATTTTATGAAGAAGAAACCAAAGGCTCATAGAGGGGAAGTGACTGGCCTGTGATTACACAGCCAATTAGAACCCTGGTCTTCAGGGCTCTGAGAGCACAAAGTTGCATTCCACGGAGCTCCCCCTGCTTCTAGGAGGACAGGACCCTCACCTCCTCCACAGCCGGGGTTGGGGAAGTTATGTGCAATCTCTATGCTGCCACTTCCTAGCTGTGTGACCTTGGGCTAGTCATCTCACCTCTTTGAGCCTCAGTTTCCTCATTTGTAAAACGGGGATGGTAATGACCCCGTCCTCAGGAGCATCCAGCTCAGTTCCTGGCGCACAGCAAGTGCTCAATCAAAGAGAGCTGTGATTATCACTGGCCACTCCCTGTCCTGGCTCCATCCTGTGCCCAGCAGCCCCAGAAGCTCCAGCAGCTCCAGTCTCAGGCTCCAGGGGTGTTCTCCTTCTTGCCACCCTTGGCCACCATGGTCCCCAGGGTTGGACCAGATCCTATCTGGAAGTGCGGAATGGATCTGGCCCCTGGGACGTTAGTCCTTTCTGCCTTTCAGTAAACCCTGAGGCTTGGCAATAACCTTCATGAACCCATTGATTAATCCCAAGAGAACTTCTGTGGGGTTCTGAGTCACACGGTCCACTTCCACACAGCATACCTGTCAGGGCCCCGAAGCAGGTTCATTTTCCTGATGATGCTTGGCTGCCTCTGACATGAGTTATCCTCACAAATCAGGACTCAAGGGCAGCTGCCAGCACTTGGCTCAGTGCCTGCGAGGAGGCCAGACAGTGAGCGCCATGGCATGCCGACAGCAGCCAGACAAGTGAGGGCAACAAAGAGTCCCCTTCACCTGCCCTGCCGCTAAATCCAGTCCGCAGCCCCTGGTAGCTCTCCAAAGCGGAGGATGGGAAGGGGCCTCAGCTTCCTGCCCGTCTGCAGACAAGATTGGCCTCTCTCCCCATCCCCTGAGCCAACCAAAAACCCTGCCCCTGATTTGCCAGGTGATTCTGTGAAGTCACATTTTTCCAGGATGTGCTGTAGTTACAGGAAAGACTGTCTGGATTTGAGTACAGACTTGGCACTTACTGGCTGTGTGACCTTGGCAGTTTCCTTCACCTCTCTGTACCATGGTTTCTTCCTTTGTAAGATGGAGAGGATTATCGAGCCTGCCTCACAGGCTTGTGAGAATTGAATGAAGTGAGGAGCTGAAGCACTTAGCACAGTGCCTAGCACAAAGTATACTCTTAATAAATGCTGGCTTTGAGGGTTATTATTAACTTTGAGGATAAGACTTGTAGGGTTTTAAGTGATTCTAAGCTCAATTTGGACCAAGAATATAATGAACCTCCAAGGAAATGAATGTCATCTTAGGCTGCATTATTAGAGGTCTAATGCCCTGACTGTGGGAGGGTAGTAGGTCCACTGATATCTGTGTTGGTTCTACAACACTTAGAGAGTGGAGGTAGAGGGGGAAGCTGGTTCTAAACACCATGTTTTAAGCATCCTGTTGACAAACTGGAGGGCAGATAGGCTATGAAAGGGACGAAACTGCCTTGAATAAGGATCAGCCTTAGGCCTGGGGTGGCTGTCTTCAGTTCTTAGAAGAACTGGCAGATAGAGGGAGAAGATGCTGTGTTCTGTGCCAACCCATAGAGCATAGGGAAGCTCAGGGTAGAAGCCATGGGAAGGCCGATTTTGGCCCAGCTGAGGAAGTTTTCAGACTGCTCTGTGAGGGAATGAGCTCCCTGTCATTCAGAATGTCAGAGCAGAGAGACTGGGGGTGATGTGGAGGGGTTTTGGTTGGAAACCACTGGACTTAGGATGCGTAATGTCAGCTGCTGCAACAAATACTTCCTCACATCTTAGATTCTCATAACTTATTATTTCTCATTCATGTAAAATCTAATTAGGTGTGAGGGGAGCAGGTTACCTCTCTAGGCAGTCTTCAGGGACCCAGACTCCTTCTATCTTGTGGCTCTGCTCTCCTCTAGGTCTTCAGTGTCCTCTCGATTCAGCTGGCAGATGGGGAAAGGGGGAAAAAGGCTTGCTCAAGGGAGGCTTTTTATGTGCCAGGCCTGAAAAATGCTCACATTCTATTGGCTAGAACTTAGTCACATGGCCACACTTAGCTGCAAGGGAGGCTGGGAAATGTGTCACTCTGGCTCTGGAAGAAGTGATGGGTTTTATGAGCTTCTAGCCAGTCTCTGCCACAACTACTATTCCTAGCCCAGAGATTTGATTACTTTAGAATTTTCCATCTTATAAGACCAAGGGAGGAGGAGGCACCTACCTTCCTTATATAGCTCTACTTCTTTTTTTTTTTTTTTCCATAGCATGTATCACTTCTAGCATAATTATTTCTAATGCCTCTTGTTATTATTGGTCTCTTCTCACTAAAATGAGGGCTCCACAAGGGCAAATTTCTTTTTGTGTTTTGTTCACTCCTGTCTCCTTAGCTCCCTGGCGTGTAGTAGACATTCAATAGAAATTTATCAACAGAAAGTTGAATGGATGAGGGGTATGGACCCCTCGCCTGAGCCCGATCCCTAGAGCACATTAAGCCCTGGATAGATGGTTGGTCTCTCTTCTCCCTGCTGGGAAACCCAGAGGACCCCAGAATTCTAATTGAGGAGGGAAGGCGTGGCCAGGCATGGCTGAGAAAGCAGGCTATGCATGACCAATGCCATCTGAGCACTAGCCTTCCTAGGGTCACACTCAGTAAACCCACCACTGCTGGAGGCCAGCAGCCCTTCCCCCTGGGACCAGTGCCCCCACCAGGATGCCTCTTCTGGAATTGGACAAGGGGCATCATGGCCATGTCACTCAGATCCCATGCTGTCCTTGTCCACAGAGCAGCCTACACTAGCCCCTTGCCTTACCCAGGGATTATTTTCAAATAAAGCACAGAAGGGAGCCTGGTTCCTCTCTTCCTACTTGGGGACAAGATTACCAGGTAGCAGCCCCAGAGTGTTCAAGCTTTGAAACCATCCCACCACAGTAGTCTTCCCATCCCTCATTTTCAAAGAGGTAAATGGACTTGGTCAAGGTTGCCCAGTATACCAGTGACCAAGTACTTCCAGCCAGTGCCCCATGTTACACTCCCAGAGGAGATCTCCTGGGTCCCCTTCCCCCTTGTCCCCATCCTTGGGCAAGTTCTATAGGGATGCCTGTGGTCAGAGAAGGGGCAGCCAGGGCACAAGGAAAGAAGAAGAGGTAGCTTGGTGTGGGGGAAGAGGAGATGAGGAGAGGCCACTCCACTTCACTGTCCAGCTGGAAGCAGACTTGTCAGGGTTCAGGGACCAAGTGGAGAGGAAGGTAGAGGCTGCATTCTCTGGAGAGACAGGTGGTAGCCTGAAGGTGTCTGGGAGAGGACTCAGAGAGGGGCTTGGATCCTGACTTTGACTGTGAAGAAAGAGCATCCTAATCTGTCACACCTGAGGCCTTTTACTCCATGCTGGAGCCCCACACACTTTCCAACTTCCATAGTGGCTCCCCATCTTACCACGAGTCTCTGCTGCCCTGATGTAGCACAGACACCTCTTATTGTAGAGGAAAGATCACTGTACTAGCAGTCAGGAGATTCGGGCCCTATCAGTTCAACTCTTTACTAAGCACTCACTATGTGCCAGGCACAGTCCCCAGTGATGACCAAGTAGACAAGGTGTCTGCCTCATGGAACTTCCATTGCAATGCCGGAGATGGCTAATGAACAAGTAAACAAATACATGATCAAGATAATTTCAGATGATGACCAAACACAAAGACCAGTTGCCATCGAGTTGATCCCAACTCATGGTAACCCCATGGGTGTCAGAGTAGAACTGTGCTCCATAGGGTTTTCAATGGCTGTGATCTTTCAGAGGTAGACTTTCCTTCTGAGGTGCCTCTGGGTAGATTTGAACCGACCACCTTTCAGTTAGTAGTTGAGTGCCTAACCATTTGTACCACCCAGGGATGATGACAAGTGCTCTGAAAACAACAAACAGGATCATGGGATAGACAATGGCTGGGATGGGTGGATATTAGTTGGAGTTTGGGGGAGAGAGGATGGAAAGAAGGGAAGGCCTCTCTGGAGAAGTGGCATTTGAGCTGAGAACTGTGTGTGAGAAGGAGATAGCCATGGAAAAATCTGAGGGAAGTGTAATCTTGGCAGAGGGAATGGCAAGTGCAAAGGCCCTGAGGCAGAAATGAGCTTGGAGTATTTGGGGAAATGCAACTGGGCACCAGAGGAATGGTATTAAAAGAGATTCCTTCCCTTTGCCATTAACTTTCTGTAGGATTCAAGTACATCCCGCCCTGTCATTTGACTCCTAAAATTTGGGCATCAGTGCATTTAAATAAACCTTTCTTGGACCTATTTCTACTTTTATTTTAGCAGCTTTTGTACAGAGGACAGGTCATTTTGGACAGCCCTTCCAGGTAAGACATCCCAGAACCGGGAATTCGTACAAACTCTTCTCGATCCTACTTATTTTTAACCCATATGTTGATAAGCTCAGCCTCTACTCCTTCTTGCAAGAGGCATGATCTGGAGCTCTGCATGCAGCAGGCATTTATTAGATGCTTTTAGAAATTGGGAGACAACCTCAACATACATTAACAGGGACTGCCCAGATAAATGACGCAGCTATTAAAAGAAGAATGAGTTAGATTTAAATCCACTCACCTGGAGGAAAGGGCATGATGTAAGTGAGAATAAAGCTAGTTGCAGAATCACGTGTTAGATGATGCTTCCAGTTTTGTGGAAGCAACAACAAAACTTCTACATATGTGTATGTGGGCTTGTTCATGTTCACGTGAGTATGGAGAAAGGTGGGGAAGGACAAACTCCAGGTAATAACCTAGGAGTGTGTGTGTTGAGGGCATAGGCAAGGGGTAATGGAGAGGGACTGCGGAAGAGTACCGATTTTTTTCTTATATCTTTGTTGTTTCATTGGTTTCAGGGAAAAAAGGAATTGCTTTTATAATCTTGGAAGAAGAATTGACTACATCTCTAGGGTGCCCAAGGAGTCTCTGGGTGGTGCAAATGGTAAAGCACTCGATTACTAACTGAAAGGTTGGTGGTTCAAACCCACCCAGAGGCGCCTCGGGAAAAAGGCTTGGCGATCTGCTTCTGAAAGGCCACAGCCTTGAAAATCCTATGGAGCACAGTTCTACCCTGAAACACATGGGTTCGCTCTGAGTCAGAATCAACTCAATGGCAACTGGTTTTCCAGGGTGCCAAACTGTGAAGGGACACATCCTTGCAGACATCTACTCACCACCGACAGTATGCACTTCAGATAGGAGCCCTTTGGCCTGGGATGCTACTCAGTTGCAGCTTTCTTGTCTTACTGCCAATAAGGACTCATTGTGTCCCTGGGGCCCTTTACGAACCTGATGTTTTCAGAGCCCTGGCATCCATCCCGCTTGCCTGGCCCCTCAGAACAACCCTCTGACACCGGAATGCAGGGAGTTTATCCCCATGTTACAGATGAGAAAACGGAGTCTTGCAGCAGTCATGTGGTTTGCTCAAATCCCAGAGCAATAAAGGGCAGTCCCAGGCCTTGGACGCCAGGGTCAGCCTGCTCAGCCCACACTTCATTGTTGGAAGTGCTCCCGTGCCACTGAAGGCCCCTAAGAGATTGGCTGCCAGTACCAGTTGTCGTGGAGTTGATTCCGACTTATGGCAACTTATGTGTGTCAGAGTAGAACTGTGCTCCACAGGGTTGTCAATGGCTTAAGCCCTCTGCTGCTAAGCGAAAGGTTGGCGGTTCAAACCCACCAGCTGCTCTGCGAAAGAAAGATGTGGCAATCTGCTTCCATAAAGATTATACCCACTGCTGTCAAGTCCATTTCGACTCAGCGACCCCATAGGGTTTCCAAGGCTGTAAATCTCTATAGAAGTAGACTGCCACATGTTTCTCTCGCAGAGTTGCTGGTAGTTTCAAACGCTGAAGCCTTGGAAACTCTATGGAGCAGTTCTACTCTGTCCTTTAGGGTCGCTATGAGTCAGAATCAACTCGATGGCAATGGGTATGAGGTTGATCACCAGGCCTTTGCTTCAAGGAGCCTCTGGGAGGACTCAAACCTCCAACTGTTTGGTTAGCAGCTGAGCTCGTTAACTGTATGCACTCCAGAGATTGGCTTAGTAGGCCAAATTTACAGCCTGTGAGGTCACTCCCCAGTCACAGCTGAGTGGACGAGGGCAGACTTGTGATCTGGGGCCGCCACCCAGAGGGGGGGCTTCACCAATCCAGAGGCTTTGATTGGATTGGACTGATGAGGTACGCGGAGTCAGGGCCAGAACCACGTGCTGACCGAAGGCTAGGGTCGGGGGGCCGGGGGAGAACAGGTGCTATGAACAGGGAAGGAAGCCAGTCCACAGAGAGGAGAATGGGCAGATGTTCCAAGCGCAGTCAGCATGGAAGACCAGGTGACTGCAGAGAAAGGGCCTGGTGACTTTTGACTCCTACATCAGGGACTGGATGTTCTACCGTTAGGGGCTGTGATGGACCCTGAAGACTTTCATTGATCCCTCTTTTCCAGAGCTGGGGGCCTGATGAGAATAGCCACGGTGGGACCAGGGCTTTCCCAGACGTGAGGGACAGGAAGCCCAACTCAGACTGGCCCAAGCAAAAAATACAACTTATTGGCTCATGGAACCGAAAACTCCAGGGGCAGATCTGGGCAGGTCTGGCAGGGCCCAGGGGCTCCAGCAATGACATGGGGCTCGGTCTCCCTCTCTCCTGCTCTTGTTCTGCTTTTCTCTGTGCTGGCCTCCTTCTCAGACGGTCTCTCTCATCATGGTGGCAAGACGGCAGCCAGCCACAGCAGGCACACCCCCACCCTCTCAGCAACTCCAGAAAGAAAGCCAGTGCCCCTCTTCCCAACAGTTTCAACAAAAGCCCCAGAACTAAGTCCCACTGGCTCTGATCATGTCACATTCCCATCCCTGAACTGATCCTGGTGGCTAAGCAGTTGGGATATTCTGATCGTCAGGCCTGGATCCCGCGTCCTCCACTGGAGCCCATGTGGAATCGGCTCCTCTAGAACACCAGGGACCGAGAGTGGGAAAGGGGTGGTTTCACAAGGACCATCAGGTTTCACAAGGATCACCCTTTCACAAGAAGGATGTGTTAGTCAGGGTAAGCTACCTGCTGAAATAAACAACTCCAACATGCCAGTGGCTTAACAGAGTAACGTTTTTATTTCTTTCTCCCGTTGGTGGCAGGGTGGAGCTCTACTTCATGTGGTTCTTCAGGGACCCGTCTTCTTCTGCCTCTTCAACATGTAGCTTCCAAGGACACCCTGGGTGATGCTATCTAGCATGCAGACAGGGGGATAAAGCAAAGGCCATGTTTTCTACGGGGCAGGCCTGGGAGTGGCACACATCATTGCTACTCAAGTCTATTGGGCGGTTACATGACCACACTTAAATGCAGAGAAGGCTTGGAGATAGAGTTTAATTATGTGCCTGAGAGGAAGAGGAAGCAATCTCCACCATAAAGGAGAGCTATCAAAAACAAGACAGCCTATCACCCGAGCCTTCCAGTCCAGCCCAACTTCTTTAGCCATTTTGTTGAGGGATCCCAGCATGCCACAGCACTGGCTCAATCTTCCCAGCTGAGGTCTCCTTCTTGATCGCTTGGACTCCAGATTCCCCTCGGATGCTTGCCCACCCAGCCTCCTTCTGACTCTGGAGTTGAGTAGTGATGCAGCTCAGTGATGCTGGATCATCGGACAAGCCTACACGTGCTCTGAGGACAGGAGGCAGTGGGGAAAAAGGCCAGAGCACATTTCTGGCTCAGAGACGCACCAGATCTGCATAGTGTCCCCCTCAGTCCTTCTCAGCTGTCAAGGGACCAGGAAAGGAAGTGGACCCGTTGCTCATTGTGAACGTTAATGTTATATGTGCACTTGACTTGGCTACGGTGTCCAGTTGTCTGGTCAAACACTAGTCTAGATGTTTCTGTGAATTATTTTGCAGATGTGGTTCACATTTACAACCAATTGACTTTAGGGAAAGGATATTACCCTTGATAATGAGGGTGGGACTCATCCAACCAGTTGAAGGCCTTAAGAGCAAAAACTGAGATTTCTGGAAGAAGAAGGACTTCTGTCTCAAGATTGTAACATAGAAATCCTGACTGAGTTTCTACACTGCTGGCCTGCCCTATGGATTTCAGACTTGCCAACCCTCACAATCATGTCAGCCAATTCCTTAAAATCAATCAACATCTATCCATCCATCCATCCATCCACCCATCCATCCATCCACCCATCCATCCATCCATCCAACCTATTGGTTCTGTTTCTCTAGAGAACATTGACCGATACATTCATAAAGAAACGGCATCTCAGCTTTCCGAAGACTGTAGCTAGCGAGGTTGTGTATCAACATTGTAGCAGATAATCATTCATTCATTCACCTCTCAGTGCTTACTATATGCCTGGCATTTTGCTGGGCACTGAGGTGAAAGGGATATACAAGGAGCATAAACTACTGGCTCGGATCTAGTGTTAAGGCAATCAAACTTAACATAGGTTGAACAACTAGAGAACAATGTAAGACAAGCTGAAGTTGAATCTTCTACCATGGTTTGGAGCTGAATGGGACTTCAGGCTGGTAGCCACCTTGGGGCATGTACAAACAGCGTATTTAGTGCCTCAGAGACCAGGCATCTGATCTCCTGATCCCAGAGCTGCCAGTTTGGGGAGCTCCAGGTAAAATGGTAATAATAAACGTAAGAGCAGCAGCTACCACTTACTGAGTGCATCAGGTTTGTGCTAAATAAATTCTTTAAATGCAACGCCTTACTCTCACGATGACCATATAAAATCCGGACTCATCTTATCCCTATTTTTACAGATGGAAATCCAAGGCTCCAAAAGCCTTCAGAAACCTGCCTGAAGTTATACAGCCATCATGTGGCAGCGCTGGGGCTTGCATTCAGGCCTGTTGGACACTAAAGCCCAGGTTCTACTGTCTGTGGGTTAACTTAGAGACTACATCTGTCCTTCCATCGCCCACTCTGAGTCTGCAAATTCCAGCCAGTGCATCTGGAAGGTAGCTGGTCCCTGCCCGGGCTGCTCTGTATGTTAAGTGTCAGCCAGTGCTGGGGGCTGGACTAGCCCAGAGAATGCGAGGGCCCAGTCCTGGGGCTTTGGAACTCAGCGAAGACCCCAGGGACCAAGGCTTGTTCCATCCCATGGCCTCACATCCTAGGCTGCCAGTTTCCTCCCCATGACAGCAATCCCCCTGAACAGGGCATTTGAGGACATTTCTCCTTCAGCATCTCAGGCAGAAGTTTGGCAGAAGGGACTTCTCCACCCACTTGGTTTCCTCTCCATGATGGCTCTTCCATCTGGCTCATTCATTCATGTCTTCATTCAACAAACTATGGCGCACCTACTCTCTGTCCTGCAATGGATAATGCACTGGAGGGGACTGGGAAATGAAGATGGACATTGTTATGGATTGAATTGTGTCCCCCTAAAATATATGTTGGAATCCTAAACCCTATACCTGTGGGAAAAGGTCCCTAGATGGCACAAACAGTTTGGGTTTGTCTACTGACCTAAAGGTTGGTGGTTTGAATCCACCCAGTGGTGCTGCAGAAGGAAGTCCTAGAGATCTGCTTCCATAAAGATTATAACCAAGAAAACTCTATGAAACAGTTCTACTCTCTACACATGAGGGTGCCATGAGTTAGAATCAAGTTGATGGCAAAGGATTTGTTTTTTTGGTTTATACCAGCAGATGTAATCTGCTATTTGGGAGTAGGGTTCTCTATTTTATGTTAATGAGGCCACATCAGTGTAGGGTGTGTCCTAAACCTAATCACTTCTGAGTGCCATGAAAAGCAGCATAGACACAGAGATATACAAACAAGCACAAACGGGAAGATAGATGCCACGTCACATGAAGATCGCCAAGGAACTGAGGAATGCTGGAAAACGCAAATTTCTTCCCCCAGAGCCAGCTTACTGAGTGTATCAGGCTTGTGCTAAATAAATTCTCCAAATGCAGTATCTTACTCTCACGATGACCATATAAGATCCAGACTCACCTTATCCCTATTTTTACAGACGGAAAACTGAGGCTCCAAAAGCATCCGGAAACCTGCCCAAAGTTATACAACCATCAAGTGGCAGCACTGGGGCTTGCATTCAGGCCTGTTGGACACTAAAGCCCGGGTTCTACCATCTGTGGGTTAAGTTAGAGACTACATCTGTTGATGGTCCTTCCACCGCCCACTCTGAGTCTGCAAATTCCAGCTAGTGCGTCTGGAAGGTAGCTGGTCATTGCCCAGGCTGCTCTGTATGTTGAGTGTCAGCCTGTGCTGGGAGAGTCTTCCCCTAGAGTTGGTGCCCCAAATTCCCACTTCTAGCCTCCTGAAGTGTGAGAAAATAAGTTTCTGTTTTTGAAAGCCAGCCTGCTGTGGTATTTCTGTTACAGCAGCACTAGGAAAGTAAGATAGTGAGTATGAGAGACAAGACACTGACACGAAGAACAGTAATCCAGGTCCAACAAGATGAGCACCACGAGAGAAGCAGAGACCAGGTCCTGTGTGAGTCTGAGGAGGGAGAGGTCTCCCCAGATTTGGAAGAGGGTGGGAGAGGGGGTGTGCATTAAGGAAAGCTTCGAGTAGGTGGCTAATGAGCTGGGCCTGCAAGAAAGGGTTGTTTAGCCGCCGTCGAGTCAGCCCTGATACATGGGGATGCCATACACAATGGGATCAGATCATTGTGATCCATAGGGCTTTCACTGGCTAATTTCTGGAAGTAGATCATCAGGCCTTTCTTCCTGCTCTGTCATAGTCTGGAAGCTCTGCTGAAACCTGTCCAGCATCATAGCAACACATAAACCTCCAATGACAGATGGTGGTGGTGGCTGCACTTGAGGTGCATTGGCCAGGAATGGATTTGAAAATGTGTAACCAAAGAGGATGTCATTCTGGGTAGAGTTGGGAGCTTATGGGTGATGTATGGGAAACAGGGAGCACATGGCAGGGCTGCAGCTTGGAAGATGAGCAGTGGGGAATAAGGGCAGCATTGGCGAGCTGGGCCAGCTGACTTTATTCTGTGAGCTATGTGCTGTGACGTCACATCCCATTGGTTGCAGCGCAGCCGCTCTGGGGTGGGATCAGGAGAGAAGGAAATAAGGCCCCAGAGGTCCCTGGAAGGATGTTGACCCTGAGTTGCTGGCCCCAAGGACATACTCTCCTCACTGTCCTTGGCTGCTGTTGCTCTGGAAAGACCTTCCTTGCCATGTTTGAGAATCTCTTACCCATGCTATCTCTTCTGAGGCCTAGTTGGCCCAACCAGACCTTAGGTACAGAAAGCACCCGGGCTGGAAAGGAATTTGAGCGACCATCTCATCCAGTGATTTCAACTTTAAAAAAATAATCTGTAGAATCCCATTACTCAATGGAATCACAGAAACCCCAAACAGAAAACAGGTAAGCTGCTCCAGTTAAAGCAAGGTGGGGGCCTCCCCACTCCAACTGCCCATCACTCCCCAAGGCAGCTCCTGGGGCACCCTGGAAATCTAGGACTTGGAGGAACATGGTTGGAAAACCCCTGGTCCAGCCCTCGCCCATTCTCATTGTAGGGGTGAGGAATCTGAAGCCGGGGGAAGAGACGTAGGGGTGGCCAGACTGCCTTGTGCCTAAGGTCAGGGGAGAACGCAAGACAGGCATATAGACGGAGGTAGGTGTGGTTCCCCAGGACACACCCCTTCCTCCCTAGGGGAGCAACGTAGCTTGAGACCTGGTGGCTGGAGGACCCCCAACCCCCACCCTGGGGCCTGCTGGCAGTTGGTGCTGGGCTGGCTCGTCTGTGGCTTATCTCACCCTCAACCCACTAGAGGAGGGAAGTTGAGCCGGGTTTTCCTTCCACCATACACATGAAAAATGGAGATGAGGCCAGTAAACAGCTTCTGACCAGCAGTGGGCCAGACCTACTCTCCCAGGGAGAGCAGAGGACTGGAAGGATCACGGAAATCCCGTGACAACAGCTAGACCTCCTCCGGCCCTGTTGGAAAATGGCTGTTCTTCACATATTTGCGGTCATTTTATTAGTTACCAAAGTGTTTTTCACAGACATGATTCCATTTAATTCTTACCATTAATGTAAGTGAGGCTCCGAGAGGCTAAGTGACTTGCCCAGTGTCACACAGCTGGTAAGAGGCAGAGACTGTCCTCTTAGCCAGGTCTTCTAATTCCAGGTCTAGAGGCTTAACGGTGTGGGTGAGTGGAAGAGGAAGGCTGTGTGTGTATGTATGCATGAGTGTGTATACATATGTTTGTATATGTGTGAGTGTATGTGTGTGCATGTGTGTGTGTCCCTGTGTGTATGTGTGTGTGCATCTACGTTTTGTAAAGCTGCCAGAGGAGGAACGGGGTGAGGCTGCGAGCATGCCTATGAATTATTTTATAGTAACTGCTCCTTTAATTATATGCATCTCACTTCAATGTAAGAGCCAAGAGGGAGGGACTCTTGTACCCCCAGTGCCTAGAAGAGTGCCTGTTACTCTGCAGGAGCTTTGTAAATACCTGCTGCATGAATCTGATCCAAGGAGGTGTGCCTGTGACCTTGGTTCTGGGTGAGGTTGTCGAAGCCAAATACCACAGAAGCTGCCTTGCAGCCCATCCTCCTCCCCGAGGTCTGACACCTTCCCACTTCCTCTTCTGCAGACCGGGATAAACACCAACAAAATGCCTGGCAATGCATAAGAGGGAAGCCGTGGGCATGCGGGCTTCCCCTTGCCCAGTGGGTCCTCATCACTCCACGACATGTGGTGTTGACTCCAGCTTTCCCCTTCAAAGCCCCCTGACCCTGCCTGGGTTTCCCAGAGGGAGGGGCAGTGGTACCCTCTGTTCTGGTCCCTTTGGGAAGCAGAACAATTCTGATCGCTGGCAGTTGCAGAGGCCATGTGTCTGGATAACTCTGGGATCAGCGGCCAGCTCAGCAAAGGAATAAAGAAGATATTGGAGCTCAAGACTCAGACTGTCACAAAGGTCTGCACAGATTTCTCCAGTTGCTTTGAAAATAAAATTGGACTGCCCAGCCCTTTCCTTTATAACCTGCCTCCCTTTCATCCCCAAGGGGATAACACAGTCTATGCCACATGCTTTGACACACCCATGAAATTACTCAAAGAGGTGTGGCTTCATAAGAAACCCCCAGCCCAGTACCCCCTCCATGCCAAAGGTCCCAGACACACTTGCATCTGAGTGCCCAGGTGTACAGACATCCTGGAAGGCCGAGACAGGCGGAACAGACAGCCAACGCCCCTCCAGGGCTTGGCACTGCGTGGTTCTCGATGAGGCATACGCTATAGCTGCCTCCTCTGACATTCAGGGGACAGCTTCCTGACACCACTTACTCCTCATTCTAACAGTTGGCTCTGGCTATTAAAAGGGGTCATTTCCTGGGATCTTCTGCCCTTTCAGGTTCTGATGACAATCTTTCCACCCCCAGACAGGTTTAGTTCCCCATGCAGGCCCACAAGCCTGGCATCAAACACAGCACAGGAATGATGACAGGGCTGAAAAGGCAGGTCCACTTTATTTATAATGATCAGTTGGTGACACATAGATCTTTGGGCTTTTCGTGGCCTTGTTGAGAGACACCTGGGCAGGGGCCCACTCCCTCTGTTTGGTTAACATACCCTCTTTCCTCCTCCTGCTATGAGAATCAGCTGCTGGGGCCCTCCTGCTCTGACAAGCCCCAAATTGGGAGCATCTGACTTTCTGGGCAGTCAGTGCCCCACACATCTGCCAAAGGTTCTCCTTACCTCCTTTGGAGGCCACATCTTGATCCTGGTTGTGGGGCACCCAGTAGGGGACCACACACAACTGTCTGCAGAGAGATGGGGTGGGTGAGGAGTCCTGTGGGGTGCTAGGTGCCAGTTGGGAGGGTAGAGGCTTGGGCAGCTTCCTGGTGCAGAGTAGTTACCTGGCTTAACCTGTTCTTCTGAACGATGGTAGGACCATCCCAGCTCCTCCAGAGGCAGAGCAGTGAAGTCACAGAAGTCCTCCAAGGGGTAGAGAGGCCAGACTTAGAGTCTACTGCTTTCCTGTCTGTATGGTGGGATACTCCGCAGTTCCCATCATAGGCCGGGCCTCAGTTTTTCAGGGCTACTTGATTCTTTCCGTTTAAGAATGCCTCTCATCCCAGGGAGGAAGCCTGGGGGGCCAAGGGCAAGGCCTCTGCCTCCATCTTAGGCAGGGTCCAAGCCTACCCTCCTGGATTTCTGGACACTTCTCGTCTCTTCTCGTTTTGGGAGGGAGCGTGGTGGTCTGTGGGCAAAGACTTGGTGTAAGGCTAGGAGGCAGGTCCACGTTGGAGGGAAACTCCGGATGTGGGGAGAGGTGACCCCTGAACACTGCCCCCTACTCCCCCCACTCCCAATAATCAAGGACGTACAAAGTGCCACCCTGAGCCAGGATGAGGCTGGGCAGCCAGAAGCCCTGCTGAAGGGGGCGCTGGCTGCGTTGGCGGGGCGGACAACAACAGAAACCACGAGGGAGGCGAGGGCTGCAGAGGCCAGGGGACAGCCGAAGCGGGGCCGGGATTGGAGGCTGAAAGTCTGGCCGGCCGGGTCCGTGGCCGCGAGTTCTGCCCCCTCGGGTCTCAGCGCGCCTGGCCCGACCGCTCCCTGGGGCCAGGCTTCCAGCGGCGGGGCTGCGCGGGCGGCGGAGGAGCCGGGGCGCCCCGCAGGCTGCACGTCCTCAGCTCCCGGGCCAGGCTAAGCACCTCCGGCCGCTCGCGCTGGGGGGCTCTTCCCTCGCGCTCCTCCGCCTCGTCGTCCTCCTCCTCGTCCTCCTCCTGGATGCTGCTGAGGCGCGGCGCCCCACGGCTTCGCTCGGTCGGCGGCGGGCGGTAGGCGCACTTGGCGTTGAGCAGACGGCGCAGCGGGGCGCGGGGCACCGAGGCGGCGGCCCCTCCGGCGCGGAGGTGCTGCTGGCGCACGTGGCGCGCGTCGCTCTGGCGCTGCAGGCGCTTGAAGTCGCTGAAGGCCGCCAGCGCGGTCTGGCGGAGCAGGCGGGCCAGGGTGCGCGCCTTGTGCGCCCGCGCCAGCAGCACTGCGTGGCAGCGCAGCACCACGGCCTTGTGGCGCGCCTGGTGGCGGTAGACCCAGGCGAAGACGCGCGGGTGGCGTCCGTCCGCGGTGCAGTAGGTTATGCGCGGCAGTAGGTAGGCGTGCGACGGCCTCCGGGCCCCCGAGCCTCCCGCTGCGCTGCGCTCGCTTGGCTGCATGCGGATGCCCTGCGGCCCCAGCGTCAGCTTCATCTTGGTGCCGCCGCCCGGTCCGCAGCGCGCCCAGATCTTGCCCACGGCGTCGTCGGTGCAGCCCTCGCCCTTAGCGTGCAGGGTGACGGCGTTGCCCAGGTACCACACGGTGTAGGTCGGGTCCTCCTTGTTGAGCTCCACTTTCTGGCGCCGGCTGCGGAACACGCGGCCCAGGCGTTCCAGCGGCCAGTCTGGCAGCAGGTCCGGGCAGGAGCGCAGGAAGCTGGAGAGCAGCGACGTGTAGGCGAGCCCCGGGCTGAGGCTCTTCGCCTTGCACTTGGCCTCGTCCTCCACCAGAACAAATTTGTTACGTCTCCAGGGCAGCATCGCGGCGGTGGCAGCTGAAAGGGCTGGGGGCGCGGGGAGCTCACGGGCGTAGTGCCCGGGGGAGGGGTGGGCGCACAGAAGTCCGCGGCCCCTCGGTCGCGAGAAGCCGGGCGGCGCCGCAGACAGTCAGTGCCCGGAGATGCCCAGTGCCAGGCGGGGCTGGCTTCGCAGATGGCTAGTGTCCAGCTGGGCTGGCAGCCGAGATGCCCGGGCGGCGGCTGCTCGGCCGGCAACAGCTTTCTCCGGGAGTCGCTCCAGCCGTTCGGGAAGCCAGGAGGGGCAGGGGTTGGGGGTAGTGTAGACGCCCCCAGGCCCGAACGGGGGGGATCCTGCGCTCCCCGCCGCCCAGATTGCGGCGGCAGGGCGGGCGCCGGAGCCAGGGCTGGCGGCTGCTCGGTGGGGTAGACCGAGAGCGCGGCTGCCGTGGGGACTCTTTCAGGCGTCGCGGCTCCACCTCCCCGGGCTGCCTACATCACCGGGCGGGACCGCTAGCTCTCTTGTCCCCTCCCCTCGCCCTCCTCTGTCCCCTCCCCCGCGCAGGCTAGTGCTGCTCCTCACCCAGGACCCAGCATCCGCGCGGTGGAACGGGCTTAATCATTATTATTGGGGGGAGGGGGGATGGTGGTGGCGGGCGTTAAGGGCGAAGGAATCTCCTGAAATGTGACAGAGGGCTTTGCCAATGTAAATTTCTCCGGCCTCACTAGGGGTATCCAAGTTCCCCTTGGCGAACTTGGGACCCCCCTCCTCTCTTTCTGGGATTCTTACTGTCCCTCACTCACAACATGTCCCTACCCCTACCTCTGAAAATTTTGGGTGGGCTCCTGATGGGGCGGGGAAGTGCTTTCCCTCCTGTCTGCACAGTAGAAAGCCAGCTGAGGTGGCCGAGCAGTGCAGTGGAAAAGTACTGTCGCTGGGTGAAGCTTCTCCCAGGTTCTCCAAGGTCGTGGGCCAGGCGGCTGTGCCTGAACTGGGAGACCAGCCACTGCTCCAGCAGCTGGCAGTGCCCCTTGCCCGGACTGAAGCAGGGAAGTCTTTGAGGGTGAGGGAACCTTCCAGAGCAGCCCTGGGTCTGTCGGAATTGCGTGTGGAAAGCTCCTCTGGCCAAAGGGCAGCCTCCGGACTCTCTGAGGATTAAACAGATAAAACTGCTGTTTGTGAGCTCCTAGTGTGTGCTTGGCACACCCCAGGTGTTTTGCATTCATTGTATCATTTAATCCTCAGGACAGCCCAGCCTTAGTTAAGCGACTTGCCCAAGACCTCAGGTTTGGTCTCCAAGGTTCCACTCAGCCTGGGTGTCTCCTGAGCCCTCTGGGTCCCTCCCCAATAACATGCTACATTTGGTTGTAGCGTAATGGTGAGGGACATGGCCTTTACCAGGGAGGGGTTCTAGTATACTGGGCGACAGACACTTGTCCCTAGGTGTGGGGAGACATCACCACCTTTCAGGATTTGTTAAGCCATAAGCTTCCTAGAATCCTGAGACTGCTTTGATGTGGGCCCAGGAGTCTCAGTGCGTTGGGTTCTCCCAGAGCCAACACCCGAGCTCTTTCCTTGGCTTTGGAACAGGTCTTCTGGGGACTCCTCCAGGTCGGGAATGAGCCCAGATCTGGGCTGGGGCTGAACTCGGATCCCTGAGTTCAAACCATATGACCTCTGAGGGGACAGTGGGAAGATGGTGTGCTCTGTGGCTGCTAGACATCATCAGGGCCAGCCAGCAGGAGTGAAGAGTGCTGGGTTCAAGATCCTCCCGGGAATAAAAGTAAAACAATAAACCACAATCACGCTGTGTCACTGAATGCTTCTAAGATGATATGCAAATAAAGAACAGGAAATTACTTAGAATTTTAGCTCTGGAGGAGGCCTCGAAGATTATCTGCTCCACTGCAGCCAAATGGAAATGTCTTTATTGCCTTTCGCTGATTATAAAAGTAACACATGCTCATGGTAAAGATCCACATAAGAAAGACATGGGAATCTTCCACTGTTCCCACCTCGTAGATGCGACCTCATTTCCAGACGAAAGAGCAGGCTCTGGGAAGCAAAGTGATCATTCTATTGCTTTTCATGGTGCAGACTTGCCTCTCGGGCTAATGGAGACATTAAATCAACCAAGTCCCTTTATAGAAAGGACTTCATGTGGTTTTTTGTATCTCCTGGGTCCACCATCTGGACTTTGCTGTGTTGGGCTTCCCCTCCCTATAAATGGCAGGGGGCTGGTGGGAATGACCAGAGGCAAAGTCTCAGTTTGCAGGGTTGAGATAAGCCCAAACTTTTGTCCAAAGGTTCAGCCTCCTTAAGGCTGCTAAATTTAACAAATAAAGACATAAGGTGCTCAGTTAAATTTGAATTTCAGATGAACCATGAACAATCTTTTCGGTTAAATGTCCCAAAATATTGCATCCATGTTATCTGGCAACCCTAAGCCTCCTGCCTAATGGAGAACTTAGAGATCAAGGAGTGGCAGGCAGGTGTGTGCACACCGCATGCCCCTACTCCCACCCAAGAATGCTCCTTTCCTTAATCCTGGGGATGTGGCTTCAGTTCCCATTGCTTTTCTAAAACCTCTTTCTGGGAGGCCACCGGGGCAGTGTGATCAAAGCATGCAATAATGTGTTGTTGTTTTTTAAAACTCTTCTAAAAAAATTGTAAAAACATATATAACACATTTGCCAATTCAACATTTTTCATGTGTACAATTTAGTGATATCTATCACATTGCTTCTTAGAAGTGAGGATGGGGATGGACTTCGTCTCACTTACTTTGGACATGTTATCAGGAGGGACCAGTCCCTGGAGGACATCATGCTTGGTAAAGTAGAGGGTCAGCGAAAAAGAGGAAGACCGTCAAGGAGATGGATTGACATAGTGGCTGCAACAACGGGCTCAAGCAGCAACGATTGTGAGGATGGCACAGGACTGGGCAGCTTTTTGTTCTGTTGTGTGTAGGGTTGCTATGAGTCAGAACCAACTTGACCGTGCCTAACAACAACAATTACATTACGCGTGTTGTGCAACCCTAACCAGTAATAGTTGTAATAATCTGTTTTTATGTTAAGTCTCCTTGAGTTCAATGCAGCATTTGGCATTGTTGACCCTTTCTATTTAACACTGTGGCCTCCCTGACTTGGATCTTCCCTGGTTTTCCTTTTCCCTCTGGCACCACTATTTTGTCTCCTTCACTGGCTCCACCTTTATACCCCCAAGTTTGGTCTTGGGCCTTCTGATCTTCTTTTTCTAAACTTTTTCCTTCAGAGGGCTCCGCTGCCCTCAGCTTCCACCATGCTTTCTTTTCAGATGGTTAGAAAAGACCTTCTAGTCCCATCCATCCAGGCAGAATTCAAGGCTATCATCCCTATTAAGCCTTCCCCCTCACTCTAGTCCATGGTGGTGATGTTAACTGCTGTCTATTCATCCCCTGACTCCTGGTGACCCCATGCACAATGGAACAAAACACTTCCCAGTCCTGCACCATCCTCATGATAGGTTGCAGATCAGATCAATGTAATCCATCGGATTTTCTTTGGCTGATTTTCAGAAGTAGGTCACCAGGCCTTTCTTCCTAGTCTGTTTCAGTCTGGAAGCTCCGCTGAAACCTGTTCAGCATCATGGCAACATGCAAGCCTCCACTGACAGATGGGTGGTGGCTGTTTATGAAGTGCATTGGCTGGGAAATGAACCCAGTTCTCCTACATGGAAGGTGAGAATTCTACCACTGAACCACCAATGTCCCCACTCAGTTCATGGTAAGTGCCCCCAACTTTGTACCAATCGTCATTCTTCAGAGACTGGCATGCAGTTGGTTTCTTTTTATTTTTCAATTTTTAAAAAAATCTTTAACATGTTAAAACAAAAAAACCAAACCCATTGCCATTGTCGATTTCAACTGATAGTGACCCTATAGGACAGAGTAGAACTGCCCCATAAGGTTTCCAAGGAGTGGCCAGTGGGTTCAAACTGCCGACCCTTTGGTTAGCAGCTGAGTTCTTAACCACTGAGCCACCAGGGCTCTGTAACATATTAATATCCATTTATTTAAAAAGTAAAAAAGCTGGCTTACTGTTAAAAAAAAATCAGTCCTTCCCCAGTCTCAATTCTCATTCCCAAAGACATCTCTTACATTTTAAATTGCATTTCTGTTATTTACTTCCGTATTTCTAAATAACACTTCTAATTCAGATTTTCCAGTTTTTAAAAACATTATCTGTTGCCTCATTACTATGGGAGATGAGAACTTAATGCCCTTTTATCTACTACTCCTCCCTTCTTCCAGTTTACTTAGAACATTTTGTTGTTACGTCAGTATTCAGTGTTAAATTATTATGACTATGAAAATATTGTTCAAAAGCTGAGCCTTGAATTGTGCTATGATTCCATTTCCCTTACTGGACAACTTTTTGCTTTTGCAGAAGTTAGTAATTGACCCATTTTAAAAAACTTCCTTATGAACCTGCCACTAATTCATCTCCAAACTCTCCAACAGAACTATGTTGTTGTTGTTAGTTGCTGTTAAGTCGATTCTGACTCATGGCGACCCCATGTGTGCAGAGTAAAACGGCTCCATAGGGTTTTCAAGGCTATGACCTTTCAGAAATAGATCGCCAGGACTTTCTTCCAAGGTACCTCTGGGTGAGTTTGAGCCGCCAACCTTTTGGCTAGTGGTCAAGTGCTTAACCATTTGTGCCACCCAGGGATTCCAACGGAACTATAAAACTCTCAGTATGATTGAACACACCAGGTGGTCTTTCTGTTCTATGTGTTTCTTTGAGACACCCCTCCTGGGGCATCTTTCCTTGGCTCCAATCTAGGCTGATTACTCTACAGACCTGCACAGGTGTTGTCCTGGGGACTTTGCTCTGCTACCATCCAGGGAATTTCCTTTGCCTCTCTCCACTGTTTGATCCAGTTCTCTGGATCCTTTGCCTTTTCTTTTTCTTGGTTTATTTCCTTGTTTTGGCAGAGCACATTCTCTAGTAGCTTTGATTGACAGTGTGGCTAGGTATAGAATTCTAGATTGAAAATAAATTTCTCTTAGGATTTTGAAGACATCATCCAGTGTTGCTGTTGAAAAGTTAAATTACATTCTGAAACCTGATCCTCTGTGTATGACTTGATTTTTCTCTGTGGAATTTTTTAGGATCTTCCAGTTGTGCTCTTCAGGATGTGCTTTTAGGATCTTCATGATGATGCATGTTCACCGTGGACACTTGGTGGGCCTTTTAATCTGGAAACCAATCTCTTCAATTTCAGGGAAATTTCTTTTGTTAATTTTGTTCAGTCCATTTTCTCTGTTTTCATTCCTCTTTCTCCTTCTTAGAATCTTGGACCTCTTGGACTGATTCTCTAATTTTTCAAAATATTTCTAATTTTCCATCCTTTTATGTTTGTTTTACTTTCTGGAACATTACTTCAACTTTATATTCCAATTTTCCAACCTTTCCATTAAGATTTTTTATATCTCCTCTCATGTTTTTCACTTCTAAGAATCCGATGTATATATATGTATATTTGTTGTTGTGGTTAGGTGCCATCGAGTTGCTTCTGACTTACAGCAACCCTATGTACAACAGAATGGAACACTGCCTGGTCCTGCACCATCCTCGTGATCAATGTTACACTTGAGCTCATTGTTGCAGCCACTGTGTCAATCCATCTTGTTGAGGGTCTTCCTTTTTTTTCAGTGACTTTCTACTTTACCAAGCATGATGTTTTTCTCCAGGGACTGGCCCCTCCTGATAACATGTCCAAAGTGTGTGAGATGAAGTCTCACTATCCTTGCTTCTAAGGAGCATTCTGGCTGCACTTCTTCCAAGACAGATTTGTTCATTCTTTTGGCAGTCCATGGTATATTCGATATTCTTTGCCAACACCATAATTCAAAGGTGTCAATTCTTCTTCAGTCTTCCTTATTCACCACCCAGCTTTCGTATGCATATGAGGTGACTGAAAACACCATGGCTTGGGTCAGGTGCACCTTAATCCTTAAAGTGACATCTTTGCTTTTTAACATTTTAAAGGGGTCTTTTGCAGCAGATTTGCCCAATGCAAAGCGTCATGTAATTTCTTGACTGCTCCTTCCATGGGTATTGATTGTGGATCCAAGTAAAATGAAGTCCTTGACAACATCAATCTTTTCTCTGTTTATCATGATGTTGCTTAGTGGTCCAGTTGTGAGGATCTTTGTTTTCTTTATATTGAAGTATAATCCATATTGAAGGCTGTAGTCTTTGATCCTCATCAGTAAGTGCTTCAAGTCCTCTTCACTTTCAGCAAGCAAGGTTGAGTCATTTGCATAATGCAGGTTGTTAATGAGTCTTCCTCCAATCCTGATGCCACTATCTTCTTCATATGGTCCAGCTTCTCAGATTATTTGCTTAGCATTCAGACTGAATAAGTATGGTGAAAGCATATAAGCCTGACACACCTTTCCTGACTTTAAACCATGCAGTATCTCCTTGTTCTGTTTGAATGACTGCCTTTTGTGTTCCACATGAGCACAATGAAGTGTTCTGGAATTCCCATTCTTGGCAATGTTATCCATAATTTGTTATGATCCACACAGTTGAATGCCTTTGCATAGTCATTAAACACAGGAAAACATCTTTCTGGTATTCTCTGCTTTCAGCCAGGATCCATCTGACTTCAGCAATTGTCGTAGGGTGGGTTCTCTAGAGAAGCAAAACCAGTAAAGCATATAAATATAAATATATAAATACATATGTATATAAATTTATATCAAAGAAATGGCTCATGTGGTTGTAGAGGATGGAATGTCCCAAGTCCGTGGGTAAGGGTAGAGGCTTCTCCTGATTCATGTAGCTGCAGGGTCTGGCAAACCCAAGATCAGCAGGTCAGAGAGCAGGGCTCTTGCTCACAGGCTGCGAAGATTGATGAATCCCAAGATCGGTAGGCAAAATGTAGGTAAGCTGCTAGCTCAAGTCCCAAGAACTGGAGGCCAGATGAACAGGAGCCAGCTGCAGGATCCATCACAAGCAAAAAGCCCCCAAGCCTTGCCAGAATGTCCGCTTATATTCATTCAGGCCACACACCCAAGGATACTCCCTTTCAACTGATTAGCTACTCACAGCAGATCCCATCGTGGGGGTGATCACATATCAGATCTCAACAGGGAAGTGATCACAACATTGTATGACTGCCAAAACACTGAGAATCATGGCCCAGCCAAGTTGGCACACAATCTTAACCATCATGACAATTATATAATATTATATATATGTGTGTGTGTGTATGTGTGTGTGTGCGTGTGTGTGTGTATGCTATCCTGTTCTTTTTTTGTGTTTTATTCTTGTTTCAGGGATACAATATTAATCATAGTTATTCCTTAGAAGCCTTCTTTAGTTCCCTGCTTTACTCTACTCCCACTGAGTTCCTTTTTCCTGTTTGGTTTTTTAATTGATTTACAAAAATCTCTGACTCTCCTGTTAGCAGCTGTCCTCTCATGTCTCGTGATTGTTGCCCAATCCTATCTTTGAGGCACAAAAGCTGATTGCAAGCTCTTTGTGTATGGTGGGGGTGGGGGTGGGGTGTGTGAATAGGACTTGTCACATGTGGACCTCATTATCCAATGACATACTCAGAACATTTTGTAAGGAAACCTTCAAATGTCCACTACTATAGTTCTTTTTCTTTTGGGCTGGTCAGTGTGCCCAGAGAAAACTCTAGCATCTGCTGCGCTTGGGAGAGGAGGTATATAAACTTATGTGCCAGCATTCTGCAAGTGGAGTGGAGACGGGCAAGGAGGTTTCACTGGTCAGTATGTAGACTTCCAGTTAATCTGCTGTGCTCAGTGTTGTGCCTGGTGCCCTCACCGAAGAACCTCTTTGGTTCAGTCCTGACAGAGGGTAAAGCTCCAGTCTTCTGATGGAGGAGTTGGGTGAGATCTCCAAGGTGCTCAGGGTAGGAGAGGGCACTGGGGATCTCACCGGAGGCTTGCAACTGAGCCTTTGTTTTTCTTTACAGCCTGCACCCTCATCGCCAGAGATGTCCGGTGCTTGGAATTCCTGGGTTTCCAGAGTTTTGCAGCATGATGTAGCTTGATTCTTGTTGCACGCTTCCCTGTAGCTAGTTGGGTTTCTGTCTTCTCTACTCTTCTGAGCTTGTAACCCCTTTTGCATGTGCCTTCTAGCCTCCCAAATTTTGTTAACATTTCTCAGCTGCTGTCGTCTTCCCTCTTATTCTCTTTTTCCCCATCAGTTTATGCCATTTTTATTCCTTTACTGTCATTTTAGTGGAACTTGAGGAAATGGAGAGGTTATCTCAATCTGCCATGTCTAACAGGAAGTCTCTCCTCATTTGTTTTCTGCTAGTTCATAATTGTGCTGAAGATACATATATCATATTTACTTGGTTACATTATCATTTGTTCCTGGGAACATAAAAGTACCTCAATACATATCAACTGATTAATTAAGTCATATTTATTCATTCATTTAGTAACTTTTTTTATGCCAAATGAGGAAGTTGGGCTAATTGCTATAGTCCCGCCTATGGATGGACATTCTACCATCTTAGGAATCATTTTATCAAGTAGGTGCTGAGTTCAAAACTAGACACTGTGGGGGCACGCAGAGATATGTAAGACATTGCCAATATAGCCAGTCTCCAAGACAGTTCCTGTCATGGATTGATTGTGTCCCTCCAAAATATCTGTCAACTTGGCTATGCCATGATTCCCAGTATCGTGTGATTGTCCACCATTTTGTTATCTGGTGTGATTTTTCTATGTGTTAGAAATCCTGCCTCTATGATGTTAATGAGACACAATTAGAGACAGTTATGTTAATGAGGGAGGACTCAACCTACAAGATTGGACTGTGTTTTAAGCGAATCTCTCTCTCTTTTTTTAAAATTGTACTTTAGATGAAGGTTTACAGAACAAACTAGCTTCTCATGTCCCCTCCTGCCTTCTAGTCCTTGTCCCTGGGCTGGTGTGCCCCTTTAGTCTCATTTTGTTTTATGGGCCTGTCTAATCTTTAGCTGAAGGGTGAATCTCAGGAATGATTTCATTACTGAGCTAAAAGGGTGTCCAGGGGCCTTACACCCAGGGTTTCTCCAGTCTCTGTCAGGCCAGTAAGTGTGATCATTTTTTGTGAGTTAGAATTGTGTTCTACATTTTCCTCCAGCTCTGTCCGGGACCCTCTATTGTGATTCCTGTCAGAGCAGTTGGTGGTGGTAGCTGGGCACCATCTAGTTGTATTGGAGTCAGTCTGGTGGAGGCTGTGGTAGTTGTGGTCCATTAGTCCTTTGGACTAATCTCTTTGTGTTTTTAGTTTTCTTCATTCTCCCTTGCTCCTGATGGGGTGAGACCAGTGGAGTATCTTAGATGGCCGCTCACAGGCTTTTAAGACCCCAGACGCTACTCATAACTATGTTATGCCAATTGAACTAGATGTTCCCTGAGACCATGGTCCCCACAGCACTCAGCCCAGTAATTCGGTCCCTCAGGGAGTTTGGATGTATCTGTGGAGTTTACATGTCCTTGCCTTGGACAAGTTGTGCTGGATAAGCCAATCTCTTTTGAGATATAAAAGAGAGAAGGGAGCAGAGAAACAGGGGGACCTCATACCACCAAGAAAGCAGCACCTGGAGTAGAGCGCGTCCTTTGGATCTGGGGTTCCTGTGCGGAGAAGCTCCTAGACCAAGGAAAGATTGTTGACAAGAACCTTCCTCTAGAGCCAACAGAGAGAGAAAGTCTTCCCCTGGAGCTAACGTCCTGAATTTGGACTTCTAGCATGCTAGACTGTGGGAGAATGAACTTCTGTTTGTTAAAGCCATCTACTTGTGGTATTTCTGTTATAGCAGCACTAGATGACTAAGACAGTTCCCAAAGATCCTCACCTCCTAGTAGTCATCCAGTGTGTAGTCCTCTCCCACATTAAATAGGGCTGATCAATGATGTTTTGTGTGTGACACAAAAGACAGTGTGTGATTTGCAAGGCTAGGACACCAAGAACATTGTGGCTTCTGCGTTGTTATCTCTTGGATCACTCACTGTGGCAGAAAGCACCTGCTGGGTCATGAGGATACTCAAGCAGCCCTGTGGAGAAGTGCACATGGCAAGGAACTGAGGCCTCCTGCTAACAGACAGCATCAATTCACAATTTATGTTAGTGAGCTGTCTTGGAAGTGGATCCTCCAGCCCCAGTAAAGCCCAGCTTACATCTTAACTGCAATCTCGTGAGAGACCCTGAGCTAAAACCACCCTGCTAAGCAGCTCTCAATTCCTGACCCACCGAAACTGTGGGATAATAAATATTTATTTTTCTCTTATGTTGCTAAGCTTTGGGATAATTTGTTTCTCAGAAGAAGATAGGCAATACAATCCTTAATCTTTCACACGGGGCCCAAAAGTCCTCTATGATGGCCCTTTACCCCAGTTTCCCTTTGAACCCCTTTCTGCCTACATCTCTTTGCCCCAGCCATGCTAGCCACCTCCCAGCCCCTCTAACCACTGAGCACCTTCTTGCCTCAGGCCTTTCCTGTTCCCTCCTGTTCCCATCCTTCCTTTTTCCTCATTTCCTAGCCTACTCATCTTTCTAGCTAATGCTTAAATGTGACTGATTTGGGGAAATAGTTTCCTGACCCCTCCTGACTTCGCTTGGTCTTTCCCCTCAAAGTACCCTGGAAAGCATTTATCAGAATTGCAATCAAATAATTACTTGTATAATCATTTATTTAATGTCTGTATCCCTCTACTCCTAAAACTCTAAACCTTCCAAGGGCAGGGAATGCATCTGTCTTATACACTGAAAATCCACAGTGCCCTGGACAGTGTCTGGAACATAGTAGGTACTCAAACAATATTTGTTGAATAGCTGAACGCTCCCGCCGTCTCAGTTTCGATCATCCCCACTACAGGAAAAACAGAGCAAATCTCTAATTAGTAGCAGGCCAGTACATTATTCTTAAAGGACAGCACATACACTTTTATTTAAAAAAAAAAAAAGTTCTCTTCCAACAGTGACTCATTTTGTGACCTTGGGCTACTTGCCTTTCCTCTCTGAAAAAGGCAGATAGCAATTGGTACAATGCCTGTCTGGAAGGCTGGGAATGGTTTCATTTAGAGAGATGTTGGCAGGGTTTTCAATGCTCTTAAAGTACTATTTTCTTAATATCCAGCTGGTTGTGAGTGATTATATAAGTGATGAATAGAAATGAGATATGATTTACTGTTTGATGTATCTCAGTTATAGTTGTGTGTGTCTATTGGTGCTAGATGGGTATACACTTATGTGTACGTATTTTTTAAAGATGCATTGTGTTTTCTATAGAATGCTTGTGAACATCCTGAATTCTGCTGCAGACCTGTTTGAAGCTGTAATTGTTTGACTTGGTTTGAAGCTGTTTCATTTCTAATTCATTTAGCCGTATTCATGTCTCATAATAACAAACAAATATTTACTTAAAGCTTACTATGAAGCGAGGATGGTGAGACTTCGTTTCATGTACTTGGGACATGGTATCAGGAGGGACCAGTTCCTGGAGAATGACACTATGCTTGGTAAAGTAGAGGGTCAGCAAAAAAGAGGAAGAACCTCAATGAGATAGATTGACACAGTGGCTGCAACAATAGGCTCACACATAGCAACTATTGTGAGGACGGCACAGAACTGGGCAGTGTTTCGTTCTGTTGTACATGGGGTCGCTATGAGTTGGAACCGACTCGGCACCTAACAACAACAACAACATGTCCTAGGTATTATGCGAAATCTTTCCCTTTGCCATACCCAATCCTCACGTTGACTTCGCAAGGTGAGAACTATTATAGTCCTCATTTTACAGATGAAGGACTTGAGGCTCAGAGATGTTACATTACTTGCCCAAGGTCACACAACTAGTAAGTGGCAGGGAAATAACTAAAATCTGTTTGGCATGTTCTTAACCTTTGGCAAAATTGTGTATGTGTGTTTGTGATTAAGAAAATAAGGAAAAATTGGAGGGTGACAAAAATCACTATTCATTCTGAAGGATTGAAAGTATAAAGCAGTCTTCAGAATAGCATTAGTCCACAATCAAATGCCCAAGTACTGAATGATATGGATGTAGGGGGTTAGCAGAGTTGATGGATGCAAACGTTACCTGCAGTGCACCTGTACTCTTGAGATAAGCTCTTGGTGCATCATCAGATTACAGTCCAGTTCAAAGCCAAATCATGTTTGCATAACAAACAACAAAACAGTGTAAACAAAGGCTGGTGTTGTGATACAGCTGATCTCAGTAAGGCAATCGAGTAGAGACGCCTGCTGCTCACCAAGCCCTGAACCAGAGCATGAGGGATCAAAGACGGGGCCAGAGGAGGGGATTTTGAGGCTGGCTCCATCTCCCACTAATACTGATCTCAAAGCAAGTCCCTCCACTTGGGCCCCTAATTAAGCACATGTTGTTAGCTGCTGTCAAGTCAGCCCTTGACTCTTGGCGCCCCTGCACAATGGGATTGGATGTTTTGATCCATGGGGTTTTTATTGGCTGAGTTTTTGGAAGTAGATTGCCCAGGCTTTTCTTCCTACTCTGTCTTAGTCTGGAAGCTCTGCTGAAACCTGTTCAGCATCATAGCAACATACAAGAGCCTCCATTGACAGACAAGTGGTGGCTGCACATGAGGTGCACTGGACAGCAATTGAACCTGGCTCTCCCGCATGGAAGGCGAGAATTCTACCACTGAATCACCAGTGTCCCCAATCTAACCACATATGACCACTATTAATTCACTCAATCAGTCATTCAGCAGATGATTTCTGAACCATTGCTATGTGCCAGGCATGGAGGTACAGAGGAAAGCAAGGCAAATGGTCCCTACCTTCATGGAGCTTATAGTCTTGTTTGGGAGAAGGATATGTGTCAGGGTGTTATGGATTGAACTGTGTCCCCCTAAGAGATATGTTGAAGTCCTAACCCTTGTACCTGTGAATGTGACCCTGTTTGAAACTAGAGTCTTTGAAGACGTTATCAGTTAGGTTAACATGAGGTCATACTGGAGTCGGGTGGGTCCTAATCCTATATGACTGGTATCCTTATGAAAGAGGAGAAGATACACAGGGACAGGGAGAAAGAGGAAGGATGTCATGTGATGCTGCAGCTGCAAACCAAGGAATGCTTGGAGCTACCAAAAACTAAGAGAGAGGCACGGGACCATTTCTCTCAGAGCCCTTAGAAGGTATCAACATGGCTGATACCCTGATTTGGACTTCTGACCTCCAGAACTGTGAGACAATAATTTTCTGTTCTTATAAGCCACCCAATTTGTGGTATTTGCTATGGCAGTTCTAGGAAACGAAGATACACAGGAATGCATAAACATATACATATGTATATATTAAACAAACCACTATGCAAGAAGAACAGACTACAATGAGAGGAGCTTCTAATTTAGTCAACGGGACTAAGAGGCAACCTGCCGGAGGAAGTCGTTTCACTTGAAACTTGGAGGTGTTGCCAGAGAGGGGCTATTAGAAAAGTAAACAAACTAATGCATTAGTTATCTACGTGTAACAAATCACCCCAAAACTCAGTGGCTTAAAACAACAATAATCGTTTAATTACCTCTCATGGTTTCTGTGTGAGGCACTGGTGGTTCAGCGGTAGAATTCTCACCTTCCGTGCAGGAGACCCTGGTACGATTCCCAGCCAATGCTCCTCATGTGCAGCCACCACCCATCTGTCGGTGGAGGCTTATATGTTGCTATGATACTGAATAGGTTTCAGTGGTGCTTTCAGACTAAGATGGACTAGAAAGAAAGGCCTGTTTATCTACTTCTGAAAAGCCATAAATGACAATGGCTCAATTCACAACCAATCATGTTGATGACGAAAGACTGGGCAGCGTTTCCTTCTGTTATGCATAGAGTCACCATGAGTCGGGCTGACTCAACGGCAGCTAAGAACATGGTTTCTGTGGGGCAGGATTTTGGAGCAGCTCAGCTGGGTGGCTCTGGCTCAGGATCTCTCATAGGTTTCAGAAAGCTGCTGGCCGCGGCTGCAGTTATCTAAAGGGTTGCCTGGGACTGAAGGATCCACTCCAACCTGGCTCACGCACATGGTTGGCAAGTCAGTGCTGACTGTTGGCTGAGGTCTCAGCTGCTCTCCATTGGACTGCTTGAGTTCCCTCACAGCATGGTGACTCATTTTCCCTAGAGCAAATGACCCAAGAGGCCAAAATGGAAGCTGCAAATCTTTTTGTGACTAGTCTCAGAAGTCACAGTGTTACTCTAATCTATTCTATATTCACACAGGGCCAGTCCTGAATCAGTGTGAGAGGAGACTACATAGACTTGGAGTGTGGATCTTTGGGAGCCATCTTGGAGGCTGGCTAAGAATGATAGAGCACTATTCACAACAGCCAAAAAGGTGGAAACAACCCAAGTGTCCATCAACAGATGAAGGGATCAACAAAATGTGGCATATACATACAATGGAGTATTATTCAACCACAAAAAGAAATGAAATTCTGATACATGCTCTGACATGGATGAATCTTGAAAACATTATGCTAAGTGAAACAAGTCAGACACAAAGAGCAAATATTGTATGATCCCACTTAAATGAAATATCTAGAGTAGACAAATGAGTAGAGACAAAAGTTAAATAGTGGTTACAAGGGGCTGGGGTAGGGGAAATGGGGAGTTATCGCTTAAAGGGCACTGAGTGTCTGTGTAGGGGGATGAAAAACTTTCAGGAATACATAGTGGTCATGGTTGCACAACATGGTGAATGTAATTAACATCAGTGAATTGTACACTTAAAAATGGTTAAAATGGCAAATTTTTTGTTATTTATATTTTACCACGATAAAATTACAAAAAGAAAAAAGAATGTATGGCACTCCCATACAGTGTTTTCCTTGCAGCCTGTCAATGGATGGCTGGTTTCAGTCCCACACTCCTCAAACCACTGAACCTGGAGTGGAACTGATGTCCTTATTTGCTGCCCATTACTGCTAAAAATCAAAATCCTTCTTCCCTAAGAGCTTTCATGTCATTGGACCACACCACTCATGGCTCCTCTTTGCTGCAGTCATTTATCCGCCCCAGGGAACTTCTTCCTGAAAGATTTTAATTCCTATCTCACTCTTCTTTCCAGCACCAAACCAGCTGCCATTGAGTCGATTCCAACTCATGGTGACCTCATGTGTGCAGAGTAGAACTGCACTCCATAGCGTTTTCAGTGGCTAATTTTTTGGAAGGAGATTACCAGGCCTTTCTTCTGAGACACCTCTGGGTGGGTTTGAACCACTACCTTTTGGCTAGTAGTCGGGCACTTAACTGTTTGCGCCATCCAGGGATTCCAGTACCACTCCTGCTTAATTCTTGGTGATTTCAATATCCACAAAAATGATCCTTCTAATAGTCTAGCCTCCCAGTTCCTCCTCTGAGGATCCTGTCTCCCACTCTACCTTATTTCCATTGTTGTATGCTTGACCTTACAATTATCAATAACTACAACCTGTTATGGATTGGATTTTGTCCCCCAAAAATATGTGTTGTAAATCCTAATCCTGTACCTGTGGATGTTATCCCATTTGGGAATAGGGTTTTCTTTGTTATGTTAATGAGGTCATGTCAGTGTAGGGTATGTCTTAAACCAATCACTTCAAAAAATTTTTTATTTTTTTGTTCTTGTTGAGAATATACAGGGCAGAACTAGACCAATTCAACAATTTCTACATGTACAATTCAGCGACGTTGATTACATTATTCAAGTTGTGCAAACCATTTTCACTTTTCTTTTCTGAGTTGTTCCTCCCCCATTGACATAAACTCACTGCTCACTAAGTTTCCTATCTAATCTTTGGAGTTGCTGTTGTCAATTTGATCCCATATAGATAGTTCTTAAAAGAGCACAATGTTCCAGGCAGACATTCTTTACTAGTTAAGCTAAACTATCGTTCGATTTTAAGAAGACTTCAGGGGATATTTTAGGATTAAGGTTTAAGGTTTAAAGAGTATCTCAGGGCAATAGTTTTAGGGGTTCATCTAGCCTCCAGACTCCAGAAAGTCTGGATTCCATGGGAATTTGAAATTCTATTCTGCATTTTCTCCCTTTTGACAAGAATTTTTCCATAGAATCTTTGATCAAAACATCCAGGAATGGTAGCTGGGCACCATCCATTTCTGGTCTTAAGGCAAAGGAGGCAGTTGTTCATGGAGGCAATTAGCCACACATTCCATACCCTCCTCTTCCTGACTCTCCTTCTTTGTCTGTTGCTCCAGGTGAATAGAGACCAGTTGTACTTTGGATGATCGCTTGCAAGCTTTTAAGACCCCAGGCACTACGCAATGAACTAGGAGATAGAACAGAAGCACTAAACATGATATTAGGTCAATTAACGGGGATGTCCCATGAAACCATGATCCTAAACTTCCAAACCAAGAAAACAAAACCCATGAGGTATTTGGTTGTGCAAATCACTTTTTAGATATAAAATAGCAGATTAGAAGAAGACAGACGGGGAAGACCAGCGCTATCTGAAGACACAGAGGCAGACGAGTCTACAAGCCCAGGAACTCCAAGGATGGCTGGTTACAGAAGCTGAGACAAGGATTTTCCCCCAAAGCCCCCAGAGAGAGAGCCTTCCCATAGAGCTGGTGCCCTGAATTCAAACTTCTGGCTTCCTGAACTGTGAGAAAATACATTTCTGTTTATTAAAGTCGCCTACTTGTGGTATTTCTGTTCTAGCAGCACTAAGAAACTAAGACAAACCTCTTAAAAATATCAGTTTAAAACATCCCACGGTATAAGAATTTACTCCCTAGTATGCCATCGCCAATAATTTTTTGACCCCACTGGGGCCTCTAATCCATTGATCCTATCACATTTTCATCCTTGTCATTTCCCATCTTACTCTGTTTAAATTCCATTATTACTTGTAGTTCAAAAAAACCAAACCCATTGCCATGGAGTCAGTTCCGACTCATAGAGACCCTAGAGGACAGAGGAGAATCACCCCATAGGGTTTCCAAGGCTGTAATCTTTACAGAAGCAGACTGCCACATCTTTCTCCCGTGGAGCAGCTGGTGGGTTTCAACTGCCCACATTTTGGTTAGCAGTCGAGCGCTTAACCACTTGTGCCACCAGGGCTCCTTGCTTTCTTGTATACCCCTTGTTAAATGAAATAAAAATGGAGTTGTGTAGTTCACTAAATGGTGTTGAGGCTGAATGGACAATGCCCCTAAAGCCTTAAGACCAATTTGGTGCTACCCAATTCGAGAATCATCTGCCGGAATAAACCTCATCTAATACATTAATTTTATCATCGACTCCATTTCTTTTGACACCTGGTATTAGTTTCCTAAGAAGCCCTGGTTGCACAATGGTTAGGCACTCGGCTGCTAACTAAAAAGTTGGTGGTTTGAACTCCCACAGCGACTCCACGGGAAAATGACCTGGCAAGCTGCTTCCGAAGATTACAGCCAAGAAAACCCTCTGGGGTAGTTCTGCTCTGTCACAGGGCGTCGTGTGCATTGAAACAGAAATCCACTCAATGGCACCTAACAACAACAACAACAACAACAACATTAGTTTCCTATTGCTGCTGTAACAAATGACCACAAACTTGGCAGCCTGAAATGTCACAAATTTATCATCTCACAGTTTTATAGGTCAGAAGTCCTAGATGAGTCTCACTGGACTAAAATCAAGGTGTCGGCCGGCAGGGCTATGTTCCTTCTGGAGGCTCTAGGGAAGAATCTGTCTCCTTGCCTTTTCCAGCATCTAGAGGCCACCCACATTCTTTGGCTTGTGGCCCCATTCTTCCATCTTCAAAGTCAGCAGCAAATTCGAGCTGAACTTTCTCACACTGTCATTTCTCTGGTTCACTCTCTTCTGCCTTCCTCTTCCACTTATAAGGATTCTTTTGATTACATTGGGTCCACCCGGATAATCCAGGATAATCTCCCCATCTCAAACTGATTAGTAGCGTTAATTCCATCTATAACCTTCATTCTAATTCCCCTTTGCCATGTAAGGTAACATATTCACAGGTTCCAGGGATTAGGGCATGGACATCTTTGAGGATGTCTTCTGCCTCCCACAAGCCCCTCAAGTGTTTTGCCCCCTCCCAATTTATTTCACTAACCTGAGGACAACCTAAATCTCCTTTAATCCACTCCTCCATCTGCTCCAGGCCTGCACCTGCGCAGCCGGACACGGCTGGAGAAAGTCAGAAACCACGGCTCACCCTCAATTCATGACCACTCGTCTCAAGTAAATTCTTAAGACTACCAGGCAATTCTACTATATCTCCCTCCTCCATTCACTCCCATTCTCTCTCCGAGAGAAGGATTTCACACTTTCTCCTCTCTCTTAAAACTCCCACACCTCCTTCCCTGTCGTTACTCTCAGCGGATGCTCTTGCTTCCTACTTCCCCAAGAGAGGTAGACAATTAGAAGAGAACTTCCCCAGACTCAGTGCCGCATCCACCCACCCACTTGCATCTGTGCTCGCACACGCTGCCTTCCTTCCTGTCACTGTGGATAAAGGCAGCCCCTCCACTGCTGTCATCTCTGCTCCCCTCCCCAAGACATCGCTCCAGAGAGTCCCTGCTCTTTCTTCTATGTTATCAACCTCCCCCTCCCCTCTCTTTGTTCTGGTTGTTGTTGTGTGCTGTGGAGTTGATTTTGACTCATAAAGACATAGTGTGACAGAGTAGAACTGCCCCATAGGATTTTGTAGGCTATAATCTTTATGGGAGCAGATCGCCAGGTCTTTCTTCCGTGGAAGTGCTGGGTGGGTTTGAACCATCATGTCAGCCTTTTGGTTAGCAGCCTAGAGCTTATCCTAACCGTTTCACCACCAGGGCTCCTACTCCTCTTTAGAATAATTTTTACCATCAGCATACCAGCATGCTATAATTTCTTCCATTGTACACAAAAACCAAAGTAAAACAATCAAAAAACCAAAGTGAAATCTTATCTTGATCTGGCACCCCCTCTCTAGCCAATGCCCTATTTATTTGTTTGTTTTTTATAGGAAAACTTGAACATGGACTCTCTGCTTGCTCACCCTCTTGGATCCCCTCATATCCAGCCTTAGCTCCCACTACTCTCCTCAAGGTCATGGGCGACATCCACATTTGCTGAATCCTGTGCTCTGTTTTCAGTCCTCACCTTACTTGAGTTCTCCACAGCATTTGATACAGCTGATCACTCCCTCCGGCTGAATGCACTTTCTTTACTTCCTCATTTGAGTTTCCTCCTTTCTCATTCCCTACTATCCCCTTACCCCCCACTTCATGCAATCACTCCCCACTGGCCTCCTTGCTGTTTCTCTAACAGAACAGCCACACTCCCACCTGAGAGTCTTTGTGCTGTTCTTCGCTCGGATAGGAACGTTCTTCAGACAGACCCCCACAGGTCTTACTCACTCCTTCCTTCACATCTTTACTCAAATGCTACCTTCTGCAAGCAACTTCTTGACTGGCGCATTTAAAACTGCAGCCTCCCCACCGTGGACTGGCACTAACTGCTCCTATTCTCTGCTGTATTTTTCTTCCTAACACTTGTTACCGTCCATACTAGTTTCCTATTGCGAGGTAACAAATTACCACATAATGGCTTAAAATACACAGATTTATTAGTTTACAATTCAGGAAGTCACAAATCTAAAATGAGTCTGTGGGGCTATGTTCCTTCTGGAGGCTCTAGGGAGAATCTGTTTCCTTGTTTTTTCTAACTTCTAGAAAGGCCATCTGCATTCCTAGGTTCATGGCTCCTTCCTCCATCTTCAAAGCCAACAGCATAGCATCTTCTCTCTGTTACCTCCTGCTTCCTTTTTATAAGGACCCTTGTGATTACACTGGAGCCACCCAGATAATCCAAAATAATCTCCCCATCTCAAGATCCGTAACTAAATCACATCAGGAAAGTTCTTCTTACCATGTAAAATAACATTCGCAGGTGTCTTAGTTATCTAGTGCTGCTATAACAGAAATACCACAAGTAGGTGGCTTTAACAAACAGAAATTTATTCTCTCACAGTTTAGGAGGCTAGAAGTCCAAATGCAGGGTGCCAGCTTTCTCTCTCTGTTGGCTCTGGGGGAAAGTCCTAGTCATCAATCTTCCCCTGGGTCTAGGAGTTTCTTAGCATAGGGACCCCAGGTCCAAAGGACGTGCTGCACTCCTGGCTCTTCTTTCTTGGTGGTAGGAGGTCCCTCTCCTCTCTGCTCGCTTCTCTCTTTCATATGTCAAAAGAGACTGACTCAAGATACAACCTAATCCTGTAGATTGTGCCCTGCCTCATTAACATAACTGCCTCTAATTCTGCTTCATTAACATCATAGAAGTTAGGATTTACAACACACAGGATAATTACATCAGATCACAAAATAGAGGATAACCGCACAATACTGGAGATCATAGCCTAGCCAAGTTGACACACATTGTTGAGGGGCATGATTCAATCCATAACAGCAGGTTACAGGGATTAGGACATGGACATCTTTTGGGGGCCATTATTCAGCCTACTGCACCTTCTTGTAAACCATATTTTGCCTCTTTATTTTTCATCTGTCTTCTTGAGGGTAGGATTTAGACTCCTCAGTGAGGATTTTGTCATGCATAGAACAATGCATGGCTAATAGTAGATGCTCTCTCTCTATATATATATATGTATTTTTATTGTGTCTTAAGTGAATGTTTACAGTTCAAGTTAGTTTCTCATACAAAAATTTATATACACATTGTTATATGACCCTAGTTGCTCTCCCTATACTGTGACTGCATACTCCTTCTTTCTACCCCAGATTTCCCGTGTCCATTCAACCAGCTCCTGTCCCTTTCTGCCTTCTCATCTTGCCTCCGGACAGGAGCTGCCCATTTAATCTCATGTATCTACTTGAGCTAAGAAACACTCTCTTCACGCATATCATTTTATGTCTTATAGTCCAGTCTAATCATTGTCTGAAGAGATGGCTTCCATTTCAGTTCTGGGCTAACAGAGAGTCTGGGGGCCATGTCTCTGAGGTCCCTTCAGTCTCAGTCAGACCATTAAGTCTGGTCTTTTTACTTGAATTTGAGTTCTGTGCCTCACTTTTCTCCTGCTCCGTCAGGGACTCTCTGTTCTGTTCCCTGTCGGGGCGGTCATTGGTGGTAGCCGGGCACCATCTAGTTCTTTTGGCCTCAGGCTGATGGAGTCTCTGGTTTATGTGGCTCTTCCTTGGGCTAATATTTTCCTCGTGTCTTTGGTGTTCTTCATTCTCCTTTGCTCCAGGTGGGTTGGGACCAATTAATGCATCTTAGATGGCCGCTCGCTAGCTTTTAAGACCCCAGACGCCACTCACCAAAGTGGGATGCAGAACATTTTCTTAATAAACTTTGTTACGCCAATTGACCTAGATATCCCTGGAAACCATGGTCCCGAGACGCCCTCTCCTGCTACTCTGTCCCTCAAAGTGTTTGGCTGTGTTCAGGAAACTTCTTAGCTTTTGGTTTAGTCCAGTTGTGCTGACTTCCCCTGTATTGTGTGTTGTCCTTCCCGTCACCTAAGATAATTCTTATCTACTATCTACTTAGTGAATACCCCTCTTCCTCCCTCCCCACCCTCGTAACCATCAAAGAATGTTTTCTTCTGTGTTGAAACCTTTTCTTGAGTTCTTCTAA
The DNA here is from genome assembly GCF_000243295.1 of Trichechus manatus latirostris. Taxonomy (NCBI): domain Eukaryota; kingdom Metazoa; phylum Chordata; class Mammalia; order Sirenia; family Trichechidae; genus Trichechus; species Trichechus manatus. The sequence continues at coordinate 9,252,110 of NW_004443984.1, forward strand.
TAGTGGTCTCATGCAATATTTGTCCTTTTGTGTCTGACTAATTTCACTCAGCTTAATGCCTTCCAGATTCATCCATGTTATGAGATATTTTGCAGATTCATCATTGTTCTTTATTGTTGCATAGTTTTCCATTGTGTGAATATACCATAATTTGTTTATCCATTCATCCATTGATGGGCACCTAGGTTGTTTCCATCTTTTTGCTATTGAGAACAGTGCTTCAATGAACATGGGTGTGCATATTCAATAAATTTTTTTTTTAGTGAACATTTGTTTCTTTGGCTGTGGCTGTGTCTGCCTGTTTTTGATATAGGGGCTCCCAGCAACAGCAGCTGCCATTTGAAAGCACCTGCCATCTACATGGTGGGCAGGGTCAGCAGTGTCTATGCCCCAGATGGCTTCGAGGAGGGCGTTGGGCACCCTGACTAGGAGCTGCACTCCCCTCCCATCAGCCCTTTTTTAATAGGCTGCTTCACTACTTGTTGTTGTTAGGTGCCATTGAATTGGTTCCGACTCGTAGTGACCGTATGTACAACAGAATGAAACACTACTCAGCCCTGTGCCATCCTCACAATTGTTGTTACATTTGAGCCCATTGTTATAGCCACTGTGTCTATCCATCTCGTTGAGGGTCCTCCTCTTTTTCACTGACCCTCTACTTTACCAAGTGTAATGTCCCTCTCCAGGGACTGGTCCCTCTTGATAACATGACCAGAGTACGTGAGACAAAGTCTCACCATCAATGCTTCCAAGGAGCATTCTGGCTGTATTTCTTGCTTCCGTGCATTTCCCTTTAATTCCTCACTATTTTTTAAGTCTCGAGATGGAAGGCTCAGTCCTGCCCCATCACTCCAGGAGATCTCTAGAAAGAGCCTCATCTCCCTCAGACTTGAACCACAGATTCATCTTCAGTCTCACAAATGGTATTTTGTTACCATGGCAACCGAACTTCTAAAAAAACCATGTCAAGTAACATGAGGATCCCAGTGCTCATGGCAACCGCCATTCTGCATATTTTTGGGAGAAAATGTGTCTTGCCTTCTTCCTGCCAGTGAGTTGAGGGGTGGGGGAAGGGAGGTGAGATTAGCAGCACCAGGTTTCCTTTCAGAATTGATGAGATAGGTACTGAGGTTTTTGGCAATAGCGGGGTTAGCAGCCAGACCTCGCCCCGATGTAAAAACAATTCTTTTCTACAAGGCCATGTAACCAGTACCTTCCCCCCATCACATGAAAGGTCTGTCTTCTGCTCTTCCCTTCTCTGAAGCTGCCCCAAGTCCTTGGAGAGTTGCTTGGGTTCTATCAGTGACACACATGGGAACAAACAGACAGACAGGCACACACACCTGTGGGCTAAGGATCTGACAGATGTAGTTATCACTATCCACCCTCCATTCATCCATTTATTCACCCAATGATTCATTCCTGCATTCCCTCAGTAAACAGTCACTAATTTCCTACTATGTTCTAGGCTCTGTGCTGGGGCCTCGGAGGCAAACAGGACGCGATTGCGGTGGGGGGGTCCTCGTGCTCCAGCCCAGAGTGTTACAGAGATAAGTAAACACGGAAATTACATGCAGCTTGAATGAAAGAGGCGCCTGTATAAGGCTCAGCAAGGAAGGGAGTGATTAACTCTGGAGGAGATGTGGGTGGGGAGTGGAGATCAGAGAACTCAGCCTTGTTTTCGTTTCTGTTAAGGAAATAACAAACTACATTCATTCGAGGAAGATTTAAGAGTTGCTAATCAGTTTCTCAAAGGCATCTTTGACTATTCCATTTCTGCAGTTGATGTATGTTTTCCCTATTTTAATGTTTCTGAAGGAGTCCTTGGATGTGTACCGGTTAAGCGCTAGACTACTAACTGAAAGATTGGTGGTTCAAACCCACCCAGAGGTGCCTCAGGAGTAAGGCGGTGATCTGCTTCTGAAAGGCCACAGCCTCAAAAACCCTATGGAGTGCAGTTCCACTCCGCACACATGGGGCTCCATGAGTCAGAATCCACTTGACGGCACCTAACACCTAACAACAACAACAGTGTTTCTGAAATCAGGATGTGTCTTTGAGCAATGTATATACTTAATGAAGTGTTTCTTCCCCTAAACTGATGGCATTTGGGCATGTCATCAGGAAAGACAAGTCGCTAGAAAAGGACATCATGTTTAGTAAAGTAGAGGGTCAGTGAAAATGAGGGAAACCCTCAATGAGATAGATTGACACAAAAGTTGCAACAATGGACTCAAACGTACCAACCACCATGAAGATGGCACAGGACCAGGCAATGTTTCACTCTATTATACGGTACATAAGGTTGCTGTGAGTTGTAGCTGACTTGACAGCAACTAACAATATCTTAGAATTAGTGGTATCTATAATCAACTTGGATTTCTGGTGGCAAGGGGGTTAAGAGCTCGACTGCTAACCAAAAGGTCCACAGTTTGAATCCACCAGCCGCTCCTTAGAAACCTTATGGGGCAGTTCTACTCTGTTGTATAGAGTTGCTATGAATTGGAATTTACTTGATGGTAGCGGGTTTGTTTTTTTTTTTTCAAATAAAAAAATGATTTCCCCCTTTTTTGTCCCCAATATTCATTTAGTAACTAAACCTGAGACCTTAGAGAATCAACTTGGCCTTGGGCTTCTGATCACATTTCTTCCCTGAAAAAGTGCAGGCTTCCTCACTAGAGATAGGCTGTGATTCCCATTAGAGGATTTTGGGGGGCTTCTCGGCATCTGGTGGTAGTTGCAGTTAGTGTTTAAGAGCATGAGATCTGGAGTCAGACAGCTCGGGTTCACATCCAGACTCCATCACCTTCTAGCCGTGTGGCTGTCTCTGAGCATCCACATCTTCATCTGTAAGACCATAACGCTACCTGCTGCTGGTGGTGGTTATCCTTCAATTTGTCCACTCAACAAATATTTATTGAGCATCTACCTACTATGTGCCATGCACGATTGAGGAGCTGCTGTTTGTGGGGCAAGAGTAGAAGCAGGGAACCCAGTTGGTGAACTGTTGCAGTCATCAGACAAGAGATGCATACACTCCACAGAGTTTGGGCTACCTCATTAATTCATCCATCAGACATTTATTGAATATCTACTTTACTTTTGGCTACTTGCTAGGGCTTCAAATATAAATAGAAAACAGTTCTTCCCATTTAAGGAGTTTAAAGACTAGTTAGAAACATCAAAATACAGAGGCAGGATAAGGGATAGACCGGATGTGTGGACTAACTAAGGAGGAGGCAGCAGCTGACCACCTGGAGATTTAGCCATAGGGTGACTTTTGGGTAGGGCCCATAGGGTGAGAGAGAGAGGAATAGTATTCCAGATAGAGGGAATTTACATGTTGGAGGCTGGTAGGAGCACTGGGTGGAAGGAGCGAGCAGATCAGGTGGGAGAGGCGGGCTGGAGGCAGACGGTGCTGTGCTAAGGAGGTTGGACTTCTTCCTGCAGGTGGTGGAAGGTTCCGAAGCAGTAGGGTGACGTGACCAGGTTAATTTTAAGGCAACTAAGTTTGCTGGGAGTCAGGGGGACAGATTGGAGGGAGGGGGTGCCTAGTGGAAGGGAGATGCATTAAGGAACTGTTCCAATTGTCTACATCGGGGGAATGAGACTGGTGCTGAGGCCTGGAAGGAAGGGTGGAGTGGAGGCCGGAATGGAGAGACAGAGGTTGTGATTGATTTGATCTGGGTGAGAGACTGTGTTAGGGATGACTCTGAGGAGTCCCTGAGAGCCTGGGTACCGTGCCCCAAGTGATGCCATAGTGGGCGTGACATGGGGATGTGCTCGGTGAGTGCTGGCCACAAGCTTCCAGTCCTGGGCTGCAGACCGAAGTCCTCCTCAGCAGGAAGGCATGGCTATCTCTCTTCCAGCCCTGAGGGATGAGGCCACACGGTTTGGCAGCTTGTCAAAGTGGTTCTTCTTACTCTGCCATAGCTCTGCTCAAAAACTCCTCGTTGCTTGCAGAATAGCATCCAAACTCCACAGTTCCTGGCATGTAGTAGGCATTGAATACAAATTTTTTAAGATAATTAATTAAAAGCCCTTTATCACTATCATCTCTTCCTGACCTGAGGTAGAATCTGGTTTTCTGTAACTCAGTAGTTGCATTCCTAAGAAACCTCAGGTTATTAAACTGTATTATTTAAAAATAATTGTTCCAATAGAAAAAAAATTAAGGGCTAAAGTGTTTCAGACTTAAAATAATAAAAGTTGTCTTCATCTGCCCATCAAACCTTTCCCTCGTCTGGGCTCAGCGTCTAGCCTGGACTATAGGGGTGAGTACATGTCCTATACTGGGCAACCATATTTCCCTACCCCTTGACCACAGTGACTGGCCCAGGGAGGGGCATATGACCCAGGATAGCCAATATGAGGCCTTCCTTGAGATTTTTCCTGGGTGGAACTATTGGGAAACTCTCCCAGTTTTTTCCCCCTCACTTTTGCTTAGAAAGGAGCCCTGGTGGTGTAGTGGTTAAGTACTCAGCTGCTAACCGAAGGTCGGCAGTTCGAACCCACCAGCCATTCCATGGGACAAAGATGTGGCAGTCTGCTTCCATAAAGATTTACAGCCTTGGAAACCCTATGGGGCAGCTCTACTCTGTCCTATAGGGTTGCTATGAGTCAGAATTGACTCAACAGCAGTGGGTTTGGGTTTTGGTTTTCTGCTTGGAAGATGGTGAGCTTAACCTGGTATAACTTTCAACTATGATCTCATTGCAAAGAGAAAGACTAATGGTAGCAGATGAGACTGAAGCAAACAGGCAGAGAAAAGCAGAGGGAGAGGAAAGATAGAGGGAGAGAGAAAATGAATATGAATGAATAAATACTGGTGTGTTTAAGCCCAGGGTCCATGTGCCTTAGAGGCCAGCTTCACCACCTTCCATAGTTTAAACATTGAGCCTATACATTTTCCTTTTTGACTTAAGCTAGTTTGAGTTGGGTCAGAGCTGGGACTAGAGGGGGGCAAGTCAGTTACCTAGGGTCCCAAATTTAAGGAAGTATTGTATGAACCTGCAAGCAAGCACTTCCTTAAACTGGACTTCCTGGGCACCTTGCTGGCCTCATCTTAGTCCTGGCCCTGAGTTGACTTTCAGTGACTTGACTGAAAGAATTTTTTGTTAACATAAGCTCTACTTTAATTTTGTAATTACAAGTTAAAAACACTCGACTGGTTGATCAAATAGGACAAAACTACATCTAAATGTTCCTGAGCAAATCTAAAGAACACAGACAAATGGATCAAAGTCAGTGGGTTTCTAGACCAAGAAAGTAAACTATAGATCATTTTACAATTGCCAACAACTGACCCGGCTATAGCACAAGTTATTAACTAGGGAGCATGATTTGTGATGGTTATAACAGTCAGATGTCATTTGTAACTTCAGTGCTCCTGTGATGCTGACTTGTCTTACAGCTGGTGGAATGGAAGCTGAAAATTCATTCCTCCTCCTTGGGGTAACAGTGCCTAGAAGTGATTGTTGCATAGAAGGCACTCAGTAAATGTGTGCTGAATTGAACTGAACAGCACCCTGATTTCTGATCACCTCGCAATCCATACACATCTAATAGTGGGTGCATCACTCATTCTTGACTGTTGTTGTTGTTGTTAGCGGCCCTCCAGTCGGCTCCAACTCATGGGGACCTTATGTATAACGGAAGAAACCTTGCCCGGTCTTGTGCCATCCTCACGATTGTTACTATGTTTGAGCCCATTGTTACAGCTGCTGTGTCAGTCCATCTCACTGAGGGTTTTCTTCTTTTTTGCTGACCCTATACTTTATATATTGAATATATTATGGACTGCAAAAAGAATGAACAAATCTGTCTTGGAAGAAGTACCACAAGAATGCTTCTTAGAAGCAAGGATGGCAAGGCTACATCTCACATACTGTGGACATGTTATCAGAAGGGACCAGTTCTTGGAGAAGGACATCATGCTTGGTAAAGTAGAGGGTCAGCGAAAAAGAGGAAGACCCCCAACAAGATGGATTGACACAGTGTCTGCAACAATGGGCTCAAGCATACAACGATTGTGAGGATGGCGTAGGACCGGGCAGTGTTTCATTCTGTTGTACAGAGGGTAGCTGTGAGTCAGAACCGACTTGACAGCACCTAACAACAACATAACAACATACTTTGCCAAGCATGATGTCCTTCTCCAGGGCCCTTCAGATAACATGTCCAAAGTAAGTGAGATTAAGTCTCGCCATCCTTGCTTCTAAGGAGCATTCTGGTTGTACTTCCTCCAAGACATTTTTTGGTTCTTCTGCAGTCATTAGTATATTCAATATTCTTCACCAACACCAAAATTCAAATGGGTCAATTCTTCTTTGGTTTTGCATGCATATAAGACCACTGAATACACCATGACTAGGGTCAGGCATACCTTAGTCATCAAAATGACATCTTTGCTTTTTAAGATTTTAAAGAGGTCTTTTGCAGCAGATTTGCCCAATGTAATACGTCGTTTCATTTCTTCATTGCTGCTTCTGTGGTTGATTGTTGATCTAAGTAAAATAAAATCCTTGACAACTTCAATATTTTCTTCATTTATCATGATGTTGCTTATTGGTCCAGTTGTGAGGATTTTTATTTTCTTGGCTAGTCAGTGTTTTTCCTCCCCTGGCCTCAGTGATTATGGGTGGTGGAATGGAAACTGAATGGGTACGTGACCCAAGGCAGTCCATGAGACACATAACCCAAGACTTACGTTGAAGCCCAAAGAAAAGTCCTCTTCCACCAGGGTTGCAAAGCTGTGAGGACCTAGGTCTGGGGCTTGCGTTGGCCATTTTATGACCCCCTGGTGGCACAGTGGTTAAGAGCTGGGCTGCTAACCAAAGGTCGACAGTTTGAATCCACCAGCCACTCCTTGGAAACCCTATGGGGCAGTTCTACCCTGACCTGTACGATCGCTATGAGTCAGAATCGTCTCAAGGGCAATGGGTTTGGTGTTTTTGGGGGAGTGTCTGCCTGAGAATGGAGCCAACAGAGTAGACAGAGAAAGATGAGTCCTGATGACATTATTTGAGTCCCTGGATCCAGCCAAGCCTGAACTTTTCAGTTATTTAAAGTAACAAAATCTATTTGTTTGCTTAAGTGAGTTAGAGTTGGGCTTCTGTACTTAAACCACTTATGCAGTTAGCTTTTTAAAAATTTTACTTAAATCTATATGCCTGTTAGGATGCTCTTGGTGCTACTTACCAATGGCAAATTCACTGAGATTACATAATAAGAAGGTTTATTATCTCACTAAGGTCAGGGACAGAGCACTTTCAGGCACAGGTCGATCAATGCCCTGGATCCCCTTTTCTATGATTCTCTCAGCTTTGCCCTTGTCCATGTATTGGTCTTGCCCCTCAGATGGCAGCAAGATGGCTTCAGCAGCTATACCACATCCAGATACATCAGCCAGAGGCAGAAAAGGGACCATCTCTTCCAGTCAGTGCTTCTGAGAGAAGACCTTTCCCTGAAGTCCCTCCACAGATCTTCTCTCCCATCTCTTTGGCCAGAACTGGCTCATGTGCTTATCTCTAAACCAGTCCCTGGAAAGGGGAATGGCATCACCACGACTGGCTAAGGCCAATCTCTGCTGCACATGGCCCCACAAAGGCACCTACATTTATCTCTTCCTGTCCAGTATCTACAGTCGGTTTTCTCTTCTGGGTCCATTCCATCTACTTCAAACACAGACAATTTCCTTCCATCTTGAGGGAACGCTCTTCATTTGCACCCTTTCCAGACACTATGATGTCTTTCTTTTTCCTTTCATCAGAGTTATGTGAGCTCATGGCTGGAGGAAATCAAAGGATGTTACTGAGGTGTGCAGAAGGGCTCTATGTTCAGTCTTTTCCTCAGGATAAACAAAGGCTCTGGATGGCAGAACCAGGGCCAAAGAGGTGAAGTGCCAGGGATACAAGATGGCTATCAATAGACTGCCTTGTGAGGTAGTGAGTTTGCCACCAAGAGAAGTGTTCAAGCAAAGGCTGGATGACCCTCTCTTAGTTATTGTAGAAGGGCTTCTATTGGAAGTGAGTCTGGACTAGGTTAGTTCATTTGTTCATTTGGTTTGCGCTCAACTAGTAACCTAAAGGTTGGTGGTTTGAACTCACCCAGCAGCACTGTGGAAGAAAGTCCTGGTGATCTGCTTCTGTAAAGATTACAGCCAAGAGAACCCTATGGAGCAGTTCTACTGTGTAACACATGGGGTTGCCATGAGTCAGAATCGACTCGATGGCAATTAACAACTATGTACCAGGAGCCCCTGGGTGGTGCAAACAGTTTTGGCTGCTAACTGAAAGGTTGGAAGTTTGAGTCCACCCAGAGGCACACTGGAAGAAAGTCCTGGAAATCTATTTCCAAAAAATCAGCCATTGAAAACCCCGTGGAGCACAGTTCTACTCTGACACACACAGGGTTGCCATGAGTTGAGTTTACTTGACGGTAACTGTTACTATATACCAGGTATTGTACTAAACATCAGTAATACGGCAGTTAACAAGACAGATACAGTTCCTGGGCTCATTCAGCTTAGAGTTTAGCAGGGGAGAGGGGCCTTAAACAAATAATTATACACATGAGTACATAATTACAGGAATGGAAGGATGAGGAGTTCCTGGGGGACGCAAACCGTTAAGCACTCGACTACTAGCTGAAGGGTTGGCGGTTCAGACCCACTTAGAGGTGCCTTGGAAGACAGGCCTGGAGATCCTCTTCCGAAAGGTTACAACCTTGAAAACCCTATGGAGCAGTTCTGCTCTGCACACATGGGGTTGCCATGAGTCGGAATCAACTCAACGGTAACCAACAACAATAAAACAATAATGGATCAAGACCAAATGGTCAACATCTACCCAAAAGCAAAGATGAGAAGGCAAGGAGGGGAAGGGTAGCTAGATCAATGGGAACAGAACAAACAGAATGGAAATAATGAGAATGCTGACACATTGTGAAAACTGTAACCAATGTCACGGAACAATTTGTATAAAAATTGTTAAATGGGAACCTAGTTTGCTGTGTAAACTTTCACCTAAAACGTAATACTTAAAATATTAAAAACAAAACAAAACAAAACCAATAATGGCAGGATGACCTCCAAAGGCTCTTCTAGTCAAAGATTTATGACTCTATGTGAAATGTTTACCTCAGTGCCTGGCACATAGGTGTTCAGTCAATGTTACTGCGATTGTTATTTCCCTAACCATAGACGTCTATGGCGTTGCTTCCCTCCTCTGAACGTCTATATTGTTTTCTCTGTGTTAATCATTTACTATTCAGCCACATTGTTTTATTTTTAACTTTTAATTTATTTTGTAATTACCAGAAATATTTTTCCCCAGTTCTACAATATTAATCTATGAAATGATGATGAGCAACTCAACTGGTTAAAAAACAAGAATTGTTCAAATCCATCAACTGCCTTGCCTACGTTTTCTAAGGCAAGAACACAAATAATGGTTAAAAGAATTCCTAACACGTCTACAGCGATTTTCCACACATTAGCTCATCTGCACCTCCAGCAGTCCTCTGCAGAAAGTGAGGATATTATGCTCTTTTTCCAGGTGAGGAAATCAAGGCTCCGCCTGTGAAATGGTTTACCCAGTACCTGGAGAGGACAATGTGTTTCTTTCTCCAGTTTTCAGGTGGCTTGAATAGAATCCTATCTGGAAGACACCTGGGGAATCATCTCTACTTCTATCTCCCCATTTTATAGACCAGAAACTGAGACTCGGGGAGGTGATGGGACTTCCCAGAGATCACTTGCCTAGTAAATGGCAGAGCCGTTCTAGGACTCAGGCTGTCTGACTCACCCTCTCCCAGCAAACAGACTGCTGGTGCCTTCCCACCAACCATGCTGTAATAACCATGGGGTTCCTGCACTTCCCAGGTGAGGCTGGAAGTGAAGGTAGTAAGGGGTGACAGGATCTGCTGGCACATAGCAGGACTGAGGCCCCTGGACACAGCCTATTGTGGGGCCACAGTTAGCCTCAGTACCCTCCCTAAATCTGGAGATCTTCCTCCTTCCTCATCTCTCTTACTCGGGCCCCAGACCCTACTCCTTCCCTTTCTTGCCTTCTGTGTCCTGTGCTTCTGGTGCCTCCTTGTGGCTAAAAGTCTCCACTGCAACAATGGCTGCATTAGACAAGTTCCTGGGAAAATCCCAAAGATCATAGAATGTAGAGATTGAAGGATCTTTATAAATTATTTTTACAAATAATTTCCATTTTTCCCAGCAGTGAAACAAACCTGGGCCTGGGTTAGAACTGAGGAATCTTGGCTTCCAGATCAGATCCCCAAATGTGCGGTTGTTGATTAAATCTTTCAATGGGAGTAATGTGTGTCGTTCAGGGTAGGAAATTAACCCAATCATCCACGAAATTGTTTTTAGGGTTAACAGCATAAACTAAATAGAAGTCGGTATAGCTTATATGTTAAACATATAGGTCTGGAGAAAGAAGGAGTGGGATAAATCCTGGAACTTCACCTTGCTGAGTCTCAGTTTCCTCATCTGTAAAATGGCATGAAACTATTTTGTAGGGATGATGTGAGGATGGAATGAGATACTACATGTAAAGCATAGTACCTGGCATGCTCTGTACAAAAATTAACTTAAAGTGGACCATAGAAATACATGTAAGAGCTGAAATTATAAAACTTTGGGAAGGAAACAGAAGAGCTTTATGATCTTCGGTTAGGCAAACATTTCTTAGCTGCAACACCAAAAACATAATCCTTAAAAAAATTGATAAATTGGACTTCATCAACATTAAGAACTTCTGCTCTTCAAAAGACAGTTAAGAGAATGAAAAGTTAAGCCACAGACCTGAAGAAATGTTTGCAAATCATATATCTGATAAAGGATTTGTATCCAGAGTGGACAAAGAACTCTCAATAACCAGAAAACAAAACAACCCTATTTAAAAAATGGGTAAAAGATTTTCTTTTCCTTTTTTTTTTAATTGTGCTTTAGGTGAAAGTTTACTGCTCACGTTAATTTCTCATGCACAAATGTATACACATATTCTTATGTGACAGTAGTTGCAATCCCTATAATGTGACAGCATACTCCCCCTTTGCACCCTTGGTTTCCCCTGTCCAACCAGTTCCTATCCCTTTCCGCTTTCTCAGAAACAGGACAGGAGCAGGAGCTCCGGACCGAAGCTGGAGCTACAGACAGGAGCTGCCCATTTAGTCTCGTGTATCTACTTGAACTAAGAAGCACACTTTTCACGGGTATTATTTTATGCTTTATAGTCCAGTCTAATCTTTGTCTGAAGAATTGGCTTCGGGAATGGTTTTAGTTCTGGGTTAACTGAGAGTCGGGGGCCATGTCTTCGAGGATTCCTCCAGTCTCATTCAGACCATTAAGTCTCGTCTTTTTATGTGAATTTGAGTAATGCACCACACTTTTTTCCTGCTCCGTCAGGGACTCTGTTTTGTGTTCCCTGTCAGGGGGGTCATTGGTGGTGGCCAGGCACCATCTAGTTCTGCTGGTCTCAGGCTGATAGAATCTCTGGTTTATGTGTCCCTTTCTGTCTCTTGGGCTAATATTTTCCTTGTGTCTTTGGTGTTCTTCATTCTCCTTTGCTCCAGGTGGGAAGGGACCAATTGATGCATTTTAGATGGCCGCTCGCAAGCGGAACATTTTCTTAATAAACTTTGTAATGCCAATTAACCTAGATGTCCCCCGAAACCATGGTCCCCAGACCCCAGCCCCTGCTACTTTGTCCCTTGAAGTATTTGGTTGTGTTCAGGAAACTTCTTAGCTTTTGGTTTAGTCCAGTTGTGCCTGCTTCCCCTGTATTGTGTATTGTCCTTCCCGTCACCTAATTCTTATCTGGTATCTACTTAGTGAATACCCCTCTCCCTCCCTCCCCACCCTCGTAACCATCAAAGAATGTTTTCTTCTGTGTTTGAACCTTTTCTTGAGTTCTTATAATAGTGGTCTCATATAATATCTGTCCTTTTGTGACTAATTTCACTTGGCATAACGCCTTCCAGATTCCTCCATGTTATAAGGTGTTTCACGGATTCATCATTGTTCTTTATTGTTGTGTAGTATTCCATTGTGTGAATATACCATAATTTGTTTATCCATTTGTCTGTTGATGGGCACCTAGGTTGTTTCCGTCTTTTTGCTATCCTGAACAGTGCTGCAGTGAACATGTGCGTGCATGTATTTGTGTGATGGTTCTTATTTCTCTAAGATATATTCCAAGGAGTAGGATTGCTGGATCTTATGGTACTTCTATTTCCAGCTTTTTAAGGAAGCGCCAAATCGATTTCCAAAGTGGTAGTACCATTTTACATTCCCACCAACAGTGTATAAGTGTTCCAGTCTCTCCACAACCTCTCCAACATTTATTATTTTGTGGTTTTTGGATTAATGCTATCCTTGTTGGGGTGAGATGGTATCTCACTGTAGTTTTGATTTGCATTTCTCTAATGGCTAATGATTGTGAGCATTTCCTCATGTATTTATTAGCCGCCTGAATGTCTTCCTTGGTGAAGTGCCTGCTTATATCCTTTGCCCATTTTTTAATTGGGTTATTTGTCTTTTTGTTGCTGAGGTTTTGCAGTATCTTGTAGATTGTAGAGATTAGACCCTGATTGGACATGTCGTAGCCAAATTTTTTTTCCCAGTCTGTAGGTTGTGTTTTGACTCTTTTGGTGAAATCTTTTGATGAGCTTAAGTGTTTGATTTTTAGGAGCTCCCAGTTATCTAGTTTCTCTTCTGGTGTTTGTGCATTGTTACTTATGGTTCATACTCTGTTTATGCCATGTTTTAGGGCTCCTGGCATTGTCCCTATTTTTTCTTCCATGATCTTTATCGTTTTAAATTTTATATTTGGGTCTTTGATCCATTTTGAGTTAGTTTGTGTACATGTTTCCAAATTTGTTGGAATACAATTTTTCATAGTATACTGTTATGATTCTTTTAATTTCAGTTGAGTCTGTTGTGATATCACCCATCTCATTTCTTATTTGGGTTATTTGCTTCCTCTCCTGTTTTTCTTTTGTTAGTTTGGCCAGTGGTTTATTGATTTTGTTGATCTTTTCAAAGAACCAGCTTTTGATCTTGTTAACTCTTTCAATTGTTTTTCTATTCTGTATTTCATTTGTTTCTGCTCTAATTTTTATTATCTCCTTTCTTCTGGTCCCTGAGGGCTTCTTTTGCTGCTCTTTTTCTTTTTGATCGAGTTTTAGGGTTAATGTTTTGATTTTGGCCCTTTCTTCTTTTTGGATGTGTGCATTTATAGCTATAAATTGACCTCTGAGCACTGCTTTTACTGTGTCCCAAAGGTTCTGGTAGGATGTGTTTTCATTCTTATTCAGTTCTATGAATTTCTTTATTCCATCCTTGATTTCTTGTATAACCCAGTACTTTTTGAGCAAGGTGTTCAGTTTCCATGTACTTGATTTTTTTCCCCCACTTTTTCTGTTATTGATTTCTACTTTTATGGCTTTATGGTCAGAAAAGATGGTTTGTAGTATTTAATTGTTTTGGATTCTGTTAAGGCTTGCTTTATGGCCTAATATGTGGTCTATTCTGGAGAATGTTTCATATGCGTTGGAAAAGAAAGTATACTTGGCTGCTGTTGGGTGGAGTGTTCTGTATATGTCTATGAGATCAAGTTGGTCAACTGTGGCATTTATATCTTCCATGTCTTTTCTTAGCTTCTGTCTGGATGTTCTATCCTTTACCGAAAGTGGTGTGTTGATGTCTCCTACTATTATTGTGGAGCTGTCTATTTCTTTTTTCAATGCTATTAGTTTGTTTTATGTATTTTAGAGCCCTGTTGTTGGGTGTGTAAATATTTATTATGATTATGTCCTCCTGTGTATTGACACTTTTATCATTATATAGCATCCATCCTTATCCTTTGTGGTGGATTTTACTTTAAAGTCTATTCTGTCAGAGATTAATATTGCTTCTCCTGTTCTTTTTTGATTGTTGTTTGCTTGATATATTTTTTCCATCCTTTGAGTTTTAGTTTGTGTCTTTGAGTCTAAGGTGTGTCTCCTGTAGGCAGCATATAGCATTAATTCATTCTGCCACTCTGTGTCTCTTTATTGGTGCATTTAGTCCATTTACATTCAGCAGAATTATTGATGGGTATGAGTTTAGTGCTGTCATTTTGATGTCATTTTGTGTGTGTGTTGTTGACAGTTTCTTTGTTTCACTTAATTTTCTGTGCTGAGTCATTTTTCTTTATGTATTTTCTTTTCATCTTTTTCACTGTTGTTGATTTTGTATTTGCTGAGTCTTGATGTTTTTCTTTTTTTATATTTTGATGTGTAGGATTGTTAGTTTCCTTTGTGATTACCTTAATATTTACCTCTATTTTTCTCAGTTTAAACCAGTCTTTCTTGATATCGCCTTGACTTCCTCTCTATATGAAAGTTCTATGACTACATTATTTAGTCCCTCTATTTTGTTTTAATGTTGTCATCTTTAACATATCGATGTCTCTGTTTTCCTATTTTCAGTGTTTTAGCTTTGACTTATTTTTGTGACTTTCCTATCTGGATTGATATCTGGTTGTTCTGACCTGTGTTTTAGTCTTGGATTGTTATCTGATATTATTGATTCTCTAACCGGAGGACTCCCTTTAGTATTTCTTGTAATTTTGGTTTGTGTTTTTCAAATTCCCTTTATTTTTGTTTATCTGGAAATGCCCTAATTTTGCCATCATATTTGAGAGACAGTTTTGCTGGATATATAATTCTTAGCTGGCAATTTTTTTCCTTCAAGGCTTTATATATGTCATCATTGCCTTCTTGCCTGCATGGTTTCTGCTGAGTAGTCAGAGCTTAGTTTTACTGGCTCTCCTTTGTAGATGACTTTTTGTTTATCCCTAGCTGCTCTTAAAATTCTCTGTTTATCTTTGGTTTGGCAAGTTTGATTACAATATGTCTTGGTGACTTCCTTTTGGGATCTATCCTGTATGGGGTTCGATGAGCTTCTTGGATAGATATCTTCTCGTCTTTCATGATATTACAGAAGTTTTCTGCCAACAAATCTTCAACACTTCTCTCTGTATTTTCTGTTATCCCCCTCTGTTCTGGTAGTCCAATCACTCGTAGGTTATTCCTCTTGATAGAGTCCCACATAATTCTTAGGGTTTCTTCATTTTTTAAAATTCTTTTATCTAATTTTTCCTCAAATAAATTAGTGTCAAGTGTTTTATTTTTAATGTCACTAATTCTGACTTCCATTGCCTCAATTCTGCTCCTATGACTTTCTATTGAGTTGTTTAATTCTGAAATTTTATGGTTAATCTTTTGGATTTCTATTTGCTGTCTCTCTGTGGATTCTTGCAGCCTGTTAAATTTGTCATTTTGCTCATGTATAACTTTCTTAATTTCCTCTATTGTTTTGTCTGTATGTTCCTTGGCTTGGTCTGAGTTTCATATGATTTCCTTTCTGATATCTTGAAGAGTTCTGTATATTAATCTTTTGAATTCTACCTCTGGTAATTCCAATACCTTTTCTTCCTCTGGGAGGTTTCCTGGTTCTTTGTTTTGGTTGCTTGCTGAAGCCATCATGGTCTGCCTCTTTATGTGATTTGATATTGACCATTGTCTCCAAGCCATCAGTAAGTTATTATATTTATTTATTTTATGTTTGCTTATTGTATCTTAGCTTCTTGTTTTGATATACCCAAATAGGCTGGGCGTGTGAGCTGCTTTGATTACTGGTGTCTTTGACACTCTCACATCCTGTCACCAGGTGGTTAGAGCTGCTACTAGGTATGTGAGCCCAGGAGTCCATTTACTTTTCTTGTGTGGATTCAGCTCAGGTGTCCAGGTCGTCAGTCACTGAGTGTGTGGTGCTGGCTCTCACCTACGGTCCTAAATGGGCTGGGGTGACTGGAGTAGGCACAGGCATCTGGCTGTAGTAGTGGGTTATGTGCTGAGCAAGGTAGGGGGCTGATGGCTGCCCCTGAGTGCCTGGGTAGAAGGGGTGTCCCTGTTCCCTAGGGTGCATAGGTGGGTGAGTTTTGCAGCTAGACTTTGGGCACCCAGTGCTGTTGGTGGTAAGGACTGGGAGGCACCACTTATTCTTGGACCCCTGTCGTGGGTGGCTAGGTGGAGTGGGTGGAGACACCAGTCCTCAGGCCCTGATGTGAGTAGGTGAGGACCCTGCTTAATGGGCAGGGTGCTGTCAAATGTCATGGATCTGTCACTCCCCCTTAGCTGTTGCAGTTGAAAATAGGCTTTATATACCCTGTTGTACTATCCTAATGAGGGGCTACACTGTTGAAATGGGCCCACACAGGTCTAGGCAAGCGTGAAAGGTATTCAAAGTCCGTGGACCCCTTATGACTGTGCGTAGGCAGAGGGGCTGTGCCTGCCTTGAGGTCCTGGCTTAGGAGAGCTGGCAGATTATTTTTTCCTGTTTGTTATTTGGTAACTTGTTCCCTTTCCAAAGCTGAGAGAATGGCTCAGGGTGCGTGACTGGTCTCACTTCTGGCCTAGGGGCGTGGCAATTGCTGAAGCCAGACCAGGATCAGAGCAAAGCAGGGAGGGGGTGCCAGGTGAATGGGAGAGACGTACTTCCCAGAGAGGGAAGGGTTTTTTTGATCCTGCGTGGTGGGTTAGATGCTTGCACTTAACTTTCGCAGTTCCAGTGCTGCTTTCCCCGGTCCTGCAGGTTTGTGCAGACTCTCTGCTGCTCGGTTTCTCTTGGCATGGAAAACTCATCTTGAGCACGATTGCTTGCCTCAGCGCACCACCAGCTGATCCAGCCTGCAGGGTGCCGGCCAGGTCAGGTCTGGCAAATATTTGCTGCTTCTTGACTGTCTCTCCCTCCCCCTGCCGCTCAGTCCGACTCCTCAACTTTGTCTTTGATGTCCAGGACTCCTAGACTGTCACATATATTTGATTCACTTGTTTTTTTTTTCTTTTCGGGTCTTTGTTGTAAGAGGGACACAGGAGGCATCCGACTACTCTACCATCTTGGCCCCGCCTCCTGGGTAAAAGATTTGAACACATACTTTACCAGTGAAGACATACAGATGGTAAATAGGCTCATGAAAAGATGCTCAACATCATTAGTCATCAGAGAAATGAGAATTAAAGCCACAATAAGATACCATTACACACCAGTTAGAATATTTAAAATCAAAAGGCTGACTGTACCAAGTGTTGGTGAGGACGTGGAGGAACTGGAACTCTCATACATTTCTGGTGGAAAAATAAAATGGTACAACCATTTTAGGAAACTGGCAGTTTCTTTAAACGTTAAACATACATCTACTATATAACCCAGTCATTCCAGTTCTGGGAATTTATTCAAGAGAAATGAAAGCATATGTCCATACAAAAACTTGTACATGAATGTTCATAGCAGCTTTATTTGTAATAGTTAAGAACTGGAAAAAAATCCCAACTATCCATCAGCAGGTGAATGGATAAACAAATTGTGGTACCCTCCCTAACTCATTGCCGTCGGGTCGATACCAACTCATAGCGACCCTATAGTTCAGAGTAGAACTGCCCCATCGGGTTGCCAAGGAGCAGCTGGCAAATTCAAACTGTCAACTTTTGGTTAGCAGCCAAGCTCTTAACCACTGCGTCACCAGTGCTCCAACTGTAGTATGGTATGTTAAAATTAAACAACTTCCCAGTTGGGAAGCCTGGACAATGCTCCAAGGGCTTCTGGGCATCTTATCATTAAATATCCCCCTGCAAACCAACCTCGTTAATCCCTCTTGTTCTCCCAAAGACCTCGCTCACTTTTAAGTAACAGATGGTGGATGTTTCACCTAAAAGTTTATTTTCCCCAAGACCTGTATCTCTAGGATTTTGTGTACTCCATGTGAGTTGTTCTTTTTCACTACTGTATAACTGTCAAAGAACCAAGTGTACATTCTTTCTTATATCACAAGACTGTAAATGGCATATAAGCAAAAAACCACTTCGAGATAGCCGAAGTAGTTTTTCTGGTACAGACTGCCCATTTGAAAATGCCTCTCCCTCTCTCGCTCTTAATAAATAGCTGATCTCTTTAATTGTCAAAGTCTTATTACTTTTAACAGTTCGTACAATGGAATACTATTCATCAATAAAAAGGGAACGAATGAACCATTGATACATGCAACAACATGGATAAATCTCAAAATAATTCTGAGTAGTATGTCAATAAAGCTGCTTATAAAAGAAAAGCACAGTGCCTGGCCACAACACACATGCCCTAGTTGTGTGTTCCCTACTTTTGTGTTCTCAGCGTGCAAAACCCTGGGCAACTGTGTCAAAGAGTTTCAAAGTGTGGGAATGCCTCGTCAGTCCCCATCAGAGGCTCGTCCTTTTCCTGATGTTTGTGGTGCTGGTGAGGCTGAGACCCATTGTGCCATCCTCATGGACCATTTTGCTTTCCATCTTTGCTGCTGGAGCCTTTTTCCTGTCAATAGTAAGTATGTCCCACTGGTCCAAAGGAGACTGAGAAAGTGACGCCCCTGGGTGTAACTTATTTGGGAAGGGAAATCCTCAAAGCCTACATCCTTCTATTAGCTTGTGGCAGCGGCATCCACAGGGCTGGACAGTTGACCAGCTCACTGACCTGTAGACAACTTGATCCCTCCCTCCTCTTCAGACCCTTTCACAAACTGCCTTGAATTATAATCTTTTGGTTGCTCTCCGCTTCTTCTCTACTAAATTGTACTCCAACGCATTTCCTTTTTGCTGTAGCTGTTGGGGAGCTCAAAGTTGGTGCCAAATGCAATGACTGGAGTTCCTGAGTGGTGCAAATGGTTAACACGGTTGGCTGCTAACTGAAAGGCTGGAAGTTTGAGTCCACCCAGAGGTGCTTCAGAAAAAAGTCCTGGTGATCTACTTCCGAAAAATCAGTCATTGAAAACCCTACAGAGCACAGTTTACTCTGACACCCATGGGGTCGCATGAGTGTCACTGGTCCCACTGGTACTGGTAGGTGCCTAGCACCTGGTAGTTTTTTGTTCCCTTTAGCTGGTTTTTGTTCTGTACTTATTTTTAATACTTTTGTTTTACAGTGTGTTACATTTTATAAGGTCATCTCAGATTCTTGCCATAAATAGGTGGGGTTTAAGCTCTTTAAAAAAGAAACAATCTCCCTTGTACTGTCCGTGAGTCAGGGAGCACTTCCTGACCATTATCCCGCGTCCCCACTGTGCATCCAGGATAGTATGTTGCATGGGATAAATGTTCATTTAAAATATGCTAAATACATTAAGTAATTTTAATCATTATTTTTATGTTCGGGGCTCTCCCAAAAGTTCTGCAAGGAAACTGAGTGACAACCTCATGTTATCATTAAACATCTTTTTCATTTCCTGTTTCCCATAATGTCAGCGCAGGAGCTAAGACGCCTGCTCTCATATTGACTTGTGACACCAGTGTCACACTGGCTGGACAGCTGTAAAGGGCATTGACCCAGGGGCTCGCACGGAGATTGCACCCCTCTGCGGGGAAATCAAGTCCGGAGCGCAGTGCTTCCAGTGGTGGCATTGTCCTTAGTGGTCCTGTCTCTCCCAGGTTTGCCCCTCACCCACTGGAATCTCCTGGTGCCTTACTTTCTCCAAGTCAGAGGCTCGTCTTTAACTTGTGACTTAAAGAGGACAGACATTCTGAGCTGGGAATGGTTCCCGAGGGACATCTGGCTGCAGCTGAAATTGCCCGTCTCTCATCGCTTCTAACAAGGTCCACGTGATGTAAATTTCAAAATATCCCAATAGGACCGTGCTCAGCATGGCTAATGAAGGATTTCAGCCTTTGGCAAAAAATAAAATAAAAAAAAAGTAGGGCTATTTAAAACCAAACTGTCTCATTTCAGAGTGATGGTCTTTTAATGAGCTCCCGAGGAACTCATAAAAGGGCCAAAGCGAATGAAAGTTGAGAGCCCAAAATAGTCAGATGCTGTGAACAAGAACCCCTAACCTATTTGCAGTGGAGACACTCTACAGTTTTAAGTTTTATGGACCCCCCTTTTGTTTTATCTCTCGCTCTGATCTAAGGACATAAGAATTTTGATTATGAAAAAATGGGTTAGATCATGCCCTCCTGGTCCTCAAAAAGCTTTACTGGCTCCCATCCCAAAAATGATGAAGTTCAAAGTTTTGGCTAAGCATTTAGGGCTCCATAGAATCTGGCCCCAACCCTCCGTTTCAATTACTCCCTGCTCTGTCACATGTCTTGGGCTCCAGCTATACTGGCCAACTCTGGGCAGCTTTGCACTTTTGCTCATCGTGTTCCTTCTGCACGAAGTCCTTCCTACCCCATCCCGGCTCTCCACTCCACCCTCCATTCTATTTCCAGTTGCTGTCTAGCTGATTCCGACTCATGCCAATGCCACGTGTGTCAGAGTAGAACTGTGCTCCATACAATTTTCAATGGATGACTTTTGCAAGCAGATCACCAGGTCTTTCTTCTGAGGCACTTCTGGGTGGACTCAAACCGCTAACCTTTCAATTAGCAGCAAGCACACTACCTGTTTGCACCACCCAGGGACACCCCATTCTATTTACAGCACTTGAATTCTTTCTTCTCTGTTAAGCCTTCCCTAATGAGAATAAACAGCTGCCTCTATCACCTGCCAGTGGCACTTTGCTTGCCCTAATTCCATTTAGCCTGGGATGATAAGTAACTCGGAGCCACGATGGCTCAGTGGTAAAGAGCAACCAAAAGGTCGGCAGTTCAAATCAACCAGCCAGCTGCTCCTTCGAAACCCTATGGGGTAGTTCTACTCTGAACTATAGGGTTGCTATGAGTTGGAATTGACTCAACAGCAACGGGTTAATGGGTAACTTGGCCCATGGCTGCCTCCCCACAAGACCAAACAACCAGAGGGCAGAGCCTACATATGGTATCTCCTAGTGTGAGTTGGAATCGACTCAATGGCAATGGTTATTATATTATTATTAGTGCTCAGCCCTGAGCCTTGGACCCAGAAGACAATTGTTGGTTGTGGTGTGACTGGAGTGTTCTTTTTTTTTAAATTCAAGTTTTATTAATTTGAAATACACCATACATTCACCCTAAAACGTACAGAAGAGTGAGAAGTCACCTTCCCTGTTCTCTAGCCACCCAGTTCCCTTCTATGGAAACAACCAGTATTATCAGTTTTTTGTGAATCTTTCCAGATATATGCAACCAATTACATATATTTGTTCCCTCCTTTTGAAAATAGATAACATCATATTCAAAGTTTTATAGTTTGCTTTTTTTTCACTTTAAGATGCACATGTACATGTATTTTTAAGGTTTACTTAACCAACTGACTTGATAACATTAGGTTGTTTTCATTCTTTTATTAAAAACAATGCTACAACGAATAAACTTGTACATCTGTCATTTTCATATGTGAGTATTTATGTAGGAAGAATTCCTAGAAGTACACTTGCTAGGTTGATGGGTGTGGGTACTTTTAATCTTGGCTATCATGGCCCAATTGTTCTCCATAAAGAATGTCCAATTTTATACCCACAAGCAATGTATGGGAGTCTGTTTCCCCACAGCTTTTTCAACACAATGTGTTATCAAACTTTGTAACAAGTTCCATTAAAAAAATTAGACATTTTAAATTTGTGTGTGTGTGTTTTTAAACACATTCATGATCATCCCTTGAGTTGAAATTATCACTGATATACTGGGGTGTTGACAATCTAGGGATTCTAACCCCTAGGTCATAGAAAGTAATTCTTGTTGACTCCAAGCATATTTCAGGAATGGGGTAGAAAAATGTCATGGATATCCAGCTGCTTTAATAAAGAGATTTTACTTTTGTGGGGTAATCTGCAGTTTTCAGACACTTTTTAACATACATTGATTTTGATCAATGGATACATCCTGTACTTTCAAGAATTTAAAGCATAACCTGTATAGGACAGCTCAGTGAACATATGCTTTGCAGATTTGATGTTCTGGATACAATTTGGGGATGTACCTCTGATTATTTTAGGAAGGAGATGCACTATAGAGGTCAGAGAAACAATCCCTGAAGAAAGAACAAAATGTGTATTTACCCACCTGGGTTTGAAGCCTGTCTCTATCACTTTTAGCTGTGTGCTTCTGGGCAAATTATTATTATTATAGTAGTTTAAGTGAAATTTACAATCCAAGTTAGTCTCACATACAAAAATTCATACATACATTGTTACGTGACCTTAACTGCTCTCCCTATACTGTGACAGCACATTCCTCCTTTCCACCCGATTTCCCGTGTCCATTCAATCAGCTCCTGACCCTCTCTGCCTTCTCATCTCACCTCTGGACAGGAGCTGCCCATTTAGTCTCATGTATATACTTGAGCTAAGAAGCACACTCTTCATGAGTATCATTTTATGTCCCATAGTCCATTCTAATCTTTGACTGAAGAGTCGGCCTCGGGAATGGTTAGTGTATGGGGGCCATGCTCTCTGGGGTTCCTCCAGTCTCAGTCAGACCATTAAGTCTGGTCTTTTCACTAGAATTTGAGTTCTGCACCCCACTTTTCTCCTACTCCAACAGCGACTCTCTGTTGTGTTCCCTGTCAGGGCGGTCATTGGTTGTAGCCGGGCACCATCTAGTTCTTCTGGTCTCAGGCTGTTGCAGTCTCTGGTTTACGTGGCCGTTTCTGTTCTTGGGCTAATGTTTTGTGCCTTTGGTTTTCTTCATTCTCCTTTACTCCAGGTGGGTTGGGACCAATTGATGCATCTTAGATGGCCGCTCACTAGCTTTTAAGACCCCAAACGCCACTCACCAACGTAGGATGCAGAACATTTTCTTAATAGACTTTGTTATGCCAGTTGACCTAGATGTCCCCGGAAAGCATGGTCCCCAGACCTCCACCCCTGCTACTCTGTCCCTCGAAGTGTTTGGTTATATTCAGGTTTAGTCCAGTTGTGCTGACTGCCCCTGTAGTATGTGCTGTCTTTCCCTTCACCTAAGATAATTCTTGTCTACTATCTAGTTGGTGAATAATCCTCTCCCTCCCTCTCCATCCTCGTAACCATCAAAGAATGTTTTCTTCTGTGTTTAAATCTTTTCTTGAGTTCTTATAATAGCGGTCTTATACAATATTTGTCCTTTTGCAACTGACTAAATTCACTCAGCATAATGCCTTCCAGATTCCTCCATATTATAAGGTGTTTCACGGATTCATTGTTGTTATCGTTGCGTGGTATTCCATTGTGCGGATTTACCATAATTTGTTTATCCATTCGTCCATTGATGGGCACCTAGGTTGTTTCCATCTTTTTGCTATTGTGAACAGTGCTGCAGTGAACATGGGTGTGCATATATCTATTCGTGTGACGGCTCTTTTTTCTCTAGGATATATTCCAAGGAGCAGGATAGCTGGATCGTATGGTACTTCTATTTCGAGCTTTTTAAGGAAGCACCATATTGATCTCCAAAGTCGTTGTACTATTTTACATTCCCACCAACAGTGTATAAGTGTTCCAGTCTCTCCACAACCTCTCCAGCATTTATTATTTTGTGTTTTTTGGATTAAAGCTAGCCTTGTTGGGGTGAGATGGTATCTCATTGTAGTTTTGATTTGCATTTCTCTAATGGCTAATGATCGTGAGCATTTCTTCATGTGTCTGTTAGCCACCTCAATGTCTTCTCTGGTGTGGGCAAATTATCATTTTTTCCTTTTTTTTAAAAAAATTGGGTTTTAGGTGAAAGCTTTCAACTGAAGTTAATTTCTCATTCAAAAATTTTACACACATTGTTTTGTGACATTGGTTGCAATCCCCACAATGTGACAGCACACTCCCCCTCTTCCACCCCTGCGTTTCCTGTGTCCATTCGACCACTTCCTGTCCCTTCCTGCGTTCGGACAGGAGCTGCCCATTTGGTCTCATATACCTGATTGAACTAAGAAGCACGTTCTTCACATGTATTCTTTTTTGTTTTATAGTCCTAATCTTTGGGAAAATTATTTAACCTGAGTCTCAGTTTCTGTAATCTGCCTCATAGCGTTGAGAGGGTTAAACGGGATGATGCCGGTAAAACTTTTTGGTGCACTCCCTGACATATAATAGGCATTCTATAAATGTAGCTGTAATTATTATTTAATAAACAATACGTGGTTATATGTGGTGGCAGCAGATTAAGGGGCTACTTTGGTGCTATAAATCTCTCTTGAACTAGAGGTTAAGGATTTTGGTGTGGGATAAATTCCTAACACTCACTGGCAGTATGACTTTGAGCAAGTTACCTAACCTGTCTGACCTCAGTTTTCTCATCTGTAAAGTGGACAGAATAAAATCCAAGTCTCAAGGTTTGCCCTGACGCTTAAATGTGTAATACGAAGCACACATAAGTGTTTCATACACATTAATTCTATTCTTTCCTACCAGTCTAATGAGCGGAAACAGATGGTGGCATCACACAATCCAGTAACTCCAGGAAAGGTGAGGGACAGAGGCCAGGGCGACGCGGGCGAATCGGGCTATGGCCGGCGAGCCTCGGGTCGAAGACGACAGAGCCGCGGACCGTAAAGCTACCTCCCAGCTCTCCAAAACCGTTCTTCTAGACCTCGCTCTGGAAACCCCACCTCCCGGGAGGTCGCAGCAGAGCGGCGGTCACCCTGGCAACACTGCCTTCCGGCCCGCTTTGCCCCGCCTCCGCTTCCGCGTCTGATGTCGAGCGTCATCGTCGCGCGACGGGTTATGGGTTTCCGGGAAGGGCCCGGGGGTGAGGGGGTGTGGTCCCGGTTAGAGGGAAGTGGCAGGCAGAGGTCGCGGGCTTGGACATCGGCGTCGCGCACTGCACCAAGACCTCGGCGCAGCCATGGAGAGCGGAGGGCGGCCTTCGCTGTGCCAGTTCATCCTCTTGGGCACCAGTTCTGTCGTCACTGCTATCCTGTACTCCGTATACAGACAGAAGGCCCAGGTCTCCCATGAGCTGAAGGTCAGTGCTGGGGCTGGACTAGCCTCAGCCGGGTCATCTCTGCGCCCGGTAATGATGTGCCCACGATTCGCGTCGGGCCGCTCCACAGCCAGAAACTACAGAAGAGGAGACAGGCTTTGAGATGATGTAACCTGACCAGTAAATGGAGGAGCTAGGATCAGAATCCAGGATTCATGATCACAGTTTCATGCCCATTTCTCTTAACTTCCTCTCATTACTCAGAATGAATCTTGACTTCATTAATTTATTCGGCAAATATTTATTGAACACCTAGCATGCGCCAGACACTGAGGATATAGCAATGAGTAGAACGACAAAAGTCCCTGCCCTCATGGGGATTCCATTTTAGTACAGGCAGACAGACAAAATCAGGTAAATCATTTGGTATGACAGATGGTGATAAATACTATAGAGTAACGCAGGGAAGAAGGGAAAGGGAATGCTAGAGAAAAGCGGTTTGCTATTTTAACTAAGATGACATTAGCCCAGAATCCTGGAAGAGATGAGGGAGTGGGGCGTGCAGATATCTAGGGGAAGAGCACTTCCTGGACCCTGGACTATATCCAGTTATTTAACCACTTAGCTCCTTGCTACTGCAAAACCTTCCTTTTTATGTGATAGCTATTTTAAAAATAATACTCTTTTTGAAGGGCACTTTACAGTTTACAAAACACATTTCCATCTTGGTTTTATTTTTTTCTTCTTAATAATTCCTTGAGTTAGGTAAAATGACAGTTACTTCCAGATTGCAAATTGAGACTCAGAGGAAAGGTCTTAACAGCTGGTCAGCCTGGAACTGAAACTTAGGTCTCTTGATTCCAAGTGTGGAATTGTTTTCTGATTGACCACATTGCTTTTTTGTGAATGTTTGACTGGCCCATGAGAGATGGACCTGTTTAGGTCAGGGGTAGGATCTTATTTGTCTTTCTTCCTTCCCTCTAGGTTCTGACTTGGTACTTGACAAGTGGTAGATGCTCAGTAAATGTTTGTGGATTCATTTTGGCTGAAATGTCACACTACAGTAGTTAAGAGCCTAATTGTCATTTATATGAAGGATGAAGTTCTAAACCTGACTAATTACATTATCATCACATTGTTTTCAGTAAGGGCTTAGAAACAAATATGTGAAATCCCTGCTGTGAGGTGAGTTTTGGAATCTGTCAGGAATGAATCACATTCCCAGGCAATTGGATTTGCAGTGCCAGTGACATCCTAGTGAGATTCCAGCTGCCCTCTCATTTGCCTAATTAAATAACCAAGTGATCTGCTATGAGTGGTTCTGATATTTCACTTTCTGAGTCTGAAATCAGTTTGGCATCAAGTTGGCTGGATGTGGAATTCTTTGGAGTGGTGAATTCTCCAGGGCCCATGTTTGGGTAACCTTGAAAACCTTGCCAGTTAGTAATCAAATGAGGATGAAATAGCCCCTTCCTGGAAAAAGAGTTGGGACTCCTAATATTTTAGATTTTATTTTCTCGACCAGATCACAAAACTTCCAGAGTAAGGTTCATGTCTTATCCTTGTGAATCGTCTCATAGTGATGGAAATGCATTTTTAATGCCAGCTCCTGGGCTGGATTCTTTCATACCTCAAACCAAAGAAACCAAACCAAACCAAACCAAACCCCTTGCTGTAGAGTCGATTCCAACTCATAGCGACCCTGTAGGACAGAGTAGAACTGCCCCATAGAGTTGCCAAGGAGCGCCTGGTGGATTCGAACTGCCGACCTTTTGGTTAGCAGCTGTAGCTCTTAACCACTATGCCACCAGGACATCCTTCATACATCAAGGCTCATTTAATCTGCATAAAAATCCTGTTTGCTTGTGTTCTCCTCCTCCTTTACAGCTCTGGAGGCTGAGACTCAGCTAAATTAAGTTGCCCAAAGTCACAAAGCTTGTTTGTGAAGCTCGATTCACACTAAAGTCTTTCTGACCATACTACCCTCCTCCTTCATTAAAAAAAATTCGAATCAGCCATCCTGTGGTGGATACTTTGCTAGTTGTGTGACTTTGGGCCAATCACTTCATCTCTCTGAGCCTCAGTGTCCTTATCTGAAATTGGAGCTAATCATAATGCCTATCTTGTAGGAATGTTAGGAGCAATAAATGCATCTTAAAGTGCTTAGCATAGTGTCAGGTACATAGTATATCTAAATGCTTATTTATTCATTATTTTGTTCAGCAAACACTGATTGAGTGCCTTCTACGTGTCAGGCCATGTTCTTGGCATGAGGGGTACAGTGGTGACCAAGGCAAAACAAGATCCTAGCCCTCCTAGTCCAGTGGAGGGAGACAGATGATAAAGGAGTAAATAGTTTCTAAGTGTTAATTATTTTTATTATCTTTTCAGTATGGGTGGTTAATAAGTTTTTATTCATCTTGCTCCTGTCATTTACTGGGTAGCAGTAACTTAAACTTGTCTTTTGACACATAGCCACCCATGTGACAGAGTAGAACTGCCCCATTGGATTTTCTTGGCTGTAATGTTAGTGGAAGTAGATCAACAGGTCTTTCTCCTGTGGAGCCACTGGGTGGGTTCCAACCAGCAACCTTTTGGTTAGCAGCCAAACGCTTTACTGTTATGCCACTAGGGCTCCTTAGAAAACCAAACAACCAAACGTGTTGGCGTCTAGTCAATTCCAACCATAGTGACCCTATAGGACATAGTAGAACTGTCCCACAGGGTCTCCAAGGAGTGCCTGGTGGATTTGAACTGCCGACTTTTTGGTTAGCAGCTGTAGCTCTTAACCACTACGCCACCAGGGTTTCCCCTTAACTTAGAGTGACCTTAATATGTGTCCAGCACCTCATCACCTCGTTACTTATCTGGTGTTCGTAAGATCTGTTGATGGGAATACAGGGAAAACAGGGACTGTCCTTTATTTGTCCCTGAATCCCAGTACCCATCACAGTGCCTAGCACGCAGATGCTCAGAAAATGTGTGTCAATTTTATTATTTATTTTGGTTGTCTGGTTTCCCGAGTGGAGCCGTGGTGGCACAGTGGTTAAGAGCTTGGCTGCTAATCAAAAGGTCAGCAGCTTGAATCCAGCAGTCTCTCCTTGGAAACTCTGTGGGGCAGTTCTACTCTGTCCTGCAGGGTTACTAGGAGTCGGAATCGACTTAACAGCAATGGGTTTGTTGTTTTTTTTTTCGGTTTCCCAAGCACAACAGGTTGGAAACTATGAATCGTTAGGGGTGGGGGAACAAGGGCTTGTTAGAGGACAACAGCAGCAGAAGTAACCTTGTTCACTTGATTATGAGTGGAAAGAAAGACAAATGACAAAGTAGAAGAAAGTATCTAGCACCAGTTAACAGAGACTTGCCCTAACAAAGCAAAGGCATCCCTTTATTAATAATGCAGAGCATTAATTCATAAAGGTGGTGGTGATAATAATACCTACACTTTCTCAAGCCCCTACCAGGTACTGGGCACTAAATTAGGTGCTTTATACATAAATCCTTTGGATTTATGGCTCTGTATTATCAAGAAGAGGTGAAATTATGTTCGATCTGCAGTATGAAGATAGCAAACTGATTAATACCTTTCATATTTTCTTTTAAAAAAATGGTTAACATTAAAAGGAGTGTGTGTTTTGGTTAGCTGGAGAAAGAATGGATGTGGCAGCCCTGTTCTTCCGTGATGCCAGGATGCTGAGCCTCTGTCCTGTGCCTGTTGAGGCTTTAACACTTACAGCTTGGGAATCTGAGTCTCCACAGTCTCCTTCCTGCCCAATTCATTTTTTGAACATGAAAAAGGTTAACAGTCTTTTTTATTTTTTGCCTCCCCCCCTCCTTTTTTTTCCTGTTTCTAGGGTTTTTTTTTTTTTTTTTTAAATTTAAACTGTGCTTTAGGTGAAAGTTTACAGAGCAAATGAGTTTCTCATTAAACAGTTAATAAACAAATTGTTTTGTGACATTGGTTGCCGACCACTTGATGTGTCGACACTCTCCCATTCCCCACCCCGGATTCCATGTTTCCATTCATCCAGTTTTCCTTCTCGTCTTTGCTTTTGGGCTGGTGTGCCCATTAGTGTCATATGCATGATTGAACTACGAAGCCTGTTCCTCACATGTGTTATTGGTTGGCCTTATAGAGGGTGAACCTCAGGAGTGACTTCAATACTGTGTTAAAAGGATGTCCGGCTGCCATACTCTTGGGGTTTGTCCAGTCTCTGTTAGACCAGCAAGCCTGGTCTTTTTGTTTGTGTGTGTGAATTTGAATTTTGTTCTACATTTTTCTCCCTCTCTGTCCGGGACCCTCTGTTGTGATCCCTGCCAGAACAGTCGGTGGTGGTAGCCAGGCACCATCTAGTTGCCCTGGGCTCAGTCTGGTGGAGGTTGTGGTAGTTGTGGTCCATTAGTCCTTTGGACTAATCTTTCCTTTGTGTCTTTGGTTTTCTTTATTCTCCTTTGCTCCAGCTGGGATGAGACTAGTAGATGTATCTTTGATGGTGGCTTTCAGGCTTTTAAGACCCCAGATGCTACTCACCACTGTCGGGTGTAGAACATTTTCTTTAAAGACTGTGTTATGCCATTTGAGCTAGGTGTCCCCCGAGACCATGGTTCCCAGCCCTCAGCTCAGTAGCTTGGTTGCTCAGGGCATTTAGGTGTGTCTGTGAAGCTTCTAAGACTTTGCCCTGGTCAAGTTGTGCTCACTTCCCCAGGATTGTGTACTGTCTTACCCTTCACCAAAATTACCACTTAACTACTATCTAGTTAATGTTTTTCCCTCCCCACCCCTGCCCGTCCTTGTAACCATCAAAAATTGTTTTTTTCTGTGTGGAAACATTTTCATGTGTTTTTATAACAGTGGTCTCATACAGTATTTGTCCTTTTGTGATTGACTTATTTCACTCAGCATAATGCCCTCCAGATTCATCCATGTTGTGAGTTGTTTGGCAGAGTCATCATTGTTCTTTATCATTGCATGATATTCATTGTGTGCATGTACCATAGTTTGTTTATCCATTCATCTGTTGATGGGCACTTAGGTTGTTTCCATCTTTTTGCTATTGTGAATAATGCTGCAGTGAACATGGGTGTGTATATGTCTATTCATGTGACAGGTCTTATTTCTCTAGGATATATTACTAGGAGTGGGATTGCTGGATCATGTGGTTTGTCTGTTTCTAGCTTTGTAAGGAAGTACCATATCGTTTTCTAAAACGGTTGTACCATTTTGCGTTCCCACCAGCAGTGTGTAAGAGTTTCAATCTCCCCGCAACCTCTCCAACATTTGTTATTTTCTGTTTTTATGATTAATGCCAGTAATGTTGGGGTGAGATGGTATCTCATTGTAGTTTTGATTTGTCTTTTTTGCCCTTTAAGTTTGATTGAGCGTGTCAGTATTCAGCACTTAATTTAATATGCTGTTTGCATTTAGGGAGCTAAAAAAATCCACTTGGGTGAAGATCTAAAGAGTATTCTTTTGGAAGCTCCAGGAAAATGTGTGCCTTATGCTGTTATTGAAGGTATGTTTGTTTATCGGTAAAATAAAAACCTATCCCTTCTTCCAAAAGTTTGATAAAGATATGCTTGACTGACGTTAAGGGTCTTTTGTGGCAATGTGGCCGTGGTCGAGAACATGGGCTTTGGGGTCAGAAAGACCTGGGTTATTGCTGTGTGGTCTTGGGGCAAATTACCAAACCTTTCTGAACCACTTTTACCCCATCTCTAAAATAATACCTACCTTATGGAGTTGTCGTAAGACTCAAATGATATAATCTGTGTAAAGTGCTTAGCAGTTGTTGTTGTTGTTGTTGTCAGGTGCCGTTGAGTTGGTTCCGACTCATAGCGACCCCATGTACAACAGAAGGAAACACTGCCTGGTCCTGCACCTTCCTCACAATCGTTGTTATGCTTGAGCCCATTGTTGGCAGCCACTGTGTCAATCCATCTGCTTAGCAGAGTGCCCCCCAGATGTAACTTCTGGTGATAAAAGTTTCATCATTTGTAGTAATTAAACTAATTCAAGTTAAAATCAAAATTTTAATTACCTTAGGGGAGAGGGCAGAGATATTCTTCAGAAATAAGACGATTTGTTTCCACTTAGGGGCTGTGCGATCTGTTAAAGAAACACTTAACAGCCAGTTTGTGGAAAATTGCAAGGGGGTGATTCAGCGTCTGACACTTCAGGAGCACAAGATGGTGTGGAATCGAACCACTCATCTTTGGTAAGTGTTCTTTCTCCACTGCCAGAAAACTCACAGCTGGCCCGTTCAAATGCTCGTGTCCTGGGTCTGGTTTCTGTGTCTTCAGCTTCACCTGAAGCAGGTTGTAGATCAGTCCTTCCATGCTAATAGTATTCTTCCTGCGTGCTCTGTGGACCTCCTACATCAGAATCACCTAGGCGTCTTCTGAAAACACATATTTCTGGGTTCTATTCCAGACCTAGTTGCAGCCCTTATAATGTGACAGCACACTCCCCCTTTCCACCCCTGGTTTCTATTCAACCAGCTCCTATCCCTTTCTGCCTTCTCATCCCACCTCCAGAAGACACACACCTTTCTTGGTTTTAAACCATGCAGTATCCCCTTGCTCTGTAGGAATGTCAGCTTCTTGGTTTATGTCCACATTCCACATGAGCACAATTAAGTGTTCTTGAATTCCCATTCTTTGAAATGTTATCCATAATTTGTTATGATCCACACAATCAAATGCCTTTGGATAGTCAATAAAACACAGATAAACATGCTTCTGGTAGTCTCTGCTTTCAGCCGAGATCCATCTAACATCAGCACTGATATCCCCTGTTCCACGTTCTCTTCTGAATCCAGCTTGAATTTCTGGCAGTTCCCTGTTGATGTACTGGTGCAACTGCCTTTGAATGATCTTTGGCAAAATTTTATGTGCATGTGATATTAATGATATTGTTTGATAATTTCCGCATTCTGTTGAATCACCTTTCTTGGGAATGGGCACAAATATGGATTTCTTCCAGTCAGTTGTCCAGGTAGCTATCTTCCAGATTTCTTGGTGTAGACAAGTGAGCGCTTCCGCCACTGCATCCTTTTTTTTTGAAAAATCTCGGTTGGTATTCCATCAATTCCTGGAACCTTGTTTTTCACCAGTGCCTTTAGTGCAGCTAGGACTTCTTCCTTCAATACCATCAGTTCTTGATTATATGCTACCTCCTGAAATGGTTGAACATCGACCAGTTCTTTTTGGTATGGTGACTCTGTGTATTCCCTTTTATCTTCTTTAGATACTTCTGCGTTGTTCAATATTTTGCCCGTAGAATCCTTCAGTATTGTAACTTGAGGCTTGAATTTTTTCTTCAATTCTTTCAGCTTGAGAAATGCTGAGCGTGTTCTTCCCCTTTGGTTTTCTAACTCCAGGTCTTTGCACATTTCCTTATAATACTTTACTTTGTCTTCTCGAGCTGCCCTTTGAAATTTTCTGTTCAGCTCTTTTACTTCATTGTTTCTTCTGTTTGCTTTAGCTACTCTATGTCCAAGAGCAAGTTTCAGAGTCTCTTCTGACATCCATTTTGGTCTTTTCTTTCTTTTCTGTGTTTTTAATGGTGTTTTGCTTTCTTCATGCATGATGTCCTTGATGTCTTTCCACAACTCGTCTGGTCTTCAGTCACCAGTGTTCAGTGCATCAAATCTGTTCTTGAGATGGTCTCCACATTTAGGTGGGATATACTCGAGGTCATAATTTGGCTTTCGTGGACTTGTTTTAAATTTCTTCAGCTTCATCTTGAACTTGCGTAGGAGCAATTGATGGTCTGTTCCAAAGTTGGCTCCTGGCCTTGTTCTGACTGATGATATTGAACTTTTCCATTGTCTCTTTCCACACATGTAGTTGATTTGATTCCTGTGTTTTCCATCTGGTGAGGTCCAAGTGTGTAGTCGCCGTTTATGTTGTAAAAAGGTATTTGCAACGAAGAAGTTTTTGGTCTTGCAGAATTCTATCACGCGATCTGCGTCATCGTTTCTATCACCAAGGCCGTATTTTCGAACTACCAATCCTTCTTCATTTCCAATTTTCACATTCCAATCACCAGTAATTACTGATGCATCTTGATTGAGTGTTTGATCAATTTCAGACTGCAGAAGTTGATAAATATCTTCAATTTCCTACTGAAACTCCCTTCTGTGAGGCAGTTGGAGAATAGTGATTTCTTTTGTGTTTTTTTTTAGTTACTTCAGACTTTGTTCTCTCCTCTTGGCATTTGGGTGATCTCATCTCTGCCTGAGTATTTGGTGTTTGCAATTTTTTGTTTTATCTGAGTTCTCTTATTCTTTTAGGAATGACTATTCAAAGATCATCCACCAGAGAACCAACACGGTGCCATTTGACCTGGTGCCCCACGAGGATGGTGTGGATGTGGCCGTCCGAGTGCTGAAGCCCCTGGACTCGGTGGATCTGGGCCTGGAGACTGTGTATGAGAAGTTCCACCCCTCGATCCAGTCCTTCACTGATGTCATCGGCCACTACATCAGCGGTGAGCGGCCCAAAGGCATCCAGGAGACAGAGGAGATGCTGAAGGTCGGGGCCACCCTCACAGGGGTGGGTGAACTGGTCCTGGACAACAACTCTGTCCGCCTCCAGCCCCCCAAGCAGGGCATGCAGTACTACCTGAGCAGCCAGGACTTCGACAGCCTGCTGCAGAGGCAGGAGTCGAGCGTCCGACTCTGGAAGGTCCTGACGCTGGTATTTGGCTTTGCTGCCTGTGCCACCCTCTTCTTCATCCTCCGAAAGCAGTACCTGCAGCGGCAGGAGAGACTGCGCCTCAAGCAGATGCAGGAGGAATTCCGGGAGCACGAGGCCCAGCTGCTAAGCCGAGTCACACCTGAGAACAGGGAGAGTCTGAAGAGTGCCTGTGTCGTGTGTCTGAGCAACTTCAAGTCCTGCGTCTTCTTGGAGTGTGGGCATGTCTGTTCCTGCACGGAGTGCTACCGCGCCTTGCCAGAGCCCAAGAGATGCCCCATCTGCAGACAGGAGGTCACCCGCGTGGTTCCTTTGTACAATAGCTAACTGTCCTGAAGCCACACAGTCAGACCTGGAAGTAATCCTCCCTTCCAGGGATTCTTATCTTGACGCCTTTAAGAGAGCAGTGGTGGGGGTGACTGTCAATCTCCAGGTGTGACTGAGGGGTGAGAGGAGAGCAGAGAAGGAACCTACCTGATCCCACACATCTGGCCCAGGATGTGGCCTTCCCAGCTTGAGGGGAACCTTTCCTCATGGAGCATGAGAGTTGAAGACCCACCCTGAGTGATGTGGCAGCATGGCCGCCCTTCCCAGGAACCAGATAAGTGTGCCTGTGGTTTGAGACACCTCATCTCTTAAGTGTTGAAGCCAGTGATCTTCAGACCCTTGCTCCTGTGTCTGGTCCTTTCTGGTGAACTGTCGATTCCTGCAGACTTGTAGTAGGACTTGGCCTGGGCCCAGGCTTGAATGATTCGGCCAGAGGGGAGGAAAAGTTGGGATCTGAGGCCATTGTGTGCCTTGAGAGCTGCTTCTGAAGATGCTCTTAGTTTCTCTTTCTTATAAACGCGGGAAAAAGTCTTCACAGTTGTCAGTCGAGACGTGTGAGTTACATCCCTTTCACCTCCCCTGTCTGCCCCTAAATGTGTGCACGTCCGTGTAGAGGACAAAAGAGAGTGAAGTTCAGCACATCTGCCTTCTACTTAAACGCATGTCACACCGGTCAGCAGGGTGAGGAGCCGTCACTTGAGGCCAGTCAACGAACAGCTCCCAGCTTGGCTGCAGCCCCTCTGCTGTCTCTACTGACCTAAGGGACTGACCTCACGGCAGGGCCACCAGAGTGCACACCTTTGGCCCTGATTTGGAACTCCTCCAGCTTGCGGGTGCCAAGGGCTGGCTGCTGGTCATCCCTGCCTGCCTGACGATGGGCTGGAAAGGCCTCACCACCCAGAGGAAGCAGTCCGGATGCGGCTGCCCTCACCTGCTTCCGCAACTTCTTTCCAGGGTTGTCACCAAGGAAGGTAGCCAGCCAGCATCCTGAGCACAGAGTCTTCTCCAGGCCCTCCCCTAGCCCCTACCCCACTGAAGAGTTAACATCCCATGGGTGTGATCACATCGCCCTTCCCACATTACCGCGTCCTCTACCTGCCCTTCTTGAGCTCGTGGGTGCAAGAGTAGCGGGGAAACCTCCCTCACCACCTCTGGGTAGTAGAGCCGTACACGCAGCTCTTTTTCACTTCCCTTCCCTTTGAATATTCACCCCCCTGGTCCTCCTTTGTGTGGGGGAGGAGGGGGTACTCTCAGGGGCCTGCACCTATACTATGCAGTGTCCAGTGTGGACAGCACAAATTAAACTCTTTGAAACCAAGTGTTAGCCTGTCACTTCATTAATAAAGTAAATGGCTACGCTCACGCTCCCCAGGTGAAATTGGGTCCATGTCCTGACGGAATTAAAGCCGTGGGCTTTGAGGCCTCTGTGCTTCCTCTTCTCAGCCATAAGGTCATTTTGGTCTTCCTCAGATGGTGTGCAGGTTGAGGTCGGGGTGCTTGTCACCATGGCGAGAAGTCTCTGGCCAGCCCCAGAGGGGGCTGTCCTTGAGAGCCAGCCCAGAGGCCGCACCTGGCCTCTCAGAGTCATCTTTGAAGAAGTCTGTCCTGACATGCTGAACCCCAGGGCAGTGAGATTTCACCTGTTAAGAGAATGGGATGGGGTGAGGTGTTGGGGACAACAAGGAGGAAGCTCACTAGTGAGTACCTACTGCATACCATATGCTATTTCAAACTTTGAGTCAGTTGTCACAGCAAGCTTGCAGGCTTGGTCATGGTGTCTCCATCTTACAGGTGAGGAAGTAGGCCCACAGAGGTTCTGTTCATTGGGCTCAGGTCACCTAGCTAGTTAAGTGATCAGGTCACAACGTAAAAACTCCAAGCTGTTCCCAAAGCTCCTTATCCCCTCCTCACCAGTAGTGGGGCTGACCAATTCCTGCCGTGGGAAGAGCATACCGACTCATGGCAACCCCATGTGTTTCAGACTAGAAGTCCACTCCACAGGGTGTCAGTGGCTGTGATCTTTCAGAAGTAGATCGCCAGGCCTTCCTCCATGGTGTACTGGGTAGATTTGAACCGCTAACCTTTTGATGAGTAGCTGGGTACAAACTGTGCTACCCAAGGACCTAGTGAGGTGTTAGGGCCCTGGTATTACATATAGGTGCCTGGGGGCCGTCAGGGTGAGAGGGTGAATTATGGGAATGACTCTGCTCTGAGCACCTCCAAAGCATTTGTCCCTTTTACTTGTCCCTTTAGCAGTTACTTTGTAAGAGGGTCGGGGGTTTAGATGGAAGATGAATTAAGTGCCTGGGGTAGGTTTATGTGGTAATCTATCAGAGTTCAGTGCTTGGAATAGATTTAATGAGTCTGATCCAAGAGATTTAAAAATAAGTGAGAGGGCAGCCTGCCCTATCCCAGCCCAACAAAAATCCTGGGCAGACTTTAATTCTTCCACCCAAGTGGCCCTGTGAGCTGAGCCAAGTTACCCATATGGGACACAGGAGCAACACACAGTCCCTGCCTCTGGAAGCTGACAGCTGGCTGGGAAAAGGGACCCTCCAACCCAGATTCTGGATTTGAGGTCCACACTTGGTCCTTGCCCACCCGGGGCTGAGATGGTCTCCTGCTTGTATTGCAGCCTCACCTGTGGCAACTCCCACCGTTCGTTTGAGGAGCCTCATCTCCAGGAAGGATGAATGGGGCCTAAGCTGGTAGGTGGGACCCAGGCTGGGAGTGGAGGGTGACGGAGAAGGGGAGGTGGGGGCTAGTTCGGAACTGCCCATGACCTTGCTGTGAATTAGGACTCTTTGCTAAAGTCAATCCTTGTGCTAATTCTCATTCACTTTAGTCCTCGAAGGCAGCACTAGGCAGGGGTCACCCTGAGTACTTGCTACTGGTTCTTTGGGTGCCTGTGCTATGCCCTTTATATGCGTTAATGCTTGTGTTCTTACAAAGTGGATGTTGTTACCCCCATTTGACAAATGAGAAAAGTGAGGCTCAGCAGGGTTACACCTTGCCAACGGCCACACGTCACCACGAGCTCTTACAGGTACTGTTTCTAATACTCACGGCAAACCGGCAAGGGAGGCCCTACTTCCTCCTTTTATGGGTTATGTGAATTGCCCAAGGCTGCCAAGGTCTCACTATAAAGCCTACGCCCTGGGCCCTTTATCATGTTAAGCCAGACTGGCTATAAAAGGAGGGTTATCCAAGAGACAACATGTAGTATCATAGACACACAGCATCTTCCAAGCCAATCAGCACCAGCCACAATTGCTGGTTTTATGTAGATGGCAGGTCGAGGCTTTGAGGTGCCTCAGCCATCTTGGTTGAGTAGGGGCTGGAAGGCAGTTCTCTGGAACCCTAATTCGTTTAGAATACCACATGAAAAAAAGCAATCAACCACAACAGTCTTAAGGCCAGTCTTGACACTCTTTACAACTCTTGTCCTGGGTGTGAAAACTCCAGCTGAGTGATGGCTCTGATGTTGATGATCCCAGAGGGCCTCCGGAATGCACAGAGGAGGAGCCAGCCAAGTTCGGTATCCTAGCTGGGCATGTATTCACTTAACAAACATTTGCTGAGGGTGTATTTTGTGCCTGGAGATGCAAAAATGATAAGACAGTCCCTGCCCTCCAAGAGCTCAGAGTTGTGCTTTAATGTATCCTAATCGTATGCAACTAAAATTATGGTGAAGAGAATCAAAAAATTGTAGCATCAGTACATCGACGGGGAACTGCCAGAAATTCAAGCCGGATTCAGAAGAGGATGTGGAACGAGGGATTTCATTGCAGAAGTCAGATGGATCTTGGCTGAAAGCAGAGGATGCTAGAAAAATGTTTACCTGTGTTTTATTGACTATGTAAAGGCCTTCAGCTGTGTGGATCATAACAAATTATGGATAAGATTGTGAAGAATGGGAATTCCAGAACACTTGTACTCATGCAGAACCTGTACATACCAAGAGGCAGTTGTTCAGTTAGAACAAAGGAATACTGCATAGTTTAAAATCAGGAAACATGTGCATCAGGGGTGTATCCTTTCACCATACTTATTCAATCTGTATGCTGAGCAAATAATCCAAGAAGCTGGACTATGTGAAGAACTCGGCATCAGGGTTGGAGGACAACTGATTAACAACCTGAGCAATATGCAGATGATACAGCCTTGCTTGCTGAAAGTGAAGAGGACTTGAAGCACCTACTGATAAAGATCAAAGACCACAGCCTTCAGTCTGGATTACACCTCAACATGAACATAAAAATCCTCACAACTTGACCAATAAGCAACAACATGATAAATGGAGAAAAGATTGAAGTTGTCAAGGATTTCATTTTACTTGGATCCACAATCAATACCGATGGAAGCAGCAGTCAGGAAATCAAACGACATATTGCACTGGGCAAATCTGCTTCAAAAGACCTCTTTAAAGCGTTGAAAAGCAAAGATATCACCTTGAGGACTAAGGTGCGCCTGACCCAAGCCATGATATTTTCAGTCACCTCATATGCATGTGAAAAGTGGACTATAAATAGGGAAACCCAAAAAAGAATTGATGCTTTGAATTGTGGTGTTGGTGACAAATATGGAATATACCACGGACTGCCAGAAGAACAAACAAATCTGTCTTGGAAGAAGTATAGCCACAATGCTCCTTAGAAGCAAGGATGGCAAGGCTTTGTCTCACATACTTCGGCCATGTTATCAGGAGGGATCAGTACCTGAAGAAGGACATCATGCTTGATAAAGTAGAGGGTCAGCGAAAAAGAGGAAGACTATCAATGAGAGGGACTGACATAGTGGCTGCAACAATGGGCTCAAACATAGCAAAGATTGTGAGGATGGTGCAGGACTGGGCAGTGTTTCCTTCTGTTGTGCATAGGGTCGGTATAAGTTGGAACCAACTCAATGGCACCTAACAACAACAATAACAACAACTGAAAAGGAGTAAACCCCACGGTGCCCTGGTGGCACAGTGGTTAAGAGCTCAGCTGCTAACCGAAAGGTCGGCAGTTCGAATCCACCAGCTGCTCCTTGGAAAGAAACCCCATGGGGGAGTTCTACTCTGTTCTGTGGGGTTGCTATGAATTGGAATCGACTCGACAGCAATGGGTTTGGTTTCTTTGGGTTTAAACCCCACTTGAAAGATATGGAGACTCAGTTGTTGGAAATATTTGTGGTTCACAGAATATTGTAGCTGGAAGAGGTCTTTGAGATTGGCCTGGGTAAAGCGGATTCCTTAACCATTCAAATTAAGTAAGGTTAGTGTGTCATTGCTGAAGGGGATCCAAGCACAGAGAATGCATCCCACAGTGCCTAGAAGGATCTATTTAAACACCAACCTGACCATGTCCCTCCTCTGCTTAAAGCCTTTCCCCAGGCTCCCTGTCATTGCAGGAAGCCCTGACTCCATGGCACGTGAAGCCCTGCACCACCCAGCCCTGGCCCCTCGCCAAGCCCCGTCAGCACAGCCCTCTCTGTCTCACACTTGTGGCCCCAGCAACACCAAGCTGTTGAAGTTCTTTAGACAGCATGCTCTTCTGTGCCTCCAGCCTTTGCTCATGCTGATTCCTCCCCCTGGAATGCTGGTCCATCTCTCGTCACCTTGCTGATGCCTGTTGTTGTCGTTGCTAGGTTCCATCTAGCCCATTCTGACTCATAACGACCCACGTGACAGAGTAGAATTGCCCCATAGATTGTCCTAGGCTGTAATCTTTATGGAAGCTGATAGCCAGGTCTTTCTCCTGCGGAGCAGCTGGTGAGTTTGAACCACCAACATCTCGGTTAGCAGCTGAGCACTTCACTATCGTGTCACCTAATGCCTGTACACCCTTAAAAGTCAGCTTTAGGTGTCTCCTCCAGAAAACCTCCCCTGACCTTCCCCATCTAGGCCGGGTTCGGTGCCCCTTCTCTGAGATGCCGTAATAAATTATGCATAGCTCTATTCCTGCTCTTAATCACGTTGTTTGTGTCTTGGGCAGGAATTGTATCTTACTTATTTTCCTTCTCCAGCACATTTTTTAGGTGGTCTGTATATATGTGTATATATATATATATATATACACTAAGGAACCCTGGTGCCATAGTTGCTAAGCGCTCTGCTGTTAACCAAAAGATTGACAGTTCAAACCTATTGGCCGATCAGCGGAAGAAAGATGTGGCAGTCTGCTTCCGTAAAGATTTGCAGCCTTGGAAACCTATGGGGGCTGTTCTACTCTGCCCTATAGGGTCCCTATGGGTTGGAATCGACTCAATGGCAATGGGTGTATATATATATATATATATATATATATATATATATATACACACATACATATAAGCGCTAACGTTCGGGCTTGCACTCTTTGCTAGGTGCCTTGCCAAATCAAATGTTTTACATAATCTCCTTTCATCATCACGTGAAGTGTGTGCTAGTATTATTCTTACTTAAAAAAAGAGGAAACTGAAGCCCAGAGACGTCAAGTATATTGCCCACGGTCATCAGCTAGCACATGAGAGAGAGGCTTTAAGCCTGGGCAGTCTGACTCTAGAGCCCAAGCTGTTATACACTGAGTGCACATGGACTGAATGAGTAAATAAGTGGATGAAATAGGTGTGGGGGAAGCAATCCTGGAAGGCTGCCTGGGGAAGTTGGTTTTTGGACCAGAGATGAGGGCCATTACTTGGTTGTGAGGAGTGAAAGGAGGGCCTCTCTTAGGGCCTGGGAGCCAAGGCACATGAATTGTGTAGGAGGAACATCAAGTCCGGTGGCCTGGCCAGAGCTTTGAGGGCTACACAGTAAAAGTCAGGAAATGTCACTGCATGGTGGTAAATGGTCTAGACTGGGAGCCCAAAGACCTGCTTTCTCTCTGATCCTGGCTCTGTTGCTGTGTGAGCTTGATCAAGTGATTTAACCTTTCTAGGCCTTAGTTCTGTCTATAAAATGAGCCAGTTGGATTAGATCTCCAAGACTCCATTAAGTTCTGGCATTTTGCACATCTACAAGATGGAGAGTAGACAAGGGACTGTGTGTGTATGTGTGTGTGTGTGTGTGTGTGTGGCAGTTTTGAGGCCCTCCTCCAGGGCTGCTGGCCTGAGAGATGAGATGTGGCCCCTCTTCAGGCTAGCTGCCCATTGCAGCCTCAGCATTACATTCTCAGAAAGCCGAGGGGATGAGCACATTTTTTCTCTAATTAGATAGTGTTAGCCTATCAATTTTGAATGAGATAAGTCTCCATGCCTGATGTCCCAGATTGCTCCCCGAAGTGCTCATTAGTCACTTCCCCTGCAGCTGCCTTATTGTCTTCCAGATGCCAGCCAGGAACCTGACATTTCCCTTCCCTGGGACTGGGGCACGTGAGGCCAAGCCGGTGACACTGGCGTTGGTCAGAGAGGGCTGACCAGGCCTTCGTGAGGGCCTGCCTGGTGAAATAACACGGCCCTTTCATTTCTTGCCCTTTATCCTCAGTCCCTGCTGGAGCCAGCTGCATCACGTTGTTAGCTGCCATCAAGTCAGCCCCCGACTCATGGTGACCCCATGCACAGTGGAATAAAGCATTGCCTGGTCCATCAATAGTGGATCAGACCGTTGTGATCCAATAGGGTTTTCACTGGCTGATTTTCAGAAGTAGATCAGCCTTTCTTCCTAGTCTGTCTTAGTCTGGAAGCTCTGCTGAAACATGTTCAGCATGATAGCAACACACAAGCCTCCACTGACAGATGAGTGGTAGCTGTGCATGAGGTGCATTGGCCGGGAATCGAACCCAGGTCTTCTGCACAGAAAGGGAGAATTCTACCCCTGAACCACCAATCCTCACTTGCATCACATTAAACCAAAAAACAAAACCTGTTGCTGTTGAGTCGATTCCAACTCATAGCGACCTTATAGGACAGAGTAGAACTGTCCCATAAGGTTTCCAAGGAGCGGCTGGTGGATTGGAACCGCTGACCTTTTGGTTAGCAACCAAGCTCTTAACCACTGCACCACCAGGGCTCCTGCATCACCTTAGGCTCCTCAAATTCAGATTCCTTTGGGGTTGGCACACGACTCCGTTGGACCACAACTGAACTTAGCAAACATTTACTAATTACCAACTATGTGCCCTGGTGGCGCAGTAGTTAAGTTTTCAGCTGCTAACCAAAAGGTCAGCAATTCGAATCCATCAGCCACTCCTTGAAAACCCTACGGGAGCAGTTCTATGCTGTCCTATAGGTTGCTATGAGTTGAAATGGACTTGATGGCAATGAGTTTTTTATGTGCCAGTTACCTTGCATCTGTAACTGGAATGTTCCCTAGGCCTGGGAGATACACATGAGGTCATCCTAATATTACTGTACAACTTACCATAACATCAGGCCACCACCCCCTCAGAGTCTTCCTTAGTTATTTAAGGTGCTCCATGGTGTGGGGCTTCCTGCATGCACCACAATAGGTTGGCTTAGAGTCTCATTTCTTCTTATCCTTCCCCAGTTCAGAAGTAGATCGCCAGGTCTTTCTTCTGAGGCACCTCTAGGTGGACTTGAACCTCCAACCTTAGCAGCTGAACACGTTAACTGTTTGTACCACAGGAAGTCTCCCCAAGACTCATACCACTGCCTTTATGATGGGGCTCCTTCTCTAATGCTGCGATCTCTACTATGACCTCCAGGTGGCGCTGTGTCCTTATAGTTGAGGTGGGCTGGAGGACATTGAGGAGAAATGGAAATTGTGCTTCCGAAGCCCTGTGCAGTTTTCTCTTCCCTGACACCAGTGGCTGAGCAGGGCGCTGGGCTGCTGACCCCAGGACCAGCTGGGCACTGTCTGGAAAGGGCAGACAACCAGGAAGCTGGCCGCAGTTGTGAAAGTTTAGAGAAACCCAGAAAATTCAGGGGGGAAAGCATCCCACATTTCTCCTCCTATAATTTCCCAGGCATTCACCTCTCTAAATGTTGTTGTTGTTAGGTGCCCGTCAAGTCGATTCCGACTCATAGCAACTCAGTGTACAACAGAACGAAACACTGCCCGATCCTGTGCCATCCTCATGATCATTGTTATGCCTGAGCCCATTGTTGCAGCCACTGTGTAAATCCATCTCGTTGAGGGTCTTCCTCCTTTTCACTGACCCTCTACTTTACCAAGCATCATGTCCTTCTCTAAATATACTAATGATGATATCTTTAAACAAAAATGAGTTATCTATAATGTATTGCATGTTCTTAAAATACCCAAATGACTTCACACTGGTAAAGGATGCTTAAAAAAACTGTATGGCATAGACCGTGACTTCCTCTGCAGAAGATTTTCGTCAGTGGGGCAATTCTGCATCTCCGAGCTGGCCTCTCTCCTTGCTCTCACCTCCTTCTGTCTTGTGCTTGCCTTCTGCTCTTTCTCCTGTGTGCCAGGCTTCTCTGTCCCTGTCCCCTTGCTGTGTCTGTCCGCTACCTTGGCATCCCTGTCTCTTGCCTGCCCAGCTTGCCTCTTGTCTCTGAGTGGATAAGAGTCTCTTTCTCTGTATGTGGTTCCGCCTTTCGCACTGAGGTTTTTGTAGCTTCTCGGAAGGAGCACTGGTGGTGCAGTGGTTAAGCACTCGGCTGCTAACTGAAAGGTAGGAGGTTCGAATCCAACAGCAGCTCTGCAGGAGAAAGATGTGGCAGTCAGTTTCCATAAAGATTACAGCCTTGGAAACCCTATGGCACTGTTCTACTCTGTCGTATAGGGTTGCTATGAATCAGAATTGACTCAATGGCACACAACAACAACAATGAATTCTATTTCCGTGAGCCTGACTCTTCTCATGTCTTTTTCACTTGTGCCCAGCACCTACCCTCCCAGGTCAGATCCCCCTCTTCCCTGACCCCCTGCTCAGCCCAGGGTCTGGTGGCAGCAGGGTAGGGAGGCCCTCTGTGACCACAAAGTGGCTGCTGCCCAGTCTTCCACCCTCCCTGTTACATAGGAAACTCACTCCTTAGGAAGAAAAGACCCTTCTGTCCTCCCTGCAGGCTCTGGGGGGCTTTGGTGTGGGACTCACTGCATGAAACTGTCCCCGGCTCTTACCTTAACGACCCAGTCAGCACCTCGTCTGACCCTGACAACACCCCTTTGTGGCTGATTTTGTTACTCTGACTCATGGTGACCTTATGCACAAAGAAAGGAAACGTTGTCTCGTCCTGTGTCATACAGGTTCCATCTCTACAGGCTTGCTTCCTTTCTTCTCTTTTGAGTCCGAAAAAGTAATGGTGTGCAGGATTACTCCATGAAGAAGGTGCCCACATCTTTTGAGCGAGCAGGTAATGACTGTTTGGAGAGACAAAGCAAGAAACCTCGGTGCTATAGATAGATCAGCAGCTGCTGTTGAGTTGACTCTGACTCATGGCGACCTTATGTACAACAGAAAGAAATGTTGCCCAATCCTGCATCTTCCTTACGATCGCCAGCATGTTCAAGTCCATCGCTGTGGCTATTGTGCCAATCCATCTCACTGAGGGCCCTCTGCTTCACCAAACATGATGTCCTCCT
This sequence comes from Trichechus manatus latirostris, assembly GCF_000243295.1. Taxonomy (NCBI): domain Eukaryota; kingdom Metazoa; phylum Chordata; class Mammalia; order Sirenia; family Trichechidae; genus Trichechus; species Trichechus manatus. The sequence goes on from NW_004443984.1 coordinate 9,296,436, forward strand.
CTAGCAAATGATCCCCTCTGATGATGTGTCCCAAGCAAGTGAGTTGGACAATGTTCTGTTGTGATCCGTAAGGTTTCGTTGGCTAATTTTCAGAAGTAGATTGCCAGGCCTTTCTTCCTAGTCTGTCTTAGTCTAGAAGCTCCTTTGAAACCTGTCCACCATGGGTGACCCTGCTTGTATTTGAAAGACTGGTGGCATAACTTCCAGCATCATAGCAACATGCAAGCCACCACAGTACGACAAAATGACAAACGAGTGGTGGCCTCCATTTTATAGATGAGAATTCTGGCTCAGAGACTAAAGTGACTGCCTCAAGGTCACAAGGGTAGGAGGTGGTGGAGCTGGGTTTGAACTCGGGTCCTCTGATTTCCCCCTTCATTTAACTTGCTCTTCACCGTGTCTCATTTACAGGGAACCACGCTGGTTGTTGGGAGACCTGGGCTCTCAGTCCTGACCCTATCTCCAGTTGGGCAAGTCACCTTCCTCATCTGGGACTCACTTTTCCCCACCATACAATGGGAGAGATCCCTTCTCTGACTTGCCAGCCTCATAGGGTTCTCATGGAGATCAAATGCCATCACACCTATGGGATGGGAAAGGGCATACGTAACAGTGCTTGGGAACAGAAGGGTCCAGAGTCATGCACAGCTCTCTCAGTGAGACCTGGATGCAGCAGTTAGTGGCCACATCCCAATACTCAAGGTTGAGCCTCATAGGACTGACCCCAGGTAGTCAGGGTGAGGGTCTCCTCAAATGATTCTACCCCCTCTGGGCTTTAGATACACAAAGGCCTTCTTTTGTCACAAGGACTCCTTGGGTGGTGCAAACAGTTAACTGCTCGGCTGCTAACCAAAAGGTTGGAGGTTCACGTCCACCCAGAGGCGACTTGGAAGAAAGGCCTGGCGATCTACTTCTGAAAAATCAGCCACTGAAAACCCTGTGGGGTACAATTCAACTCTGACACACATGAGGTTGCCATGAGTTGGAACCAACTACACAGCAACTGGTAAACTGGTCTGTTGTCGCAGGACGTTGGTGGGGAATAACGTCATTTATGGGATCCAGCTCTGCATTCATCTGAGGGCCATTGGGTTCAGAGATCCCCTGGAAATTGTAAACACAATGTTCTGTGTCTGGGAAAGAGAATCCATTTCTTTCTTCAGATCCCCAAAGGGTCTTTGGTGGACAAGAGATTTAGATTTTCGCTACAGGGTCGCTATGAGTTGGAATTGACTCAACTGCTACGGCTTTTTTTTTTTTTTTTTTTTATATCTTCCCTTCCCCTCCACTTCCATGGTAAAGTGCAGGGACTATAAGAGGCTTGTCCTCGGTTTCCTGGCTCCCAGGCGTCCTCAGGGAGGCACTGTTACCCAGCAGTTGAGAGCATGACTTCTGGAGTCAGACCCCCAGCCTCTTTCCCTGGCTGTGCAGCTTTGGGCTTGTCACTCAACTTCTCTGGCCTGAGTCCTCATCTGTAAGAGAGATGACAATGATAGCCACCTTCTAGGCTCTTTGTGAGTACAAATACGTAGGACTTGGCATGACCCTGGGGCATAGTAATCTGAGAGCAGTGGCCATCCTTTCTGCACTGGGGAGGGGTCAGCGCACCTTGAGTCCCCTTTAGCAGCTGCATTGGCTCAGTTGGTTGTTCTGGTGAAGTAAGGGCCTCTTTAGTCAGGGGGATGTCTGCCCTCTTGGGAGCCCTGGATAGGAGAGACTGATGGGTTATGGGAAGTTTTCAGAGCCCGACTTTGTAACTGGTCTGTGGCTCCCAACCTCCTGAATTTCAGTCTCATCGTTTGTCCCTGGGGTTCACCCCCACCCCCACCATCCTTGCCTTCCTCCCACGGTTGTGAGGACCACGGAAGAGCATGATTGTGCCAGGTCTGTCTGCCTGTCCTGCTGAGGCCTGAGAGGCAGCGAGAGTTCTCCAGGACTGCCTGGAATCCCAGTAGCTCCTCACCCGCTCAGTCCAGGCTGGAGATTGCAGACACAGCTCCGCCCTCAGAGTTCCCAAACACCGAGTTCCCCAGGCCCCCTCCCTCCACCCTCACGGACTGTTGCCATGGAGTGACTGGGGTTGGGGGGAGCACAGGCAGATGGCACAACCGGGGGATCTGGGGCTGAGCGGGCAGGTGGCCAGGCCGGTGTGGGCAGCGCCTGGGCTTCGGGCACCCAGTGGACGGGGAGGCTGATCCCCTTTCATGTCTTGGTGAGATTTGGCCCCTAAATGCCCCCCAACTGTCCGCACTGTTTCTTAAGTTTCCCTGAAGAGCCGGTGGGGCTCTCACATTATGGCTTGTTGGTGTAACAAAAACTCAGAAAAATTACCCTATGATCTTTAAAGAAATGTATCAAACTTTACTGTTGATAAAAGACTGTTTTTTTATTTATTTATTGTACTTTAGATGAGGGTTTACAGAACAAATAGTTTCTCATTAAACAGTTAGTACACATACTATTTTATGACATCGGTTAACAACCCCACAACATGTCAACACTCTCCCTTCTCGACCTTGGGCTCCCGATTACCAGCTTTCCTGTCCCCGCCTGCCTTCTAGTCCTTGTCTCTGGACTGTTGTGCCCCATTAGTCTTGTTTTGTTTTATGGGCCTGTCTAATCTTTGGCTGAAGGGTGAACCTCAGGAAAAGACCGGTTATCTTATGACTAATTGTGCATTGCTGGCATCTTCTACCCCGTACAATTCTGAGTGTGAAATGTGACAGCAGTGGTAGGAGTGGGAGACATGGAGTTGGGAGACTGAGTTCCCATCCTAACTCTTACTAATGAGCTTGTGATACTGGGCAAGTCCATTCCCTGTCTGGGCTTAAGCTTCCCCATCTGTAAAGTGAGGGGCTTGGACTAGATGCACTCTAAGTCTCTTTTGGGAGTGGCTTTCAAGCTATGTCCTGCAGAGCTCTGGACAGTTTTTGGAGGCCTGCTGGGACCCAACAGGGGGATGGGGCCTAGAGAGTGGGGTCCTAAGCCTTCCAACTCCTCTTTGACCCAAGCAGCTTGCCCTTTATCTGTTTCTTATCTATTGAGATTCCTTGTAAGATTTTATTTGAAGAAAGGGTCTTAGTGATTAAACGAAGAAAGAAAGGAAGAAAAGAAGCTAACACTCCTTCACCTGTATTGGGGGAAAGGACTGTGCCTGCCACAGAAATCCTCAACAAATGTTTGCTGAATGAATGAAAGGTGAATGAAGGAATGTTCCTTGATTCTAGGTCTAAGCCATCTCCACCCAGTTCATACGCTTTTGTCTCACTGTGTGTGTTTGTGTGTGCACGTTGTGGGGAGGTACAGGCAGAGGCCCTGCCTTTTAAGGAGGGTGGGGAATTAGCTGCAGCCAGGCTTGTCACTGGGTTGAGAGGGGTGCGGGTAAGGTCGGGTTTTATCCAGCCTTGGCTCGGAGTGATGGGTTTTATCCAGCCTTGGCTCGGAGTGATGATTCCCTGCTGAGAGGCCTGGAGGTGACTGTCTGGCCACTGATATGGCAATGAATTCCCAGTCGCCCTCCTTCTGGCCTTTCCTGCTGACCGTCTAGGGTCTGAGTCAGCCCTGGCAAGGCTCGCCATGCCCAGTGCTCCATCTTTATGGAGGCTTGGTCCTGGCCTGCCAGCTGATGACACACACCTTCAGCCGGATAGCCAACAGCCACATTCTTCTCCAAGTCTTCTTGCCGTTACTCTCTGGTGCTGCTGCCTGATTTGTGCCTCTGTTTCCCTATCTGGATTGGAGGGAGGGGATGGCAACAAAGGGAACTAACGTGTGCTGAGCGTCTATTTGATGCTGGCTTTCCTGTTTTCTGACCTACCAGCACCAGTGCAGGGCTCATTATACAGTTCCAGTACCAGGACCAGTTGCCGTCGAGTTGATTCCGACTCATGGCAACTTCATGTCTGTCAGAGTAGAACTGTGCTCCATAGAGTTTTCAATGGCTGTTTTTTCAGAAGTCACTTGCCAGGTCTTTCTTCTGAGGCATCTCTGGGTAGACTCCAACCTCCAAACTTTCATTTGTACTGCCGAGGGACCAGTGCACAGTAGGGACTTTCAAATGCATACCTTTGGTCCTAGAATGTCTGTGCTGGAAGAGCCCATAAAGGTGACTCAGTCCTGTGGTTTTTAATTCTACAGAGTCCTGGAGTTCCATGAAGGAATTTTCAGGTGAGGTTTGAGGGGGAAGCTGAGAACTAAGGGCTCTGGGACCCCCACTTGCCTCAAGCAGGCAGTTCCACCTTTCTTTGCATTAGATTTGAGAGAACTGGTTGAGTAGCTGAAAACATGATGCAATCTTCTCTAAGTTTCCCATTTTATGATGTAAAGTCACTGGCCTACAGGAGAGAAGTGGCTCATTCAAGGCCACAAAGAGAGTCAATAGCTAATAACAACTACAGTTATTGAGAACTTACTATGTCACAGGCACATGGTATACATATGACTGCCTTCCCCACAACAAACCAGGCAGCTGAAATGATTATTATCTCCATTTGACTGATGAGAAAACTGAGGCACAGAGAGGCAAAATGATTTCAGAGTCAAGAAATGACAGAGCAGGGATTTGAACTTGGGTTTTCAGACTTTGGAGCCTGTGGGCTGCTGCAGTGAGCTCTTCACCCTGAGCCATTGCACCAGATCTTGTACTGCCAAGCTTCCTTTCTCCGTGGCTGGAGGGCAGCCTCCACTTCTGCCTTACTCAGTCCATTCCTCCACCTGGACCTGGTATCTTCCACACAGCCCTGAGCATCTGGCTCAGAGCCCGCCCCTTGGCTGGGGGCGGGCAGGAAAGGAGCCCTAGGACATGCATTTGCATTGAGGCCTGGGGCTTCAGGATAAAGGTATGCCCCACTGAAGGCTGGAAGAAGTTAAGGATTGATTGAGGACTACGTAATGGAGCAGCTGGGAGAGGCAGAAATGGAGAGAACGCCATATTGATTCACGCTTTCCCCTGGTGAACTTCTGTATGAGCTTGGAGGCATCTCAACCTTCAGGTACCTTCTCTGCAAAATGGGCCTGACAGTCTGAAGGTTGATGGGAGGCTCTAAGGAGATAGCGGTCATGGAAATGCTTTTCAAACCGTTAAAGAGCTATATGCCTGGGAGCGCGTGTGGTTCAGTAAGTTGGGTACTGAGTTGGGAAGGTGGGATGCTACCACCTTGCACCTGATTTGGAACAAGGCAAGGTAAACATGAAAACAATTGGGGTGTATAGCCTGGCTTCTCCTTTTACTCTCATTTACTGAGTGTGCAGGGAATTCCTCAACGCTGTGTCTTTTTGTTTATTTCTGTACAGTGGGACTGTGGTAGGTGCTCGACGTGTAAATTGCTTAGTAACTCTCAGCAGCCAGGAAGGAGGCAGGTGAGTGGGAGATGAGGGGGGTGGTCCCAGCCTTTCCTGCTCTCAGCACTTCAGGGAATCCCCTACACGGACTTAGACTCACAGCTGGGCAGAGTGGTTTCTTCTGGCTCCATCACTAGCCTGTGACCTTGGGCAAGTCACTTATCCTCTTTCTGCTACATCAGTTAAAAAGGGACGCAACGTCTCATCTTTCTGCCTCAAAAAGTATTTATTTTGAGAAGCAAGGTCGGTAACAGATGTGAAAATCCTTTGGGGTGGGGGGAAAGAAAGCATGATTCAAAGTAAGAGCTTCTTGCTGCTGTAACTTTATCATTCTGCTTGTTATGCTTTTGTTTTCTCTCCCAGCACTTGGCCCAGCCCTAACCTCAAAGCAGACACTTAGTAGAACCTTAATGAATGGAGACAGGCGGCTTGCGCAGTGGAGCAAAGGGAGTCTGGAGACCTGCTGCTTCTGCCATTGACAAGCTGTGGGATTTGGGGCAAGACCCTGACCCTCTCTGAGCTTCAGTTTCCTCATCTAAAAATCAGGGGGCTGGACTAGATCATCTCTAAGAATTCTTTGAGCTCTGACTGTTTGAAAGTGTGAATAAATGAAGCACTCCTGTTCTTGCTCATTCATTAAGTCATTCCTTACATGTTTATTGAACATCCACTCTGAGCCAGGCACTGGGAGTCTGAATTTGTTTTGTTCTCATAACAGTCCCACAAGGTACCTAGCCATATACCCCATTTTACAGCTGAGATTATAGAAGTTCAGAGAGGAAATGTGATTTGCCCAAAGTCACACAGCTAGTAAATGACAAAGCTGGGATTCAAACCCAATCCAAAGGTCATGCTCATTCCATCTGCCACGTTGCTTCAGACTCCTGTGTCTCAGCCCCCTTCCTCCCTGCTGGCCCTTACACAAGGGTCTAGTCTCTGGAGACCAGGCAAAAACAGTTTGGGGAGCGGGCTCTACCAGATGTTATGCCACTGAAAAACACCCCTTTCTCCCTTCAACCCTAGCCTCTATCTGCCCACCGAAAGTTCTGGACCTAAGGGGAGAGTGAACCTGTGGGTACTCATTTACATTTGATGGGACGCCTTGCAGGGTAGCAGAGTGAGCCAGGTGAGAGCTCACCTGGGGGACCTGGATGTGTTTCCTAGTCCTGCCTTCAGCAGGATGCATGACCTTGGTGGATGGTTGCCCCCTTCTGTGGTCAGGCGGGCTCAGCTGAGTGCAGGCCGTCTCCAGGGGGAGAGCAGGTGCTGTTGGCTCTGGGCGAGGTAAGGAGCCATCCACACGCACTTTGCCCCTTGGAGTTACCATCTGCCCGGGCAGATGCGCCTCTCTGGCCTCCGGGGCTGCCCTAGTCTCTCTCCCGGAGGCCCCAGTGTCTCCCCAGGGCCGTGGCTGTTGCCGAAAGGGGGGTCCCCGAGGGGAAAGGGAGGCAGGCCTGGGATGTTCCCATAGGACACAGCGGGCGCTGGGAGCAGGGCATACCGGGCGAGCCCTGCTTAATGAGGCGCTCCCCTCTTCTTGGGGAGGCGGGGCTGCCCCCTCCCTCCCCACTTCTCCCCGAGGCCCCGTGGGAACCTGTTCAGCGCCGCCCGGGGAGCGTTGCCTCGGGGTGGGATGAAGCCCGAGCGGCCGGGCCCTGACGCTCTGAAGTGGAGCGGGAGAGTGGTGGAGGGAGTGGCTCCCCGATTTGCGGCTGGCGGGCCGGGGGCGGGCAGGGCCCGCCGGTCGCCCTGGTGCCCTCGACCTCATGCCCGGCATCTGTCCCTTCTGACGAGTGCGCAGTCCATTCGTGGTCCCCTCCATTCCCCCATCTCCCCTCTCCCTCCCTGACCCCCAGGCCAGCTCCCATCGGGAGAGCCAGCGGCAAGTCGGGCGCGCGGCGAGGTAAACACCCGGCGGAGGAGCGGGGAGGCCCGGAGGCCGGGGCGGGGTGCACGGGCCTTCGGCGCGGGGCGGGACTGGGGGCGGGGGCAGGAAGCAGCCGGGCCCGGGCGGCCGGCGCGGCCGTGACGTCGCTCGGCTTCCAGGGATCGCTCCCCGGGGCAGGTCCCTCCTCCTGCCCCTCCCGCCCCTCCCGCCCCCTCCGCGCCCGGCCGGCATTCTCGCTCGCAGCGCGCTCCTGCGGCTCCTAGGTCCCTGCCTCCTTCTCCTGTCTCTCTCTTCCTGCTCTCTCCGGCCCTCCTTCTGCTGCTCGGTCCGTTCCCTGCTGCTCGCATCTTCCCTCCGCTCCAGATCCAGTCCCCCCTTTCTTTTTTCTCCCTTTCCCTCCTCGCTCTCTCGCTCCTCGGTCTCTTTCAGTCGTCCCCTGCCTTCCTCCCGCTGTCTCAGTTTTTCTCCTCGGCTCCTCTCCGGTCCTCTCCCTCCCGCCCTCCGGTCCCCCGCTCTCGCCCGCCCTCTCTGCGCTCCCCTCCTCCTCCCCCACCGCCCTTCGCCGCCGCCGCGCGCAGCTCCCCAGTAGCTCCCCGAGCCCGCGCTGCAGGAGCAGCCCGCCGCCCTCGTCGCTCCCCGGTGCGCCTCGGGCTCGCGGGGACCCCCCCTGCCACTCTCGGCCCCGCCCGGCCCCCGCCCAGCGCGCCGAGGATGTGAGTCCTGCTCCCTTGGCCGAGC